>NW_026606849.1:997500-1042820 GCF_029890125.1 Rhinichthys klamathensis goyatoka | reverse complement strand
GAATCACCCCTACATGCCCAGACACACCCCCCGACCCCGATGAGGAATCACCCCTACATGCCCAGACACACCCCCCCGACCCTGATGAGGAATCACCCCTACATGCCCAGACACACCCCCCCGCCCCGATGAGGAATCACCCCTACATGCCCAGACACACCCCCCCGCCCCCGATGAGGAATCACCCTACATGCCCAGACACACCCCCCCGACCCCGATGAGGAATCACCCCTACATGCCTAGACACACCCCCCCGACCCCGATGAGGAATCACCCCTACATGCCCAGACACACCCCCCGACCCCGATGAGGAATCACCCCTACATGCCTAGACACACCCCCCGCCCCCGATGAGGAATCACCCCTACATGCCCAGACACACCCCCCCGACCCCGATGAGGAATCACCCCTACATGCCCAGACACACCCCCCCGCCCCCCGATGAGGAATCACCCCCTACATGCCCAGACACACCCCCCCGACCCGATGAGGAATCACCCCTACATGCCCCAGACACACCCCCCCGCCCCCGATGAGGAATCACCCCTACATGCCCAGACACCCCCCCCCGACCCCGATGAGGAATCACCCCTACATGCCCAGACACACCCCCCCGACCCCGATGAGGAATCACCCCTACATGCCTAGACACACCCCCCCGACCCCGATGAGGAATCACCCCTACATGCCCCAGACACACCCCCCCGACCCCGATGAGGAATCACCCCTACATGCCCAGACACACCCCCCCGCCCCCCGATGAGGAATCACCCCTACATGCCCAGACACACCCCCCCGACCCCGATGAGGAATCACCCCTACATGCCCAGACACACCCCCCGCCCCCGATGAGGAATCACCCCTACATGCCCAGACACACCCCCCCGACCCCGATGAGGAATCACCCCTACATGCCTCAGATACACACCCCCCCCGCCCCCGATGAGGAATCACCCCTACATGCCCAGACACACCCCCCGACCCCGGCGAGGAATCACCCCTACATGCCCAGACACACCCCCCCGCCCCCGATGAGGAATCACCCCTACATGCCCAGACACACCCCCCCGCCCCCGATGAGGAATCACCCCTACATGCCCAGACACACCCCCCCGACCCCGATGAGGAGAGACATCAGCTGGACAAGCATCCCACATCATCCACCACGTCCACACCCACCCATGGTTCACTACACACCTGCAAACCTGCAGTCACCAACTCCACGTTCACCTGCCGGCCATCAAGCCCCCGTCAGGAAGAAGAAACCAAACCCCCCCCCACACCCAGAGAAATCCCCCCACCCGAGAGCACAGAGCTACGCTGAAGCTTTAGCCTGGCCTCCCGCTCCACCCTCCACCTCCACCTCCACCTCTGCCAGCGAACTGAGCCAGATCAGAGAGATGCTGCACACACTGTGCAACCAGCTCCTGAACAGATAAGAACACACACAGTGCTCCTACTGAAGAAAAAAAAAAAAAAAACCACTATATACTGTGTGTGTATGTATGTATGCATCTATATATATTTATATATATAGGTAATTTTGCACTAATGTAAATTGTTTGCCATGTACATTTCCACATGTACTTCACATTATCTTCTCTCTGTCTCACCAAATAGGTTTTATCTTTTAGTAATCATTCCAATTCTTTCTAATTTCAAATAAGTTGCTGGAATATTCAGGGTCTTCACTCTTCAACGTTTGGTTCTAAAAGTACAGACCCAGAATTTCTAAAACATATCGAAGATGTTGACATCATAATCCTCACTGAAACCTGGTGTCGAAATGATGCGCTCACCTACTGTCCCTCAGGCTACTATGAAGTGATTGTGCCCTCAGTCAAAATAAGTACAGTCCACCGTGGACGAGACTCGGGAGGAGTTCTGGTGTGGTACAGGGAGCATCTGGCCAAACACATTTCAACTATCTCAGTTGGAAAATTTCATTGCTGTTAAAAATAAACCAAATTGGCATTTCTACTAGAGACACATATCTCTGTGCCATCTACATTCCCCCAGCGGAATCCCCTTACCATGAGGAGGAATACCTCAACAACATCCACACAGAAATCAGCCATTTCCAGGCCCAGGGGAATGTGCTGCTGTGTGGAGACTTTAATGCAAGAACTGGATCTGAACCCGATGACATAGATCCAAAGGGTAATGAATATGTCTTTGGCCAAAACCCCCCAAGTATCACAAGAAAACTTCCCCCGAGAAACAACCTTGACCAGACAGTAAATAAAACCGGTAGAGAGTTAGTGCAGCTCTGCCGGGCCTCAGGCCTGTACATCCTGAACGGCCGGATCCGAGGGGACTCTTTAGGGAGGTTCACGTGTTGTTCAGGTCTTGGAGCTAGTGTAGTTGACTATGCCATCACTGACATGGACCCATCCTCCTTCAATGCATTCACTGTCAAACAGCAAACTCCACTTTCTGACCATAACCAAACTAACATCTATATCAAAACACATCACACACCAGAACAAAACAGACTGGAAACCTGCCGAATGTATCAGGTCCAGCCGAGGTACAGAAACACACACACCGGAGCTGCCGAAACACACACACCGGAGCTGCCGAAACACACACACCGGAGCTGCCGAAACACACACACCGGAGCTGCTGAAACACACACACCGGAGCTGCCGAAACACACACACCGGAGCTGCCGAAACACACACACCGGAGCTGCCGAAACACACACACCGGAGCTGCTGAAACCACACACACGGAGCTGCCGAAACACACACACCGGAGCTGCCGAAACACACACACCGGAGCTGCCGAAACACACACACCGGAGCTGCTGAAACACACACACCGGAGCTGCTGAAACACACACACCGGAGCTGCTGAAACACACACACCGGAGCTGCTGAAACACACACACCGGAGCTGCTGAAACACACACACCGGAGCTGCTGAAACACACACACCGGAGCTGCCGAAACACACACACCGGAGCTGCTGAAACACACACACCGGAGCTGCCGAAACACACACACCGGAGCTGCCGAAACACACACACCGGAGCTGCCGAAACACACACACCGGAGCTGCTGAAACACACACACCGGAGCTGCTGAAACACACACACCGGAGCTGCTGAAACACACACACCGGAGCTGCTGAAACACACACACGGAGCTGCTGAAACACACACACCGGAGCTGCTGAAACACACACACCGGAGCTGCTGAAACACACACACCGGAGCTGCTGAAACACACACACCGGAGCTGCCGAAACACACACACCGGAGCTGCCGAAACACACACACCGGAGCTGCTGAAACACACACACCGGAGCTGCTGAAACACACACACCGGAGCTGCTGAAACACACACACCGGAGCTGCTGAAACACACACACCGGAGCTGCTGAAACACACACACCGGAGCTGCTGAAACACACACACCGGAGCTGCCGAAACACACACACCGGAGCTGCTGAAACACACACACCGGAGCTGCTGAAACCACACACACCGGAGCTGCTGAAACACACACACCGGAGCTGCTGAAACACACACACCGGAGCTGCTGAAACACACACACCGGGAGCTGCTGAAACACACACACCGGAGCTGCTGAAACACACACACCGGAGCTGCTGAAACACACACACCGGAGCTGCTGAAACACACACACCGGAGCTGCCGAAACACACACACCGGAGCTGCCGAAACACACACACCGGAGCTGCGAAACACACACACCGAGCTGCTGAAACACACACACCGGAGCTGCCGAAACACACACACCGGAGCTGCTGAAACACACACACCGGAGCTGCTGAAACACACACACCGGAGCTGCCGAAACACACACACCGGAGCTGCTGAAACACACACACACCGGAGCTGCTGAAACACACACACCGGAGCTGCTGAAACACACACACCGGAGCTGCTGAAACACACACACCGGAGCTGCTGAAACACACACACCGGAGCTGCCGAAACACACACACCGGAGCTGCTGAAACACACACACCGGAGCTGCTGAAACACACACACCGGAGCTGCTGAAACACACACACCGGAGCTGCTGAAACACACACACCGGAGCTGCCGAAACACACACACCGGAGCTGCTGAAAACACACACACCGGAGCTGCCGAAACACACACACCGGAGCTGCTGAAACACACACACCGGAGCTGCTGAAACACACACACCGGAGCTGCCGAAACACACACACCGGAGCTGCGAAACACACACACCGGAGCTGCTGAAACACACACACCGGAGCTGCTGAAACACACACACCGGAGCTGCTGAAACACACACACCGGAGCTGCCGAAACACACACACCGGAGCTGCTGAAACACACACACCGGAGCTGCTGAAACACACACACCGGAGCTGCCGAAACACACACACCGGAGCTGCCGAAACACACACACCGGAGCTGCCGAAACACACACACCGGAGCTGCCGAAACACACACACCGGAGCTGCTGAAACACACACACCGGAGCTGCTGAAACACACACACCGGAGCTGCTGAAACACACACACCGGAGCTACTGAAACACACACACCGGAGCTGCCGAAACACACACACCGGAGCTGCCGAAACACACACACCGGAGCTGCCGAAACACACACACCGGAGCTGCCGAAACACACACACCGGAGCTGCTGAAACACACACACCGGAGCTGCTGAAACACACACACCGGAGCTGCTGAAACACACACACCGGAGCTGCTGAAACACACACACCGGAGCTGCTGAAACACACACACCGGAGCTGCTGAAACACACACACCGGAGCTGCTGAAACACACACACCGGAGCTGCTGAAACACACACACCGGAATAAATAAATTGGACCCTAATAATTTCAGAGGCATTTGTGTGAGCAGTAATCTGGGGAAGTTATTTAGCAGTATTTTAAACAATAGAATTGTAAGCTTCCTTAACGAACACAATGTCCTGAGCTCGAGTCAGATTGGCTTCGTTCCAAATCACAGAACTACCGACCACATTTACACCCTACACACCCTAATCGATAAACACGTAAAACAGACAAAAATGGAAAATATTTGCATGCTTTGTCGATTTCAAAAAAGCATTTGATTCTATTTGGCACAACGGATTATATTATAAACTTTTACAAAGTGGTGTAGGGGGTAAAGTCTATGACATTATAAAATCAATGTATTCGAACAACAAATGTGCAATACGAATTGGCAACAAACATACAGAATTCTTCACCCAGAAAAGAGGAGTGCGGCAGGGCTGTAGCCTGAGTCCAGTCCCTGTGTGTGTGTGTGTGTGTGTGTGTGTGTGTGTGTTCACCAGGTGCAGGGCTGTAGCCTGAGTCCAGTCCCTGTGTGTGTGTGTGTGTGTGTGTGTGTGTGTGTGTGTGTGTGTGTGTGTTCACCAGGTGCAGGGCTGTAGCCTGAGTCCAGTCCCTGTGTGTGTGTGTGTGTGTGTGTGTGTGTTCACCAGGTGCAGGGCTGTAGCCTGAGTCCAGTCCCTGTGTGTGTGTGTGTGTGTGTGTGTGTGTTCACCAGGTGCAGGGCTGTAGCCTGAGTCCAGTCCCTGTGTGTGTGTGTGTGTGTGTGTGTGTGTGTGTGTGTGTGTGTGTGTGTGTGTGTGTTCACCAGGTGCAGGGCTGTAGCCTGAGTCCCAGTCCCTGTGTGTGTGTGTGTGTGTGTGTGTGTGTGTGTGTGTGTGACCTCAGGGTGTTTCCCTACTGCCCACCACAGTGACTTCAGTAATGTGTGTGTGTTTATGTATGTTAAAACACTGTGGTAATCAAAATGTTCACAGATATTCTAATCTGTTACACTGTTCACTTGTACAATTAATTTAATTTTGTACATTTAAATTTAATTTATGTTATAATACTCAAGTATTTTGATGTCTTTATAATTTTCGTATGTATTACAAGCTTTGGCAATATTGTAATATATACAGTCATGCAATAAAGCAATTTGAATTGAAATTGAATTGAGAGAGAGAGTGTGTGTGTATGAGAGAGAGAGAGAGAGACTCACACACTGTCTCTCTCTCTCTCTCTCTCTCTCTCTCTCTCTCTCTCTCTCTCATACACACACACACACTCTCTCTCTCTCTCTCTCTCTCTCTCGCTCTCTCGCTCTCCTCTCTCTCCTCTCTCTCTCTCTCTCTCTCTCTCTCTCTCTCTCCTCTCTCTCTCTCTCTCATACACACACACACACTCTCTCTCTCTCTCTCTCTCTCTCTCTCATACACACACACAACACACACTCTCTCTCTCTCTCTCTCTCTCTCTCATACACACACTCTCACTCTCTCTCTCTCTCTCTCTCTCATACACACACACACACACTCTCTCTCTCTCTCTCTCTCTCTCTCATACACACACTCTCACTCTCTCTCTCTCTCTCTCTCTCTCTCTCCTCTCTCTCTCTCTCTCTCTCTCTCTCTCTCTCTCTCTCTCCTCTCTCTCTCTCTCTCTCTCAGGAGCAGCTGGTCGAGACACAGAGCTTCTCTGTCCTCCATCTTCAGTTGTTTCTCTCGTTCTCTCCTCAGTTAATCACTGACAGCAGCAACAAGAGCTCAAACACACACACACACACACACACACTCTCTCTCACACACGCTCACCCACACACACACACTCACCCACTCACTCACTCTCACACACACACACACACACACACACACACACACACACACACACACACACACACACACACACACACACACACACACACACACACACACACACACACGCACTTGTTTGGGGTGCCTCGTGGGGCACCAGTTATTTACCACATTTTGGGGACACCACTTTCCTGACATCCTAGAGACTAGATAAACACATCAAAAAATCAACAACAAAAAAAAAAGTTCAATAAATACCTCTCTTAAAATGTAATTAATTCATTAAAATAAGGGTAGGAGGTAATCTGGGGACAGGTCCGGTTAACACATGTGGGGACACGGGGACAACTCCTTATATGGGCATTAACAGGAAGTCCCATCTGGGGACAAAGCCCTGACCAACTACTAGTGTATCAATAAGTACACATGGATGTCCAATCTGGGGACAAACCAGTGTAATCTACAGACAAAGAAAAGGTCATAAGAGATTTGACTGAATGCCTCAGATTCATATTCTGTGACTCAGTCTATTCATGAACTCCTGCCCACGCCAGTGCAGATAAAGACGCCTGTTGTGCTCTTTGTTCGTGTTTTATCAGACATTATAGACTATGATAATTCATTTACACAATATAGAGGCTTGTGTGTGAAACTCTTTATTAACCGAACGAGAGATCAGCTTACACAGCCTGACACGACATGATTCATGTAGAAACGAGCCAATCATCCGGAAGGAAGTGATGTCAGAGTCAGACTCTCCTGACCGGATCATGAACGCATCAGATCTGATGCAGAAACGGGTCGGTCGAGTTTCCAGGAGCTCAAGGCTCGACTGGAGATAAAGAGCTGCACTCATGCGGAGTGAACGAGTGAACAGACGAGTCGGGTCTGAACACGTTCACTTCACACACACCTGTCCGATCTCCGGCTTCAGCAGAGAACACACACACAGATCAGATACCCTGAACCGGTTTCCCATCATGCCTGAGGAATCACAGCAGAACTTACTGAATTCATAACAGATTAGATAACATGTTCATTCCACACGATAATGAAGATTGTTGCAGGTCAGAATCACTGAATGAATGAAGATGTAAAGCAAACAGTGTAAGAGTCCGTCGTCAGATACACGTCACCTCATTCAGCCGGAGCGAGTTATGCTGTCGGTAGCCAGTGTTTTGAGTTTGGAAGAGTTTGGGCTTTTTCTGTCTTCTGAAACGTCTCGTTTACTGGCGTAATCTCGGTTCCCTTTCAAAACGTTTACTCGTATTGCGTCTTTGCTATGCGCTATGGGGAAAACTCATATTCTCAGATTTATGGAAGCCTTCAATAAATTCAATAACGCAGTGCTACTGCACAGCCATAACAGTGCAGAGACGCACACACGCTATTGGCTGAGCAGTGGAACTGCAGGAACCAATGGGTGAGCTGCGTGTCTGCGCGAGCCAATCAGGGCGCATCCCAAAGGGGGGCGGAGCATCTGCCAATAAAAGCAGCTCAATTCGCTATAGGATTGTCGCCTGTGTGTCTCTCATCTCTGCGTTTACGGATCGCTGGCTCCGTCCCTCGCGCTCTCCCGTGTCCATTCCCCCAGGAGCCTCGGAGACAGAAACAGTGGAGCCAGAGGTCGAGCGAGCGGATGTAGGTGAGCAACATGCCGGTAGAGTCCTACATAAGCCACCAGGGTGGACTCAGGTCGCGGCCTCTGTACAGACTAGCCCGACGCCTCCTGTTATGGGCACACCTGAGCCAGGGAGCAGACATGCTGTCCCGGGACAACGTGTTCCCAGGGTCTCTCCATCCCCAGACGGGTCAAACAATCTGGAGCATCTTCGGCAAGGCCGAGGTCGACCTCTTCGCCTCCGAAAGCAACTCTCACTGCACTGCAAACAATGCTTGTCTTACTTGGTATTTTTGTCTTGTTTCCAGTCCAAATATCTAAACATTCTTAAATAAAATGTCCTCACTAAAGTAGTAAAATGCCATAAGATATTATGTCTTGTTTTCTGGGAATATAAATCACTTAATAAAAAAAGCTTAATTATCTGCCAATGGGTTAAAAAAAAATTGTTTCAGTTTGAATTAAAATAATTTTTCTTACCCCATTGGCAGATCATTTTTCTTTTTTAAAGCAACAAATCACTTAATTTTGAGTGTAGTAAAAAATAGTAAAATGCATCTTGATTCAAGAATTTTTAGATATTTGCATTTAGCAGATGCTTTTATCCAAAGCGACTTACATTGCATTCCAAGGTTTTTACATTCTTATCAGTTCTTGCTTTCCCTGGGAATCGAACCCATGACCTTGGTGTTGCAAGCGCCAATGCTCTACTGTTTGAGCTGCAGGAAAGCATTTGGACTGGGACCAGACAAAAATACTAAGTAAGAAAAGTATTGTTGCAGTGTGCCCAATATTCTTCACAAAGAGCAAAGATGCGCTGACCCACAAATGGTCCAGCCTTACCCTTTCCCCATGCCACGCTCCTCGGGTCATCAGACGGATTAGGGAGGACAGGCCTCTCTCTGGCTTACCAAACCCTGCAAATACCCCTGGGGAAAGACCTCCTTTCCCAGGCGAACAGGACAATCTGGCACCCCGACCCAAGATGTGGTCCCTCCACACAAGGCCCCTCAACGGGAACTGACGGACCTCCCAGCGAAGTGTTCTGTTTTCTCCAACTGGTGCTCAGCACGGAGTCAAGACCCCTTCCACGCGCCTGTGGCGGGCAAAACTCTGGGTAGAAGCAACCTGGTGGTTCGTCCAACCCTTTCCCCCTCACCGGACCCTCCTGGGACCTGTCAGCCCCTCTCCCCCTTCGAGCCGCTACAGTCGGCCACTCTCGCTCAAGATAGCACTCCTGCTAGCATTAGCATCAGTCAAGCGAGTGGGCGATTTACAAGCGCTCTCCGTCAGCGCTTCATGCCTTGAGTTTGGGCCCAATGACTCCAAGGTCGTCCTCAAGCCAAGGTCGTCCTCAAGACAAGGTCGTCCTCAAGACAAGGCCGTCCTCAAGACAAGGTCGTCCTCAAGACAAGGTCGTCCTCAAGACAAAGTCGTCCTCGAGCCAAGGTTGTCCTCGAGACAAGGTCGTCCTCAAGACAAGGTCGTCCTCAAGCCAAGGTCGTCCTCAAGCCAAGGTCGTCCTCGAGACAAGGTTGTCCTCAAGACAAGGTCGTCCTCAAGACAAGCTTCCTCAAGACAAGGTCGTTCTCAAGCCAAGGTCGTCCTCAAGACAAGGTCGTCCTCAAGACAAGGTCGTCCTCAAGACAAGGTCGTCCTCAAGCCAAGGTCGTCCTCAAGCCAAGGTCGTCCTCAAGACAAGGTCGTCCTCAAGACAAGGTCGTCCTCAAGCCAAGGTCATCCTCAGAGACTCAGAAAAACAGAACCCTTCTTCAGTCCAGCCGTTTATCCACGGCTCTCCTCGTGTTTGTTTTGCTGCTCATTTCAGTAATCTTGCCGCGAGACGTTCATTTGCAAATAAAATACTCTGGTGTTTCTAAGCTTTGCTCTATATAGGAATCATAACTGTGGGAACGTTTGTGTGGTTTTGCATATGAAAGCACGTGATTATGATGATGAAACGCTTTGCATCTCCTCTCTGTTGCACGAAAACACACTCAGATCTCGTGTTTTATTAACATTAACTAGATATTACACATCCATCATGTTGAGGATCCGCTCGAGCACAAACTTATTTAACTGATATAATTATCTGAATGAGAATATCTGTGATGTTGATGATGAAGAACCGTCTGTTCTTCTGTGCTAAACCAAACACACACACACATATGCTCGCTCGCACACACACACACACACAGTCGCACACACACATACACGCACGCATGCACAGACACACACACTCGCACGCACACACACACGTTATCAGAGCTTTACGTGTTTCACATTATAGAGTTGCCTTGTTCGACATCAAACAGATTCTAGAGCAGAAACACTGATGAACAGGAACTGAGGAAACATCACAGATCTCAGATAAAGTGTGCTAGTGTGTGTGTGTGTGAGAGAGAGAGAGAGAGAGTATGTGTGTAAGAGAGAGTGTGTGTGTGTGTGTGTGTGTGTGTGTGTGTGTGTGAGATGGGTAGGTTTAGGGGTAGGGTTAGTGTAAGGGGACAGAATATACAGTTTGTACAGTATAAAAACCATTACGTCTATGGAGAGTCCCCACAAAGATAGTAAACCAGACGTGTGTGTGTGTGTGTGAGAAAGAGAGTGTGTTTGTGTGTGAGAAAGAGTGTGTGTGTTTGTGTGAGAGTCGAGAGAGAGAGTGTGTGTGTGTGTGTATGTGAGAGAGTGTGTGTGTATGTGAGAGAGTGTGTGTATGTGTGAGAGAGTGTGTGTGTGTGTGAGAGAGAGAGAGCGAGAGAGTGTGTGTGTGTGTGTGTGTGTGCGTGAGAGAGAGAGATAGAGAGAGAGTGTGTGTGTGTGTTTTATTTAAAGCAGAGAATCTGTTCTTTCTTTTGATATATTGCATGTTCAGATATTCATTCAACAAAATATTCTAGGAGTCATAAAAGTTGTGAAAATTATTAAAATCACCAAAAATCAGTAAAAAACCATTTCATTAAAATAAGTATTTATTTTTCTTTGTTTCAAGAGACAAAAGAATTAAGTCAATGTATTATGACATTTCATCATAAAAATAAAATAAAAAATTAAACAAATAAATTAGGATCAATCAATCAAGCACGAAAAAAAAGTAATATAAAGTAAATAGCAGCACAAACAACTACAGTCACAAACAGATCAACAAACGGATAATAGCTGTGACATCACCGTATCAAAACTGTTAAAATAAACACTAAATTCATGTGAAAATGTCAGATTCAAGTAAGAACAATCTCATCATTGCAGTGAAGAGTCGAATCCTGAGAGAAGCAGAACATCCCAGACCGAGTCCGTCACACACCCGCGCTTCACGCTAGCATTAGCATGTGCGCTCCAGCGTTTAATCCAGCGTGATCGTGTGTTTGAGTGTGTTCCTGACTTCAGTAAATCGTCCGGTTCAATAGTTCTTCACCTTTACTGAGCAACTGTGGTCATCAATAACGTGCATTTCATCTTAAAGTCCACATGAAATCAAAACTGACTGTTAGCGCACATCACTTACGACCAATCCACACCTTAATCCACTGGACAGAAACATGTTTGTCCTGGTAAAACATTATTATTATTATTATTATATTGTCTATCAAACTTTTGTTTTTCGATTGGAAATTCGGCACAAAGACCAAAGACGCTTCACGCTGACTTTAACCTGTAGCGGGACAATTGCAGTGCTTTACTTTAGTTATTTTTTACTTATTTTAGTAATCAACACACAATAGGTGTGAAACTTTCAGAATCATCCAGTTTTGTAATTGGACACCTGCTATAATCTTTCGGCAGGCTCCTCCCCCTAGTGGATGGGGCCTCATACGCTTCTGGCAGGCTCCTCCCCCTAGTGGGCGGGCCTTATACTCTTCTGGCAGGCTCCTCCCCCCTAGTGGGCAGGGCCTTATACTCTTCTGACAAGATCCTCCTCTAGTGGACAGGGGCCTCATACGCTTCCGGCAGGCTCCTCCCCTAGTGGGCGGGGGCCTTATACTCTTCTGACAAGATCCTCCCCTAGTGGACGGGGCCTCATACGCTTCCGGCAGGCTCCTCCCCTAGTGGGCGGGGCCTTATACTCTTCTGAAAAGATTCTCCCCTAGTGGACGGGGCCTCATACGCTTCCGGCAGGCTCCTCCCCCTAGTGGGCGATACATCTTTCTCATTCGCTGCGCTGGAAAGACTCGAGGTGCCCTGTATCGCCACTGTTAGTGATAGAAGTGATATTGTGACAGGAGAACGCATCGAACGCTGAGGTTTGGTAAAGCACCTAAATAAAATTTTGTGACTTTGGTTAGACATATTTGATTTTCTAGCAAGTTTAGAGTCCAAATCAATTTGTTAAATATATGATTGTATAAAATAAAAGGCGTTTATTTCAGTACAGTATTTACGTTTTTTACACTTGCTTCCACATCTGCAATAATCAGTAGAGTCTTCTTTAAAAAGGAACGAACCTTGGTCTGTAATCCAACGCATTCATGAAACAACTAATTCATAAGACTGAGAACTGGATTCAAACTGGGCTGTTTAAATAGAACCGGATTCAAATCAAATTGTGTTTAAACAGAACCGAATTCAAACTAAACTGTATTTAAACAGAACCGAATTCAAACCGGACTGAGAACTGAATGTGTGTGAACGCATCAGTGTCTGTTTCATCTGTTCGGGAAACAAAAATTTAAGACAAATGGTTGAAAAGATTCTCCTAGTCTGCGATCTGGTTGAAGGATCCGTGTGGTTTCGTGTTTCTGCACCTAAAACACAGAGGACTTACAGAAGGAAACTGATGAACAATCAGGATTTCCTAAATCAGTTCGTAAGACTGCAAACTTTCCCTGACATGCGGGTCGAGAGGCGTGATCTCTGTAAAGGTGACCCATTATGCCCATTTTCACATGATGTAATATAAACCTCTGATGTCCTCAGTGTCTGTGAAGTGTCAGCTCAGATTTCACCAGGATTTTTTATTATAGCTTGTCAAATTTGCCCCTTTTTATGTGTGAAGGAAAACGCTCCGTTTTTGTGCCCGTCACTTTTAATGCAAATGAGCTGATGCTCTGCCCCCTTTCGAGTTTAGAGTTTAGGTTATATGAAGCTGTGGTACTCGTCGAGTTTAGGTTATCTGAAGCTGTGGTACTCGTCGAGTTTAGGTTATCTGAAGCTGAGGTACTCGTCGAGTTTAGGTTATCTGAAGCTGTGGTACACGTCGAGTTCAGAGTTTAGGTTATATGAAGCTGTGGTACTCGTCGAGTTTAGGTTATCTGAAGCTGTGGTACTCGTCGAGTTTAGGTTATCTGAAGCTGTGGTACACGTCGAGTTTAGGTTATCTGAAGCTGTGGTACTCGTCGAGTTTAGGTTATCTGAAGCTGTGGTACACGTCGAGTTTAGGTTATCTGAAGCTGTGGTACACGTCGAGTTTAGGTTATCTGAAGCTGTGGTACACGTCGAGTTCAGAGTTTAGGTTATCTGAAGCTGTGGTACTCGTCGAGTTCAGAGTTTAGGTTATCTGAAGCTGTGGTACTCGTCGAGTTCAGAGTTTAGGTTATCTGAAGCTGTGGTACTCGTCGAGTTCAGAGTTTAGGTTATCTGAAGCTGTGGTACTCGTCAAGTTCAGAGTTTAGGTTATCTGAAGCTGTGGTACTCGTCGAGTTCAGAGTTTAGGTTATCTGAAGCTGTGGTACACGTCGAGTTCAGAGTTTAGGTTATCTGAAGCTGTGGTACTCGTCGAGTTTAGGTTATCTGAAGCTGTGGTACTCGTCGAGTTTAGGTTATCTGAAGCTGTGGTACTCGTTGAGTTTAGGTTATCTGAAGCTGTGGTACTCGTCGAGTTTAGGTTATCTGAAGCTGTGGTACTCGTCAACTTCAGAGTTTAGGTTATCTGAAGCTGTGGTACTCGTCGAGTTTAGGTTATCTGAAGCTGTGGTACTCGTCGAGTTTAGGTTATCTGAAGCTGTGGTACTCGTCGAGTTTAGGTTATCTGAAGCTGTGGTACTCGTCGAGTTTAGGTTATCTGAAGCTGTGGTACTCGTCGAGTTCAGAGTTTAGGTTATCTGAAGCTGTGGTACTCGTCGAGTTCAGAGTTTAGGTTATCTGAAGCTGTGGTACTCGTCGAGTTCAGAGTTTAGGTTATCTGAAGCTGTGGTACTCGTCGAGTTTAGAGTTTAGGTTATCTGAAGCTGTGGTACTTGTCGAGTTCAGAGTTTAGGTTATCTGAAGCTGTGGTACTCGTCGAGTTTAGAGTTTAGGTTATCTGAAGCTGTGGTACTCGTCGAGTTTAGGTTATCTGAAGCTGTGGTACTCGTCGAGTTTAGGTTATCTGAAGCTGTAGTACTCGTCAACTTCAGAGTTTAGGTTATCTGAAGCTGTGGTACTCGTCAAGTTTAGGTTATCTGAAGCTGTGGTACTCTTCGAGTTTAGGTTATCTGAAGCTGTAGTACTCGTCAACTTCAGAGTTTAGGTTATCTGAAGCTGTGGTACTCGTCAAGTTTAGGTTATCTGAAGCTGTGGTACTCGTCGAGTTTAGGTTATCTGAAGCTGTTGTACTCGTCGAGTTTAGGTTATCTGAAGCTGTGGTACTCGTTGAGTTTAGGTTATCTGAAGCTGTAGTACTCGTCAAGTTCAGAGTTTAGGTTATCTGCAGCTGTAGTACTCGTCGAGTTTAGGTTATCTGCAGCTGTAGTACTCGTTGAGTTTAGGTTATCTGAAGCTGTAGTACTCGTCAAGTTCAGAGTTTAGGTTATCTGAAGCTGTAGTACTCGTTGAGTTCAGAGTTTAGGTTATCTGAAGCTGTGGTACTCGTCGAGTTTAGGTTATCTGCAGCTGTAGTACTCGTTGAGTTTAGGTTATCTGAAGCTGTAGTACTCGTTGAGTTCAGAGTTTAGGTTATCTGCAGCTGTAGTACTCGTCGAGTTTAGGTTATCTGAAGCAGTAGTACTCGTCACTCTCCACACGAGGGCGCAGGGCAGATTTGGTAAACGTCTCCTCCTCGGTGACGGATCCGTCGGGATCGTCCTCTCCCAGCGTGTCCAGGTAACTGCCCACCGAGATCCCGTCCAATCCGTCGCTGTCGTGCTGGGACTGGCTGTCTGATAGGCTGAAGGAGCTGCCCGTCAAGCTGCCGTCCCGGCTGGCCACACCCCCTCGCTCCTCCATTAGCCAGCGCATCGACTCCACCCCCTCGTTGATTGACAGCAGCTGATGCATCAGTTTAACATCTACAGAGCGGAGATGAGCCTGCGTTCAGGAAACACACCCACAAACTTATCAATATTACGATTATGATTTCTGTTATCTTTCTATTTTACATTTCTGTTACAGTAATCCACTTAGAAATAATTAGGGATGCACCGATATGAACATTTCGGCCGATACCGTTAAAGGAACACTCCGACTTTTTGGGACTTTAGCCTATTCACCTTATCCCCCAGAGTTAGATAAGTCCATACATACCTTTTTCATCTCCGTGCGTGCTGTAAGTCTGTTTGACGCACCCACCGCTAGCCTAGCTTAGCACAAATACTGGATGTAAATGGTTGCAGCTAGCATACTAATCCCAATAAGTGACAAAATAACGGAAACATTTTCCTATTTACATGTTGTGATTTGTATAGTCACAGAGTGTACAAAAAACAAAGTCACATGAGACACAGACATATTTTAACCGTATAAATACTGGGAACTATATTCTCTGAAGGCGAAGCACTGCTACTTGGGCGGAGTGATAACCGCAGCACCTGAGACGTACCGTGGTGATGAGCAGAGAGCGCGTCTCAGGTGCGGTTATCACTCCGCCCAAGTAGCATTGCTTTTAATTTATACGGTTAAAATATGTCTGTGTCTCATGTGACTTTGTTTTTTGTACACTCTGTGACTATACAAATCACAACATGTAAATAGGAAAATGTTTCCGTTATTTTGTCACTTATTTGGATTAGTATGCTAGCTGCAACCATTTACATCCAGTATTTGTGCTAAGCTAGGCTAGCGGTGGGTGCGTCAAACAGACTTATAGCACGCACGGAGATGAAAAAGGTATGTATGGACTTATCTAACTCTGGGGGATAAGGTGAATAGGCTAAAGTCCCAAAAAGTCGGAGTGTTCCTTTAACCGATAACTCTTTATATTTGAAAGCCGATAATCGATATATTGGCTGATAAATCTAAATACAATTTTTTTTAGAGCCCGACCGATATGGATTTTTGGGGGCCGATGCCGATACTAGTGCTGGGTTTCGATTCAAATTTCAAGAATCGATTCGATTCCGATTCTCAAGATCTTGAATCGATTATCATTATTCGATTCGATTCGATCCGATCCGATCTTCGAGATTTAGAAAAGTGTTTTTGAAAAAAGCATATTTTTTTTCCAGCTGTTGAATTACAGGACTGTAGTTATGCAACATATTGATACAATTATTATAGACATTTAACTGCAAATTAATGGAGTATTGATGGTTGTAAAGAACAATCCCCCTTCCAGAGTGTTGATACAACTGCTTTCACAAACTTGCACTGGTGTAGACGACAGAGGACGCAGAGGTATATCAGCAGCAGTAACCGCAGAGGATTGCAAGTAACCGCAGCAACCGCGATATTCACGTTTTTTTATAAGGCTATACCCTTCTTGTTTTGAACTTCATGCATGTGTATTGAATGTTAAACAAGTTCATAATGATAACAAACAAGACTGTTTATCGTGGTGATGTGTAGCCTACAGAGGCTTCGCACAGACAGTGAATGAGAGAGATCGGCAGAGCGCGTGTGATTACCTGCGTCTGTCTTTGAAGTCATATGTATTTGTGAAAAAGGTTGCCGTGTCAAAGGAAAGCGAAATATTTGTCGTATCATCCTTTTAACTTTCACGTCACGGGGTATTTACCATAAATGCGCGTCAGCAGCAGCGCTGGTCAGCATTCCACAGCGCGAGGAAGCCGCGGGGAAATGAAATCAGCGAGTCACGCATTGAATCAATGCCATATTGGTCTCTAATAAGTGAAGCATCAGCTTCAGCG
Source organism: Rhinichthys klamathensis goyatoka (assembly GCF_029890125.1). Taxonomy (NCBI): domain Eukaryota; kingdom Metazoa; phylum Chordata; class Actinopteri; order Cypriniformes; family Leuciscidae; genus Rhinichthys; species Rhinichthys klamathensis. Next base: position 1,025,591 of record NW_026606849.1, on the reverse strand, counting down.
TTACCCATGCGACACATTGCTGCTCAGCTGAGCCTTGAAAAGTGGAACTCAAAGTTAAAAATAATTAACACCTTGTTTCATTACATCTCTTTTAATGAATCAGCTTTTTTGAACGTGTTCGTTGAATGAACGGTTTAATGACTCACTCAAAGCCCGTTGTCGTAACAATGTGCGCGCTGAGTGAAAGCCTTTCAATGCGCATACAGGGATCTCCCAGTCGCGGCAAGTTAAAGTTCACGGGGAAAATGTAAACCTATTAAAATCGATCCTCTGAGTTACGGATCGATCTTTAGAAATTAATATGAAAATCGATTCAGAATTGGTGAATCGATTTTTTCAACACAGCACTAGCCGATACCGATATTAGGGAGTAAAAAAAAGCCCGATACCGATATTTCGGCCGATATTATTTATGTGTATATTATAATACAGTAGCAATATTATTTATGTGTATTATAGTACAGTATACCATTCAAAAGTTTGGACACTTTCCTATTGGTGTGTACAAACTTTTGATGGGTACTTTACACAGTATAAACAGAATAAATATACACGTTTTGCAATGATCACTCAAATATGGTGATCAAACACTTGTGTGACACAGATATGTAATGGAGGCAGGGGGAATGATAGAATGAGAATTATACAGCTGAGCTGTAACCAAACTAGTTTGCATTGCATGTTATATTATATTCTAAATACTGTTGCATAATCTTCACTAACGACTTTGTCTTTTAATTTAGTCATAACTTGTATCAATAAATATTTAAAAAGTGTCACTGACAAAACCTTATTATCTTCTATTTTTAGTCTTAATTCCTATAAATCTCTACCAGTGGAGGAAAAACTCAGATGCTTTTACTAAAGTAAAATTAATAATATCATAATGAAAACGTTTTTAATTACATATGTACAGTACTTTTACACTATTTTAAATAATTAGTAAGCAAAATGTACTAAACATGAAACTAGGCTACTCTTAATGCAAAATGGCCCTATATAAAGTGTTATAATTATATAAATTATTGGAATATTGCTTGATGTTGTAACGTAGCGTTATAGGCAGAATGAGCTTTAACACTGTGTCTACACCGGACGCGGCCGTTACTGCTCGCGTCGGAACAGCTGTTTACCCTAGACAAAGCAGAATCAGTTTACTGTCGGAGATCGCTCGCGCTACGCATTTTATAGCAGACAATATAATCAGGACTTCTCAGCTGCGCGCTTGCAATAGTCACAAGCTCACACAATACGTGATATAGAGGCTGGTAGCAGAGAAATCAATTCTGTGAATTACACCGCGCAAATCACAAGTAGGCTACTACCCACCGGATGAAGAAGGGTTGGCTCTCAGTCTCCACAGGCTGCATCAAATATTCATTTTATTTCATTTTATTTTTCGTGTTCGCATTTATGAGGAAAAAACAATGTTACAGACGCGGCAGTTCAGCACTACGGACGTGAGCGCTCTGAAAGCGGCACTAAAATATGCTTTGAAACTTTCACATAGACATCAAACAGAAAGCACAAAACCTTTCGTTTCAAAGTGAATTTCGTTTTGTATTAATTGTATCTTAATTTTAATCAATGTGTCATCAACCAATTGCCTGGATTTAATTAAGAAGTAAATATAGCAGGCGAAAGATAATCTCGACACGGAGGCGCCTGCGGGTGAACTGGAGCTCGTCTCATGAACCGAAACTCAGCGTATAGACCTGAGAATGGAAATATATCTATATTGAAATGTCTACTTTTAAACAGAACAATTCAAAACGAAAGACAGACAGACTCATGTAATCGTATGAAATGTGCATTTCTCTCTGGCGCGCGTTAACTGAAGATCGCGAGTCAGCATCGTCAACTTCATCTTTGGCTGACACTGACTGAAAACACTTGTTTATTAATAAACAATTAAAATGTCTCCTTGCTATATTTGTTGTATTCATAATCATTACTTTTGCCAGTTCTTGTGACAGCTTTTAGGTGCTTTATTGGCAGCGCCACCCTTACATGAATCACCGCACCGCATTTTTAAAAATATTAATTTATCGGCCATTATAAATGCCGATAGTTAGAAAAATGCCTAATATCGGCCGATATATCGGTCGGGCTCTACATTTTTTATATAAATTTTAAAAGCCTGATTACAAAAACAAAAGTCTCACCATTAAAAGCCACGTCCCAAACACACAATTATAATGTTCTCATGATAGTTCTATGTAGCCGATATGACACATGTTGCACTTTACTGTATTTTCCTTTTTTGAAGTGATTCCAATCATATTTCAAGCAACTAAAAACCCTCATGTTGAACAGTCGCATCTGAAGGAAACAATACATTATTATCAGCTTTAATATATCGGACAAATTTTCTTATCGGGCCGATAACAACAACATTACAAATAAACATATTAGCCGATACCGATATGGTGGCCGATATATCGTGCATCCCTAGAAATAATTACATAAATAATTTAAAAAATGATTTCTAATTTTTCTGAAAGTCTCTTCTTCAGCAGCATTTATTTGATCAAAAATACAGTAAAACAGTGAAATATCATTAGAATGTAAATCAGCTGTTTCTATGTGTGAATATATAAAGTGTAATTTATTCCTGTGATCAAAGCTGATTTCCAGCATCATTACTCCAGTCTTCAGTGTCACATGATCCTTCAGAAATCACTCTAATATGAGGATCTGATGCTCAAGAAACATTCATTATTATTATCAATGTTTATATTTTTGTGGAAACTGATATATTTTATTTTTCAGGATTGTTTGATAAATAGGAAGTTAAAAAGAACCACATTTATTTGAAATGGAACTTTATAAATGTCTTTACTGTCACTTTTGATCAATTGAATGAATAGTTATTCGTTTAAAACACATGACCGTGAACTCGCAGTGTAGTTCACCAGCTAATGTCTGTGAAATAATGTTTATCCAATACTTCAACACTATCATCTTCTACCATCATAATTCAGCAAATACGCTGAAAAAAAAACAACAACTGGATATCGGTCGACCGTGAAAAAGCGCTTCAACACAAACATGTCTCACGTTCACTTCATTTTTTAGCAGAATCGTGTTAAATTTAGTTTTAAACGGAGGAATGAAATGATGTTCGTGTTCAAACGCAAGAGCTGATTCAGCTGAAGGCCATGTAATATAAAGCTGGTGAAGAAACAACAGTGGAGTTTAGTTTTGACTGAAACATTGAAACTCAAAAGAGTCGAACTAATATTACACACTGAATCAGTCGTCAAGTGAAGACAGTAAACACAGGCGAACCCTTCAGCAGGAACACACACACTCGTTTGCATGAGGTTTGAGCCGCAGAAACACACACTCGTTTGCATGAGGTTTGTGTGGACTAGGAACACACACCCTAATCAATCATGAATGATTCACAGACAGACCATAATACTGCCACTGTTCTCCACGGCAACAGCTGTCTGACACACACACACGACATCAGATGCTCTCGTCAATACTGACACACTTCCAGTCTGATGATCTTGTGTGTGTGTGTGTGTGTGTGTGTGTGTGTGTGTGTGTTGACCTGTAAATGCCCCTCCAGTCCTTCATGGCGGCTCTTTATGTTCGTTCAGGCCAGCACAGGTCACGACCTCACACACACACACACACACACACACCAACTCACACACTATATCACACACACACCAAACCGTCTGTGCCATTATTGTAAAGTAAAACTAGAACTATTTCAAACAGTTAATGGAAAATGAAGCAACAGCTGTTCAGCAGATCACGTGTTCAAAACCGAGCACTGCAGAGTCACATAATAACCGCACTTTTAAGGGTTAATGAGGTATAAAGTTTCCTTGTAAGGGCGCCGCGCGTGTGTGTTTGTGTGTGTGTGTTTCCACATTTTCCAGGCATTAACGAGCAGCCTGTGTGTTGCTGAACGGACTGGTTTTGTTGAGTCTGTTTGTGCAGGAGTGAATCACAGCAGGCGCGCGGATCAACCATCTGTTACTCACACTAAACTGACCAGTTAACCCTTCAGAAGCCATGCAGCACACACACACACACACACACACACACACACACACACACACCTCTCAGATCATCCGGAGACTAGCGCGCGACGGGGCGTGAAACACCGCAGCCCACGTGACCGCGACACGAACACGACAGCAAGTCAATATTAAAACACATACGTGACATTATAATCATCACATAATAACCCAAAACTTAAATGAATACAGCCATATTTTTATCGAGTTCAGTTCACTTCTGGAGAAGTTTGTCTGAACTCTGTGAAAGGCGTTTGTTCATGTCAATCAATATCTGAGGTGAATTATTCAGAAACCTTATAAATCTGATTCACATCTAGGTGCTTTCCCACACAGCAGGAGACTCCTAAGCGGATCCGCGTTCAAGTCGCCAAACCCGCGTAACTGTCACATTCGTTTTGGGGCCGCCCAGAGGATCAGCTCCGCCTCCGGGAGGCGCCGTAAATTCTACTGTCAAACAACGGATCCAGTGCGGACCCATGTCGGATCCTAGGACGCGGACGCGCCTTTACTGTAACGGTTGAACTACAGCACACCAAGAGCCGATCATCAGTCGAGACTTTCTTTGCTGGGACACGGTTGCGCTGAACCCTCTTTTGAGTAAGTAAGTTATTTATATATGTATATAAGTTATATATTGCGACATTGACTGTAAACATTGTTTTTTTTATCATCATGTAAATGATTGTAATGTCGTTGTTTGAAATTATTGACAACTTTAACATGTTCACTCGTGGATAATGATTTAGCGCTAGCTTCTAGCTAGCTGTGCATTACATAGTTTAACAACAAATCAAAACGCTAAGTGAACATTATTAGCTAACGTTATGTTTATCATGTTGGTTTTAAAACAGTATCGTTAATACAGCGTGTCGGAGCAGCGTCTCCTGCAGCGGGGAGTCACAGGCAGAGGGTCCCTGCAGCGTTCGCTAACGTTAGCTTCTTGTCTGGGGACTGATAGCAGTAAACACTAAATTCATCAAATTCATAAATAAATTTATTTTCCAATAAACTGTAACGTTAGCTGTCATATTTCACGGTAACGCTACCCACGTGAGTGCGGATTTCAACGCTGTTTGTCACTTTGCCTATAGGCAAATATATTATAATATATTATATACACTATAAATAAGTTTGACAAGTAGTAGGCCTAGCAGCTACTCGCCCTGTTGTTAATTTGGTTGCCATGACTTCGCGTGGGACGACGTCCTGTCAGTTGCTCGAGAGGGAGGGGATGACAGCTTATTTGACACATAAAAGTCTTATTCCGTATTGAACTGATCCGGAACGCACTTTGTTCCGTATTTTTGAGAATCAATTTCAGTGCAAATCCATGACAGACACATATAGCTTCTAAAATATAAATGTCAGACAGACTATGAATGAACGAAGACCTGCTATAATGGAAAATTCGGGGACCTGGCGCCCCCTTGGCTGGCTCTGACGTGTAATGACGTAGAGTTGGCTCATTGGTCGCACGCAGCTCGCACGTCAGAGGCGCCCGCGCCATTGGTTGTGCTGTTGCCGCTGCTTTCCACTGCACACGACAGATCGCATACGATTGTCGTATTTCGCCTCCTAGTGTCAGTCGAACGGAACTTTGAAATTGGTCGTGAAGCAACCGTTAAGTTACCCTCGGATATTCACAATGGTTAAATTAATGATTTTTAATGAATGTGCTGTAATGCATGCATGAATATCCACACAAAACAAATGACCCTCAATACATCTAAAATAAAAACATTGTAGATTTTATAGAGCTAATCGATATAATTATTGATTTAATAATTTTTTTTTTAAATCTGCCATAATTATTAATAACCGTCATTTGACAGAAATAGCGTTTACAGAATAAAAATGATGCACTTGTTTATACAAAAACAGGTAATTGGTGAAATGTGCTGTCAGTTATTAAAATTGCATATTACATGTGCATCAGACACCTGTGTGTGTTTACAGGGGATTCACGAGAGAGACGGACATTTTGCAGGCCATGCAGCAGTGAAGAAATGGACCAAAACAGTGGATCTCTTCCTCTATGATCTAGTTCTTGTTCCTTTGCACCTTGACTTGCACTGGGCTTTGGCTGTAAGTAATTTATGAATAGTAATGCCTTTGTAACACATTGTTTCCATATTTATACTGTATGATTAAAAGTGTAAAAATTTTATATTTACCTTTACACTATTTTTTTTTACCTTTGACCTCCATTGCTTATCACCAGGTAATTTATTTCCAGTGCTATGACTCCATGGTCAGAGACATGATGAGATCTGCCAGATATTGTTGTGAGTTATGTCCAATTAGAACTTTGGTTTTAACCTGAAACGGCTTTGAAGGCATGTATGCATGTCTCGTGTGATTATTTAACAGGAAATACCTCATGGAGGAGAACAAAATCAAAAAAGCCTGCTGCTTTGAGGCTTCCAGATGGACCATCGGCCGAATAAGAACCAACGTATGCATGCCCTCATATAATAAGTTATACAAATATTCTTTAAACTGTGCCCTTTTGTTTACCGTTATACTTACTTGGAATTTTGTTTCTAGGCAATTCCCAAACAGCCAAATGGAAATGACTGTGGTGCTTTTATCTGCAAATATGCAGACTTCCTTTCTCAAGGAAAGCCACTTACTTTCAGACCGGTACATGACCAAGCTAAGCTACAATATTTATATTTCTCACAAACCTGATTCTTAACACTTGTTTGACTTTATGGTAACACTTTAGAATACTGTTTCTTACTTACTGCATAACTAATAAGGAATTAGGTCATTCTTTATTAACGCTTAAGTCACTACTGTTAACTACTAAGGAAGATGTGTTAACTAATCAGTATGTAATATAATTTTATGATTGTGTTAATATCTGTCTGTTTGATTACAGGTGCTGTGAGAAAAAACTCGGTGACGCGGTCAGCCACAGATGCGGAGGTCACCAAGCATGCTATCCTCCATCCACACAAACTGAGTAATAGGAGAAATGATTACATTAAACCATCTTTTTATTGAACTTCTTGTTGTTCACCAGTTATTCATTTTCTGATATTTTAGCTGTACATAGTGCTGTATTTCATTGAAGTTGTAGCCTAATAGATCAAATATGTTATGTTTACACCGACCTAGGCCTATAAAGCACTAAATTAGGTTTTGACCACAAAATGAATGTAGATTAGCCTGGCCCACATAGGCTACTTAACAAACCAGAATAGGTTATAACCTATAACTTTCCATAAATGTAAATTTTATATTTCCATTGAGTAGTGATTACTTTTGTACAGTAAATTGATGTCTTGTATCGAAACTTTTATGTTAGGCCTATTTACAATATTGTTAGGTTAAAAATACAAGGCGATGCAGATTTAAGCTTAGGTCTATATTGCTGTAGTAGCCTACTAGCCTAGGCTAGCCCTATAGTTTTTGGTTTTATCCTATAGTTTAGTTTATCCTATTTTATCCTACAGCAAGAACAGAAGGGATTTTAAAAATTAGATAAACGGGTCCAAAACGGACCCGGGCCAGATGAGCCAGAATTTTATGAGTCCGTTGCGGGTCCGCGGCGGATGTATGTATCAATTTGCGGGTCCCAAACGGACCCGCCGCAGAGGTAAGGTTTTAATGGCGGATGCGGAGCGGATGCAACGCGGAGCCACTGCGGGTCCGCGATCCGCCTCCGTTGCGGATCCGTCACTGCGAGCAAGTGGACGCCGATACGGGTCCGTTTCGCGGGTCCGTTCCGGAAGCCGCGATACCTCCGCGGCAGATCCGCCGCGGAGTCCTTTTGCTGTGTGGGTTCCGATCACAGACGGTTATAAAAGCATTATAAATGGCTGCTGCTGCTGACGATGATATGAAAACAGAACAGACACCGCGAGTCAGAAGATCCGACTCTCTCAATCCACAGAACCGACTCACCATCTGCTGTCTGAGGAACCGGATCTTGTTGTTGAGTGTGTGAAGATCATCCGCGCGCGCGTGTGTTTCCGAGCATCGGATCGCAGCTTCGCCCGTGCACGAGCGGGTCAGACTCTCCGGAACTTTGCGGCCCAGTTTATTCTCCACATCCCTGAAGTCCGGCAACTCCTCCATCTTCATCATCGATAACTCAGAGCCGCAGGTGACCGGTCCACCGGAGCATGACGTCACACCGCGGAGGAGCCGCGCCCGGTGCTCACGGGTGTCAGAAACACGGTTATTCCGCGGATGAGATCAAACTGCGGGGCTTCCGTGCACAGACTCGGATCTGATCTGATATGAATGGGTGGGTGTCGGACTGACTGACGGGTGCGCGCGCACACAACAGGTGACACCCGCCCTCATGCTCGTCATCAACCGGCGCATGCGCAGAGCGCTCTTTCGCATTATTAAAAGACACTTTTCTCAACAAGCATACACCAACAACATAAAATGGGTGCAAACTACTTTCTCTCTCTTTAATGCGAGTAAACACTGTAATGTGAGCTCAGGCTGATTGTATTTTCACTGGAATATTTCAATACCTGAATAATATAATCACCTGTTGAAAAGCAGTGAAGCAGCAGCACCATCCAGTGGTGAAATTAAGAAACAACAAACAACTGCATTACTTTAAACTGAATATTATTGCTTTATATTTTTATTATGATGATGCCGATTAAGCTGAAATATTCTAAGCGACAACCTTTAAATAATGTTATGTTTTGCAAATGTTTTTGCCAGTTATGTTTAGCAAAAGTCGCTCAGTTAAATGTGTATTCATGCATTTGCTGTGAACATTTTCACCTGGTGAAGCAGCAGCGCCATCTAGCGGTGCAATGAGGAAACACCACAGAGACTCGGTACACTTCAGTTTGTTAGTGGTTTATTTTAGTCTTATTAGTATGAGACTTTAAAGTATTCACAATAAACTATTAAATAATGTCCAAAGATATTTTGTAAATAGATTTAATGGAAGTTGTCGTGATTATTTTACATTATTTCAGTGTCATCTTCTGTTTGTCATACTAAAGACTTGTACCTGTTTGAGATCAAATTATCAGCGTTTACACTACAGACTGTGTTTTGTTGTGGTCGTCGTAGCGCTGATAATGGTCTCCAAGCAACGGTTGCCGACCCTCCGTCCTATAGGAGCGCGACCTGATGACACACGTGGTGGCGGTGAAAATAATCGCCACAGCGATGAGGGCGGCAACCACGGTTACGGTGATGATCTGGGTCAGTGTGAGAGGACGAGCTGAAAATATGAGACAATCACACATTAACAGCATTTTAGACTTCAGTGTTGACTAGAGTTCACTACAGTTCACTAAAGTTCACTAAAGTTGATTAGAGTTCACTAGAGTCAACTAAAGTTCACTAGAGTCATCTAGTTCACTGGAGTCAACTAGAGTTTACCAAAGTTTACGAGTTAACTAGAGTTCACTAAAGCTTACTGGTCAACTAGAGTTCATTTAAGTTCACTAGAGTTACCTAGAGTTCACAAAAGTTTACTTGAGTTCATTAAAGTTTACTAAAGATCACTAGTCAACTTGAGTTCACAAAAGTTCACTAGAGTCAAATAGAGTTCACTTGTTCACCAAAGTTTACGAGTCAACTAAAGTGTACTAGAGTTGACTAGAGTTGACTGATCATAAATAATATTAATAATCATCATCATATAAAAAATAATAATAATCATAAACAATAATAATAATGATGATCATAAATAATAATAATAATAATGAAGCTGACCTGGCCACTCGATCTCATAGGAGTATCCCAGGTTTTCCGGCGCTGTGAGGAACATCTCTGCGTTGGTCACCGGCGGCCAGAAGGGCACCATGTTAAACTCCCTGTTGTGGCCGATGGGGGTGTTTTCCAGCGGATAGACGGAGGCGTCTGGAGGAACACACACACACACACGTTAACCTCCAGCCGATACTCCGTGACTGACAGTGACGGAGGGCCTCACCTGGACTGTGTCTGCGCAGCCACTCATCGAAGATGGCGTCAGTGAAGGTGTGCAGCAGCAGGAACATGGGGTCGTTGGGCGAGAGATGAGTCTGACCACCCGTCCCGTTCAGGAACAGATGAGCCAGGTTATGCAGACTGCGCACCGCAGGGTCATAGTTCCCCTCAGGAGCGCTGTACCCTAACAAGACAACACCACACCTCAGTTCACTAGAGTTCAGGTTATGCAGACTGTGCACCGCAGGGTCATAGTTCCCCTCAGGAGCGCTGTACCCTAACAAGACAACACCACACCTCAGTTCACTAAAGTTCACTAGAGTTCAGGTTATGCAGACTGTGCACCGCAGGGTCAAAGTTCCCCTCAGGAGCGCTGTACCCTAACAAGACAACACCACACCTCAATTCACTAGAGTTCACTAGAGTTCAGATTATGCAGACTGCGCACCGCGGGGTCATAGTTCCCCTCAGGAGCACTGTACCCTAACAAGACAACACCACACCTCAGTTCACTAGAGTTCACTAGAGTTCAGATTATGCAGACTGCGCACCGCAGGGTCATAGTTCCCCTCAGGAGCACTGTACCCTAACAAGACAACACCACACCTCAGTTCACTAGAGTTCAGGTTATGCAGACTGCGCACCGCAGGGTCATAGTTCCCCTCAGGAGCACTGTACCCTAACAAGACAACACCACACCTCAGTTCACTAGAGTTCAGGTTATGCAGACTGCGCACCGCAGGGTCATAGTTCCCCTCAGGAGCGCTGTACCCTAACAAGACAACACCACATCTCAGTTCACTAGAGTTCAGGTTATGCAGACTGCCCACCGCAGGGTCATAGTTCCCCTCAGGAGCGCTGTACCCTAACAAGACAACACCACACCTCAGTTCACTAGAGTTCAGGTTATGCAGACTGCGCACCGCGGGGTCATAGTTCCCCTCAGGAGCGCTGTACCCTAACAAGACAACACCACACCTCAGTTCACTAGAGTTCAGGTTATGCAGACTGCGCACCGCAGGGTCATAGTTCCCCTCAGGAGCGCTGTACCCTAACAAGACAACACCACATCTCAGTTCACTAGAGTTCAGGTTATGCAGACTGCGCACCGCAGGGTCATAGTTCCCCTCAGGAGTGCTGTACCCTAACAAGACAACACCACACCTCAGTTCACTAGAGTTCAGATTATGCAGACTGCGCACCGCGGGGTCATAGTTCCCCTCAGGAGCACTGTACCCTAACAAGACAACATCACACCTCAGTTCACTAGAGTTCAGGTAATGTAGACTGCGCACCACAGGGTCATAGTTCCCCTCAGGAGCACTGTACCCTAACAAGACAACACCACACCTCAGTTCACTAAAGTTCACTAGAGTTCAGATTATGCAGACTGCACACCGCGGGGTCATAGTTCCCCTCAGGAGCACTGTACCCTAACAAGACAACACCACACCTCAGTTCACTAGAGTTCAGGTTATGCAGACTGCGCACCGCAGGGTCATAGTTCCCCTCAGGAGCGCTGTACCCTAACAAGACAACACCACATCTCAGTTCACTAGAGTTCAGGTTATGCAGACTGCGCACCGCAGGGTCAAAGTTCCCCTCAGGAGCGCTGTACCCTAACAAGACAACACCACACCTCAGTTCACTAGAGTTCAGATTATGCAGACTGCGCACCGCGGGGTCATAGTTCCCCTCAGGAGCACTGTACCCTAACAAGACAACATCACACCTCAGTTCACTAGAGTTCAGGTTATGTAGACTGCGCACCACAGGGTCATAGTTCCCCTCAGGAGCACTGTACCCTAACAAGACAACACCACACCTCAGTTCACTAGAGTTCACTAGAGTTCAGGTTATGCAGACTGTGCACCGCAGGGTCATAGTTCCCCTCAGGAGCACTGTACCCTAACAAGACAACACCACACCTCAGTTCACTAGAGTTCACTAGAGTTCAGGTAATGCAGACTGCGCACCGCAGGGTCAAAGTTCCCCTCAGGAGCGCTGTACCCTAACAAGACAACACCACACCTCAGTTCACTAGAGTTCAGGTTATGCAGACTGCGCACCGCGGGGTCATAGTTCCCCTCAGGAGCACTGTACCCTAACAAGACAACACCACACCTCAGTTCACTAGAGTTCACTAGAGTTCAGGTTATGCAGACTGCGCACCGCAGGGTCAAAGTTCCCCTCAGGAGCGCTGTACCCTAACAAGACAACACCACACCACAGTTCACTAGAGTTCACTAGAGTTCAGGTTATGCAGACTGCGCACCGCAGGGTCATAGTTCCCCTCAGGAGCACTGTACCCTAACAAGACAACACCACACCTCAGTTCACTAGAGTTCAGGTTATGCAGACTGCGCACCGCAGGGTCATAGTTCCCCTCAGGAGCGCTGTACCTTAACAAGACAACACCACACCTCAGTTCACTAGAGTTCACTAGAGTTCAGGTTATGCAGACTGCGCACCGCAGGGTCAAAGTTCCCCTCAGGAGCGCTGTACCCTAACAAGACAACACCACACCTCAGTTCACTAGAGTTCACTAGAGTTCAGGTTATGCAGACTGCGCACCGCAGGGTCATAGTTCCCCTCAGGAGCACTGTACCCTAACAAGACAACACCACACCTCAGTTCACTAGAGTTCACTAGAGTTCAGGTTATGCAGACTGCGCACCGCGGGGTCATAGTTCCCCTCAGGAGCACTGTACCCTAACAAGACAACACCACACCACAGTTCACTAGAGTTCAGGTTATGCAGACTGCGCACCGCAGGGTCATAGTTCCCCTCAGGAGCACTGTACCCTAACAAGACAACACCACACCTCAGTTCACTAGAGTTCACTAGAGTTCAGGTTATGCAGACTGCGCACCGCGGGGTCATAGTTCCCCTCAGGAGCACTGTACCCTAACAAGACAACACCACACCACAGTTCTCTAGAGTTCAGGTTATGCAGACTGCGCACCGCGGGGTCATAGTTCCCCTCAGGAGCGCTGTACCTTAACAAGACAACACCACACCTCAGTTCACTAGAGTTCAGGTTATGCAGACTGCGCACCGCGGGGTCATAGTTCCCCTCAGGAGCGCTGTACCCAAACAAGACAACACCACACCTCAGTTCACTAGAGTTCACTAGAGTTCAGATTATGCAGACTGCGCACCGCAGGGTCATAGTTCCCCTCAGGAGCGCTGTACCCTAACAAGACAACACCACACCTCAGTTCACTAGAGTTCAGGTTATGCAGACTGCGCACCGCAGGGTCATAGTTCCCCTCAGGAGCGCTGTACCCTAACAAGACAACACCACACCTCAGTTCACTAGAGTTCAGGTTATGCAGACTGCGCACCGCAGGGTCATAGTTCCCCTCAGGAGCACTGTACCCTAACAAGACAACACCACACCTCAGTTCACTAGAGTTCACTAGAGTTCAGGTTATGCAGACTGCGCACCGCAGGGTCATAGTTCCCCTCAGGAGCACTGTACCCTAACAAGACAACACCATACCACAGTTCACTAGAGTTCAGGTTATGCAGACTGCGCACCGCGGGGTCATAGTTCCCCTCAGGAGCGCTGTACCTTAACAAGACAACACCACACCTCAGTTCACTAGAGTTAAGGTTATGCAGACTGCGCACCGCGGGGTCATAGTTCCCCTCAGGAGCGCTGTACCCAAACAAGACAACACCACACCTCAGTTCACTAGAGTTCACTAGAGTTCAGATTATGCAGACTGCGCACCGCGGGGTCATAGTTCCCCTCAGTAACACTGTACCTTAACAAGACAACACCACACCTCAGTTCACTAGAGTTCAGGTTATGCAGACTGCGCACCGCAGGGTCATAGTTCCCCTCAGGAGCGCTGTACCCTAACAAGACAACACCACACCTCAGTTCACTAGAGTTCAGGTTATGCAGACTGCGCACCGCAGGGTCATAGTTCCCCTCAGGAGCGCTGTACCCTAACAAGACAACACCACACCTCAGTTCACTAGAGTTCAGGTTATGCAGACTGCGCACCGCAGGGTCATAGTTCCCCTCAGGAGCACTGTACCCTAACAAGACAACACCACACCTCAGTTCACTAGAGTTCAGCTTATGCAGACTGTGCACCGCGGGGTCATAGTTCCCCTCAGGAGCGCTGTACCCTAACAAGACAACACCACACCTCAGTTCACTAGAGTTAACTAGAGTTCAGATTATGCAGACTGCGCACCGCGGGGGTCATAGTTCCCCTCAAGAGCACTCTACCCTAACAAGACAACACCACACCTCAGTTCACTAGAGTTCACTAGAGTTCAGGTTATGCAGACTGCGCACCGCAGGGTCATAGTTCCCCTCAGGAGCACTGTACCCTAACAAGACAACACCATACCACAGTTCACTAGAGTTCAGGTTATGCAGACTGCGCACCGCGGGGTCATAGTTCCCCTCAGGAGCGCTGTACCTTAACAAGACAACACCACACCTCAGTTCACTAGAGTTAAGGTTATGCAGACTGCGCACCGCAGGGTCATAGTTCCCCTCAAGAGCACTGTACCCTAACAAGACAACACCACACCTCAGTTCACTAGAGTTCAGGTCATGCAGACTGCGCACCGCAGGGTCATAGTTCCCCTCAGGAGCGCTGTACCCTAACAAGACAACACCACACCTCAGTTCACTAGAGTTCACTAGAGTTCAGATTATGCAGACTGCGCACCGCGGGGTCATAGTTCCCCTCAGGAGCACTGTACCCTAACAAGACAACACCACACCTCAGTTCACTAGAGTTCAGGTTATGCAGACTGCGCACCGCAGGGTCATAGTTCCCCTCAGGAGTGCTGTACCCTAACAAGACAACACCACACCTCAGTTCACTAGAGTTAACTAGAGTTCAGGTTATGCAGACTGCGCACCGCAGGGTCAAAGTTCCCCTCAGGAGCGCTGTACCCTAACAAGACAACACCACACCTCAGTTCACTAGAGTTCACTAGAGTTCAGATTATGCAGACTGCGCACCGCGGGGTCATAGTTCCCCTCAGGAGCGCTGTACTCTAACAAGACAACACTTCAACACACACACACTGGAGATGGACTAGAGTTCACTAGAGTCAAGTAGAGTTCACTAGCGTCAACTTGAGTTCACTAGAGTCAACTAGAGTTCAATAAAATTCACTAGAGTCAACTAGAGTTCACTAGACTCAACTAGAGTTCACTAGACTCAACTAGAGTTGACTAGAGTCAAATAGAGTTGACTAGAGTCAATGTGAGTTCACTAGTTCACTAGAGTCAACTAGAGTTCACTAGAGTCAACTAGAGTTCACTAGTTCACTAGAGTCAACTAGAGTTCACTAGTTCACTAGAGTCAACTAGAGTTCACTAGTTCACTAGAGTCAACTAGAGTTCACTAGAGTCAACTAGAGTCAACTAGAGTTAACTAGAGTTCACTGCGTGTAACTCACCCTCAATGCTGTTCCTGAAGCTGTCAGACGAGGTGGAGTAGAAGGGTGGCGAGTCGAAGGCGTTGAGCTCTAAACACGACGCCACATCCTGAGGCTCCGGCAGCCGCTGCACCATCGGCCGCGCAACGTTACCGGCAGGGTTCCTGCGGATCGGACTGCTCTCCGAACCTCACAGAACAATAACAATGATCATAGCAATATTACTTCATAAAAATAATAGAAATAAATAAAAAATGATAATAATATTAATATTAATAAACACATTTTAAAAAAATATATTCATAAACAATAATAATAATAATAATATTGATGATGATGATAATGATAATATTATTACTTACAAAATAGTAATAAAAATAATTATAATAATAATAACAATAATACTACTAATAATATTAATAATGATAATAATAATCAGCCTGATGTTAATAATACTGATAACAATAACAATATTAATCTTTCACATACGCTTCACATACATGATATATCCTTAAAATTCACTCAAAATAGTGAGGTTTATGATTAAAGTAAATATGAAATAAATGTTGTTGGTCGTATTGTGCAGAATTTGTAATAAAAAAAACTGTTTGCATTTGTAATCTTTCTTGAATTTTTGTTCTAATGTTTCAAGGCAAGACTTCAGCCACAGTACATTAAGACTTTGTGTTACACTTGAAATGTTATGTTTAAATATGCAAATATGCACTAATTTGAATACATTTCCAGCACATAAATCTAAACACTGGATAAAACCAGATTCAATATTCAGATTCAAAAAGTTTAATTTTGTTGACATATTAGAGTTAAAGGTTTTTATAGAGGAGATTTTGGATTTCTCTTTTTATCACTTCATAAATCAGAAAATACTGTCAACAGACAGAAAATATATATTTTCACCGCATTTTTAGGAGTAAAATGTTATATAAATCAGGCTGAATGAGATATGAACAAACCCCTCAGTAAAATCCTTCAGAATATAGATATGAATCAAACTGTAAGTTTTGTTGTAAATAAGTGCTGCTGAAGTGGAGATAAAAACTAATTTTGCCTGTAGCCTGTGCTGGAAAACAGACAAAAACAATTTAATTTAATTCAAACATTTAGGAAAAAATTCATATATATCCTGAAGAATCTTACAGTAACAGCTCTAAAGGCTCGTTCACACTAAAGATAAAGATATCGCTCTAAAAATCATTCTAAATACAAATGATTATTTACCCCCAACTATAATGATATCATTGGAAACACTATTAGATCGATGAATGATAAAAACACTGACAGCCAATAAGAATCCATCCTGCTTTAAGAGCTCGAGCATTTAAAGAGACGGGCGACAAAACTGCAGAATAAACAGAACGCTGATGTGAATGCTGATATAGTTATGGTTATAGCTATGGTTCCTGGTTTGAACGGTAGTATAGTTATGGTTATAGCTATGGTTCCTGGTTTGAACGGTAGTATAGTTATGGTTATAGTTATGGTTCCTGGTTTGAACGCTTGTATAGTTATGGTTATAGTTATGGTTCCTGGTTTGAACGCTAGTATAGTTATGGTTATAGTTATGGTTCCTGGTTTGAACGCTAGTATAGTTATGGTTATAGCTATGGTTCCTGGTTTGAACGCTAGTATAGTTATGGTTATAGCTATGGTTCCTGGTTTGAACGGTAGTATAGTTATGGTTATAGCTATGGTTCCTGGTTTGAACGGTAGTATAGTTATGGTTATGGTTCCTGGTTTGAACGCTTGTATAGTTATGGTTATAGCTATGGTTCCTGGTTTGAACGCTAGTATAGTTATGGTTATAGTTATGGTTCCTGGTTTGAACGCTTGTATAGTTATGGTTTTAGCTATGGTTCCTGGTTTGAACGCTTGTATAGTTATGGTTATAGTTATGGTTCCTGGTTTGAACGCTTGTATAGTTATGGTTATATAGTTATGGTTCCTGGTTTGAACGGTAGTATAGTTATGGTTATAGCTATGGTTCCTGGTTTGAACGGTAGTATAGTTATGGTTATAGTTATGGTTCCTGGTTTGAACGGTAGTATAGTTATGGTTATAGCTATGGTTCCTGGTTTGAACGGTAGTATAGTTATGGTTATAGTTATGGTTCCTGGTTTGAACGCTTGTATAGTTATGGTTATAGTTATGGTTCCTGGTTTGAACGCTAGTATAGTTATGGTTATAGTTATGGTTCCTGGTTTGAACGGTAGTATAGTTATGGTTATAGCTATGGTTCCTGGTTTGAACGGTAGTATAGTTATGGTTATAGTTATGGTTCCTGGTTTGAACGCTTGTATAGTTATGGTTATAGTTATGGTTCCTGGTTTGAACGCTAGTATAGTTATGGTTATAGTTATAGTTCCTGGTTTGAACGCTTTTATAGTTATGGTTATAGTTATGGTTCCTGGTTTGAACGCTAGTATAGTTATGGTTATAGTTATGGTTCCTGGTTTGAACGGTAGTATAGTTATGGTTATAGCTATGGTTCCTGGTTTGAACGGTAGTATAGTTATGGTTATAGTTATGGTTCCTGGTTTGAACGCTTGTATAGTTATGGTTATAGTTATGGTTCCTGGTTTGAACGCTAGTATAGTTATGGTTATAGTTATGGTTCCTGGTTTGAACACTAGTATAGTTATGGTTATAGCTATGGTTCCTGGTTTGAACGCTAGTATAGTTATGGTTATAGCTATGGTTCCTGGTTTGAACGGTAGTATAGTTATGGTTATAGCTATGGTTCCTGGTTTGAACGCTAGTATAGTTATGGTTATGGTTCCTGGTTTGAACGGTAGTATAGTTATGGTTATGGTTCCTGGTTTGAACGCTTGTATAGTTATGGTTATAGCTATGGTTCCTGGTTTGAACGCTAGTATAGTTATGGTTATAGTTATGGTTCCTGGTTTGAACGCTTGTATAGTTATGGTTTTAGCTATGGTTCCTGGTTTGAACGCTTGTATAGTTATGGTTATAGTTATGGTTCCTGGTTTGAACGCTTGTATAGTTATGGTTATATAGTTATGGTTCCTGGTTTGAACGGTAGTATAGTTATGGTTATAGCTATGGTTCCTGGTTTGAACGCTTGTATAGTTATGGTTATAGTTATGGTTCCTGGTTTGAACGCTTGTATTGTTATGGTTATATAGTTATGGTTCCTGGTTTGAACGCTAGTATAGTTATGGTTATAGTTATGGTTCCTGGTTTGAACGCTTGTATAGTTATGGTTATAGCTATGGTTCCTGGTTTGAACGGTAGTATAGTTATGGTTATAGTTATGGTTCCTGGTTTGAACGCTTGTATAGTTATGGTTATAGCTATGGTTCCTGGTTTGAACGCTAGTATAGTTATGGTTATAGCTATGGTTCCTG
The DNA here is from genome assembly GCF_029890125.1 of Rhinichthys klamathensis goyatoka. Classification (NCBI taxonomy): domain Eukaryota; kingdom Metazoa; phylum Chordata; class Actinopteri; order Cypriniformes; family Leuciscidae; genus Rhinichthys; species Rhinichthys klamathensis. Next base: position 1,006,818 of record NW_026606849.1, on the reverse strand, counting down.
GTTTGAACGCTTGTATAGTTATGGTTATAGCTATGGTTCCTGGTTTGAACGCTAGTATAGTTATGGTTATAGTTATGGTTCCTGGTTTGAACGCTAGTATAGTTATGGTTATAGTTATGGTTCCTGGTTTGAACGCTTGAATAGTTATGGTTATAGTTATGGTTCCTGGTTTGAACGCTTGTATAGTTATGGTTATAGTTATGGTTCCTGGTTTGAACGCTAGTATAGTTATGGTTATAGTTATGGTTCCTGGTTTGAACGCTTGTATAGTTATGGTTATAGTTATGGTTCCTGGTTTGAACGCTTGCATAGTTATGGTTATATAGTTATGGTTCCTGGTTTGAACGGTAGTATAGTTATGGTTATAGTTATGGTTCCTTGTTTGAACGCTTGTATAGTTATGATTATAGTTATGGTTCCTGGTTTGAACGCTAGTATAGTTATGGTAATAGTTATAGTTCCTGGTTTGAACGCTAGTATAGTTATGGTTATAGTTCTGGTTCCTGGTTTGAACGCTAGTATAGTTATGGTTATAGTTATGGTTCCTGGTTTGAACGCTAGTATAGTTATGGTTATAGTTATGGTTCCTGGTTTGAACGCTAGTATAGTTATGGTTATAGTTATGGTTCCTGGTTTGAACGCTTGAATAGTTATGGTTATAGTTATGGTTCCTGGTTTGAACGCTTGTATAGTTATGGTTATAGTTATGGTTCCTGGTTTGAACGCTAGTATAGTTATGGTTATAGTTATGGTTCCTGGTTTGAACGCTTGTATAGTTATGGTTATAGTTATAGTTCCTGGTTTGAACGCTTTTATAGTTATGGTTATAGTTATGGTTCCTGGTTTGAACGCTAGTATAGTTATGGTTATAGTTATGGTTCCTGGTTTGAACGCTAGTATAGTTATGGTTATAGTTATGGTTCCTGGTTTGAACGCTTGTATAGTTATGGTTATAGTTATGATCCTGGTGATGGGATCTCACTGTTGCAGATGGTCCCCAATGTGTCGTACTCCTCCACGCTCTCACACACGACCCTCCAGCGTGAGAAGATGGAGTTGGAGCTGATGGAGTTGATGTCGAAGGAGCTGCGCGCGCCCATCAGATCATCAGTGCAGACGTCACACACACTCCCGCCGATCGCGAAGTTCCAGTATGGCAGCGCGAAGCTCGGGTCTCCCAACATGTCCTGAGAGAAACCCGTCAGATTACAGTAATTATCTGAGAGAAACCTAGCCTGGGAAAACCCAGACAACTTCCGGCAAATTTAGATTTGCTCTGAAAGTTAGTCTGGCAAAGAGCTCATTGAAACCCATTTCCAGTCAGCAGAAATCAGGGCACCAATCAGAAACGTTGGGGCGGGCTTTACACGATGACGATAGCACAGCGACAGTGAAGCAGATTTTGTACATTTACAAAGATCGATGGCGCCGTGGAACTATGTGTGACGGTTATAGTTGAACACCGTCATTAGAACTCTATAACCGCCAAAACCATGTTATTACAATATATTTTTCACAAACATTTATCATAGAGAATGTTTAAATACTAATATCAGCTTACAAGGGAAACGGAGGCGGAGTTAGTGGTGCGATCGGAGGCTGCTACTGCTGGAGATGATTCGGGAGAGGTCTGTCCCCCTTTACCGGTCAGAGCGCGCGCTGACACGGAGTAAAGCCTTGTTTAACTCGACTCGTCCGCACGAGCGCGAAGGTGCACAGGGCAAAAATGACGCGTTCGGTGCGCAAGACCGGCAAGACCCCATTTCGCTTGGCTGTGTGCACGGGTTTTTTGTAACAGCGCGCGCGGCGCAGCATCCGAGGATGAACGACTTCAAGCCGAATCTGCCCGAGCCGTACGTCTCACAGCACCGGCACCCAGTTTGCGCGTCTAAATTGCAAAGTTTTTTTTATTAAGGTTTTGTTTACGGTGTGTGATTTATTTAATGGAAAGCACATTCACTTCCAGTTGTCTTGCTGTTAATTTTAAATAAACGTAGAGCAAGTCAAGTCAAGTCAAGTCATCTTCATTTATATAGCGCTTTTAACAATGGATTGTTTCAAAGCAGCTTTACAGAGATAAACATATCATTTAAGGTAACAGATTGTTTTGGCGTTATAGCGGTTCTTGAATAATGTTACTTCCAGCTAAAGTTAACTTTGATTGATTCACCTCCGTCGAAATGATCAGACTTTAAACGCGAACCTGTGATTAACGCAGACGGCGTTCACATGCTCATTCAGAATTCTATAGTTATGTGCTTTTTAAAATATGTGCGCAGGTTTGTAATTCATACAACCCAGCCTAAACAAACTACTTTTCTTGCCTAAAAATTTTGATACAGAATTTTGTTTTATTTTATCACTTCGGGGTACGCGAGCCGGAATTCACAACGCTTTATCTGTAGAGTGGGAAAGGGATCCTCCATAGGGAGAGGATAGTGGATACTTCAGCACTGCATTGTCATCGGGTCCAGGCAAAAGTAGCTAATCAGTGTCAGCAAGTTGTTCTATAACAGACGAACCAACGTCGCTCTGCATACGTCATCTTCTTCATCGCTCTGATTGGTTTTAGGTCTATCCAATTGCGCCCAGATGCATTTGAGCTACGTCCGTTGGTGACGCCCCTTTGGAAATGATTTGTCTATGAAGCTTTGCCAGACCCTAACTCAGTTACAACTGAGAATGGTCTGGTTTTAACCAGGCTAAGAGAAACCCGTCAGGTCACAGTAATTATCTGAGAGAAACCCGTCAGATCACAGTAATTATCTGAGAGAAACCCGTCAGGTCACAGTAATTATCTGAGAGAAACCCGTCAGATCACAGTAATTATCTGAGAGAAACCCGTCAGGTCACAGTAATTATCTGAGAGAAACCCGTCAGATCACAGTAATTATCTGAGAGAAACCCGTCAGGTCACAGTAATTATCTGAGAGAAACCCGTCAGGTCACAGTAATTATCTGAGAGAAACCCGTCAGATCACAGTAATTATCTGAGAGAAACTCGTCAGATCACAGTAATTATCTGAGAGAAACCCGTCAGATCACAGTAATTATCTGAGAGAAACCCGTCAGATCACAGTAATTATCTGAGAGAAACTCGTCGGATAACAGTAATTATCTGAGAGAAACCCGTCAGATCACAGTAATTATCTGAGAGAAACCCGTCAGGTCACAGTAATTATCTGAGAGAAACCCGTCAGATCACAGTAATTATCTGAGAGAAACCCGTCAGATCACAGTAATTATCTGAGAGAAACCCGTCAGATCACAGTAATTATCTGAGAGAAACCCTTCAGATCACAGTAATTATCTGAGAGAAACCCGTCAGATCACAGTAATAATCTGAGAGAAACCCGCCAGATCACAGTAATAATCTGAGAGAAACCCGTCGGATAACAGTAATTATCTGAGAGAAACCCGTCAGGTCACAGTAATTATCTGAGAGAAACCCGTCAGCTCACAGTAATTATCTGAGAGAAACCCGTCAGGTCACAGTAATTATCTGAGAGAAACCCGTCAGATCACAGTAATTATCTGAGAGAAACCCGTCAGATCACAGTAATTATCTGAGAGAAACCCGTCAGATCACAGTAATTATCTGAGAGAAACCCCTCAGATCACAGTAATTATCTGAGAGAAACCCGTCAGATCACAGTAATTATCTGAGAGAAACCCGTCAGATCACAGTAATTATCTGAGAGAAACCCGTCAGATCACAGTAATTATCTGAGAGAAACCCGTCAGATCACAGTAATTATCTGAGAGAAACTCGTCAGATCACAGTAATTATCTGAGAGAAACCCGTCAGATCACAGTAATTATCTGAGAGAAACTCGTCGGATAACAGTAATTATCTGAGAGAAACCCGTCAGATCACAGTAATTATCTGAGAGAAACCCGTCAGGTCACAGTAATTATCTGAGAGAAACCCGTCAGATCACAGTAATTATCTGAGAGAAACCCGTCAGATCACAGTAATTATCTGAGAGAAACCCGTCAGATCACAGTAATTATCTGAGAGAAACCCTTCAGATCACAGTAATTATCTGAGAGAAACCCGTCAGATCACAGTAATAATCTGAGAGAAACCCGCCAGATCACAGTAATAATCTGAGAGAAACCCGTCGGATAACAGTAATTATCTGAGAGAAACCCGTCAGGTCACAGTAATTATCTGAGAGAAACCCGTCAGCTCACAGTAATTATCTGAGAGAAACCCGTCAGGTCACAGTAATTATCTGAGAGAAACCCGTCAGATCACAGTAATTATCTGAGAGAAACCCGTCAGATCACAGTAATTATCTGAGAGAAACCCGTCAGATCACAGTAATTATCTGAGAGAAACCCCTCAGATCACAGTAATTATCTGAGAGAAACCCGTCAGATCACAGTAATTATCTGAGAGAAACCCCTCAGATCACAGTAATTATCTGAGAGAAACCCGTCAGATCACAGTAATTATCTGAGAGAAACCCGTCAGATCACAGTAATTATCTGAGAGAAACCCGTCAGATCACAGTAATTATCTGAGAGAAACCCGTCAGATCACAGTAATTATCTGAGAGAAACCCGTCAGATCACAGTAATTATCTGAGAGAAACCCGTCAGATCACAGTAATTAGATCACAGTAATTATCTGAGAGAAACCCGTCAGATCACAGTAATTATCTGAGAGAAACCCGTCAGATCACAGTAATTATCTGAGAGAAACCCGTCAGATCACAGTAATTATCTGAGAGAAACCCGTAGCACAATGACATCTCGTTCTAGTCCTCAAAAACTAGGATAATTTGACAGTTGAACCAGAGCCGGCCCTAGACCTTTGGGGGCCCTAAGCAAAATTTGGTTGGAGGCCCCTTTGACCGTTTTAAGGCCTAAAGAAAAGCAATGACTACCTTATAACTATGCCATACTATATTTATATTATATAATATACTATTATACTATATATATATTATGTATATACTATGTTTGATGTCTAACAGGAAAATTATGATACCACTGAGCTGAATGGCAGTGCAAGACACACACACACACACACTGATTAACTTACTGAATAAAAAGACATAAAGGGATTATCACTGAACAAAGATACATTTTTATTGACACCAGAGTTTAAGAGTCGCAAACTACAGCACATATATATATATATACAGCACATATATATTTTATATATATATTTAAAATATATATTTTATAAAAAAATATATATTTTATTATATATATATAAAATATATATAAAATTTAAATTAAATAGAGCAAATAGAATAACATTTAAATATAATATTATATAAAATAATAAATAGATTTTTCAAATAAACAAAATTAACAATAACATCTAAAACACCACAAAGAAGATCAATAGTAACAATATTAAGAATAAGGTAACATTTCAATATAACTATTAAAATCCAATCCAAATAAAGAAAATAATTATACATAAAGTTAGACTTAATTTTTAAAATGCAGAAGGTTATCATTTTACTGCCCCTTTATACTCACCAACAGCTGGAGCTTTGCTTACTGGCAGCATATAACGTTACTTTAATAGTGCTCCTAAGGGGACATAAGGAGTACACTAATGTTAGCCCTTTATCCAAACTGGGTTTATATTGTTCTGTTAAATGCTTTAACAGTAACACCACAGCAAATGGTATAGGCCTAATACTAAACCAATTTTATGCAGCATGTTATTAGCATGTAAGTTAAACAACTGTAGAAAATTAATACAAGCACGATTTAGGCTAATGTTAAAATAAGACTTTTAGTGCAGATTATCCATATTGCAGAAATCGGAAAATTAAGCCTACAGGCTTACGTACCTTTATCTTCTTGCTTCTCTTCTTCCAGGCTCTTTTTTGTCGTTTTTCTTGGCCAGAAAGATATTTTCGTTTATTGTCAGACATCGTCGATTCGTCGGAGTCGCTAACTGACTGACCAAAGACCAAGTGACAACGAGTGACATCATAGGGGCAGTCGGGATCAAGACGCGCGCGCGCCTTCGCGGGGAGCTCCCGGTTGATTTGCCATAATACAGAACTAAATAAATAACAACTCTGTGCTTATCATGATGCCTGATAAAGAGCGCTGTAGGTCCATTTCTTTTTATTTATTTATTTTATGTTACTTTTGTTGTGCGATTTCCCCCCCCCCCCACTAGCTAGCAGTGACTCTAGGGGGCCCTCTGCTGGCCACGGGGCCCTTTGCAATTGCAACGGTCGCTTAGTGGCTCGGCCGGCTCTGAGTTGAACCTTCAGTGATGAAGCGCTGTGAGGCTCCGGCTCTGAGACAAACGAGTCTTTGTGTGAGACTTTGTTAAACGCTTAATCACACGCTTAATCACATGTTCCGCGCATCAAGGGTGAATCTGTGTGTTCCTTTCCATTACTCTGATTATAATCACTTATAACGGTTCACGGATCATGAGTATCTGGAGTATCGATCAACAATCACAGATCATTAGATTATTTGTCAAATAAACACTGGAATCAGATTTGCAACAGATCAAAAGGGGAATTCCAGCACAAACAGGATTTCAGCTGGAAGTGTGTAAAGAAGGATCTTTGGAACACAGCTTAGATCAGGGCTTTTCAATATAGACCACATGGAGCCCCAAATATTGTCCCCGTCCTAAAACTTAAAAAGCATCTCTCTTTTATAAACAAACTTATGCACTGAAAAAATCTAAATCTAAAATTTCTAAAAGTATTTTTTTCCTGTTAAATGTGTTATTTATTTATTTATTTAGTTAATGTTTTTAATATATATATATATATATATATATATATATATATATATATATATATATATATATATATATATATATTAATCAAACATTTTATTTATTTATTTATTTTGATCTATTTAATATATTAATAAATCATATTTTTATTTTAATCACACTTTTACACTTTGTTTGTTTTTATTATTTTTTCTTAAGCCTTTTCCACTTTACCACCCAATTGAATAGTTCCTCATGAAATTGTCTACGCAACACAATATTAAAATGTTTCAGATGACGCAAATGATCAACTGTAGGGGTGTAACAATATATCGTGCCACAATATATCGCAATACAAAAATGCAACAATATGTATTGTGGATAGTGACAATATGTATCGTGGATAGTTCCCCCAAAATAAAAATTACTGTGTGTTAATTAATTTATTTCAGAGTTTTAGTGTCAGTACTACATTAAACTACTATACATAATGTTGATTATAATGTATAATAATAATGCAATGCAAATATATCTAGTCAGTGACAGAGTGCAAGCATATTCGTCTAAAATAATTCTGTATTTTCAGCTTCAGAATCATGAATATTTTTATTCTGGTGTCACCATTGTCCTTGGGTTTCAGCACCAAGTCCAAACCTATTCATTTAAACCCACAATGTAATATCAAAGTTAGCATTTTAATCAACAGTACATTTTTTGTTAACCTTTTATCATATGTCTTGGAGTATCACAATAATATCGTATCGTGAGTTCAGTATCGTGATACGTATCGAATCGTGACATGAGGGTCTCGTTCAGGGCCGGATTAAGAATTCAGAGGGCCCTGGGCACAATGTCTGGTAGGCCCCCCCTTAGGCAGGCCAAATGTAGTTTGTCCAAGGACATTTTAATTTGGCATTAACTGTATTACTGACTTAAAAGGAACTTTGTTGTACATATTACTTCATAAATGATCTGTGTTTCCCATAGTATTTTATAAAACTATGTTGGGTGGAACTCTATCCCTCTAGGGGGGTTCGGGGGCATGCTCCCCCGCAAGAAAATTTTGTACATTTTAAGGTTAAATGCATCAATCTGGTGCACTTTGAGAGCTCACAATTAAGAGCTTCAACCGGCTTTAACCCATGAACTGTGCACATTGAACAAAGAAAAAGCATTGACTTGTACCTGGACATTAAAGAGGGCTCAAACATCTTTTTAGTTATGATATAGAGTCTCAGTCTGCATTACATTATCACTGGTGTTTTAGGATGCCAAACAATTATTATAATAATGATTTATATAATTATTCCTATGACGTAAAATCATATACCTCCTATAAATGTAGCCTAAAAGTATTTTGCATTACATTACACAGTATAGGAAAAGTACAATACTTTTGTCCTAATTTCTTTAATTGCCAGAAATAAACCCTTGAGCTTTCATTTTGGAGAAAACACCAGATCACCATGCTGATCGCGTGAGCAAAGTGCGCACTTCTATTTAAATCACGCAGCACAAACAGAATGCCTATAGGCTACTTAAAGTCTTTTGCTGTTTTATAACGGCACGAAGCAATATCACAGTTTCAATTTGACTTCGTTGGCAAAATATAACGCTAAACAGTCGAGACCTTTATGTTAGGCAACCGTAGGCAACTGCTTCTCCATCACTTCAAATTTCAGAGCGTCAAGTCACGCGACGCGAGTCGACATGATAGCTCGCTCTCGCTCACTGCGCAGGAATACAGACGCTGTTTTTGACGCGATTTAACATTATATTTTGATCGAATGGGTTGCAAAAATATGCATATAATTAGGAAAGTGAGGACTGCGTTTATAACGTGATCTAACATAATATTTGACGGTGCGCAGGGCCCCTTAGATGTCGTGGGCCCCTGGGCAAGTGACCAGTTGCCCTAATGGTTAATCCGCCCCTGGTCTCGTTACACCATAATCAACAGTAGTGTACCTGCATGTCCCGCTCGAGCTGCAGTAAATGGTACCGGTGCCACGTGACGAACCCGGGCCCCTCGTGACTGAAGTCCACCCCGCCGAAGCTGCCCTGCGCGGGCCCGAGGAACGTCTTGCTGACCGAGTAATAGTGGGACCACACGAACAGGTTATAGATGCTGATGTTCTCGAACTGAACTGTGTTGTTGTCTGGTCCGAAGATCTCGGGGTACCGGCGGGTCGCGATCACGAGGTCCGGGTGGGGCGCGCGCTTGGCCCGGTCCAGCGCGTTCACGAACGCGCGCTTCTCCTCCGCGCTGAGCTGCATCACATTCCTCCGCACTGGAGAATCATAATCATTTAAAATGTATATTAATAATTTACGCATAATTTATACTTATGTATAATTAAATAAACGTTATATTAAATATTGACAGTTCCCTGCTGAAAATACCACCAGACCAAACTCAACATGATCCAGGCTGGTTAATGCTGGTTTTAGTCACGGTTTCACCGGAACATCTACTCAAGTTGGTCAACAAACTATGTGAATCTGTTTGACCAAGAATGGTCCTCTGGTTAAAGGGATAGTTCAGCCAAAAATAAAATTAGCCCATGATTTGCTCTCCCTCAAGCCATCCTAGGTGT
>NW_026606849.1:987500-992500 GCF_029890125.1 Rhinichthys klamathensis goyatoka | reverse complement strand
CATTTCTACACACCGTCCAGAGGGGGCATTTCTACACACCAGTCGAGAGGGGGCATTTCTACACACCCGACCAGAGGGGGCATTTCTACACACCCGTCCAGAGGGGGCATTTCTACACACCAGTCCAGAGGGGGCATTTCTACACACCAGTCCAGAGGGGGCATTTCTACACACCAGTCCAGAGTGGGCATTTCTACACACCAGTCCAGAGGGGGCATTTCTACACACCAGTCCAGAGTGGGCATTTCTACACACCAGTCCAGAGGGGGCATTTCTACACACCAGTCCAGAGTGGGCATTTCTACACACCAGTCCAGAGGGGGCATTTCTACACACCAGTCCAGAGGGGGCATTTCTACACACCAGTCCAGAGGGGGCATTTCTACACACCAGTCCAGAGGGGGCATTTCTACACACCAGTCCAGAGTGGGCATTTCTACACACCAGTCCAGAGGGGGCATTTCTACACACCAGTCCAGAGTGGGCATTTCTACACACCAGTCCAGAGGGGGCATTTCTACACACCAGTCCAGAGGGGGCATTTCTACACACCAGTCCAGAGGGGGCATTTCTACACACCAGTCCAGAGGGGTCATTTCTACACACCAGTCCAGAGTGGGCATTTCTACACACCAGTCCAGAGGGGGCATTTCTACACACCAGTCCAGAGTGGGCATTTCTACACACCAGTCCAGAGGGGGCATTTCTACACACCAGTCCAGAGGGGGCATTTCTACACACCGGTCCAGAGGGGGCATTTCTACACACCGGTCCAGAGGGGGCATTTCTACACACCAGTCCAGAGGGGGCATTTCTACACACCAGTCCAGAGGGGGCATTTCTACACACCAGTCTAGAGGGGGCATTTCTACACACCCAACCAGGGGGGGCATTTCTACACACCAGTCCAGAGGGGGCATTTCTACACACCAGTCCAGAGGGGGCATTTCTACACACCAGTCCAGAGGGGGCATTTCTACACACCCAACCAGGGGGGGCATTTCTACACACCGTCCAGGGGGGGCATTTCTACACACCCGACCAGAGGGGGCATTTCTACACACCCGTCCAGAGGGGGCATTTCTACACACCAGTCCAGAGGGGGCATTTCTACACACCGGTCCAGAGGGGGCATTTCTACACACCCAACCAGGGGGGGCATTTCTACACACCGTCCAGGGGGGGCATTTCTACACACCGTCCAGAGGGGGCATTTCTACACACCAGTCGAGAGGGGGCATTTCTACACACCCGACCAGAGGGGGCATTTCTACACACCCGTCCAGAGGGGGCATTTCTACACACCAGTCCAGAGGGGGCATTTCTACACACCAGTCCAGAGGGGGGATTTCTACACACCAGTCCAGAAGGGGCATTTCTACACACCCGACCAGAGGGGGCATTTCTACACACCCGACCAGAGGGGGCATTTCTACACACCAGTCCAGAGGGGGCATTTCTATACACCCGACCAGAGGGGGCATTTCTACACACCCGACCAGAGGGGGCATTTCTACACACCGTCCAGAGGGGGCATTTCTACACACCCGACCAGAGGGGGCATTTCTACACACCGTCCAGAGGGGGCATTTCTACACACCCGTCCAGAGGGGGCATTTCTACACAGCCGACCAGAGGGGGCATTTCTACACACCCGTCCAGAGGGGGCATTTCTACACACCCGACCAGAGGGGGCTTTTCTACACACCGTCCAGAGGGGGCATTTCTACACACCAGTCCAGAGGGGGCATTTCTACACACCAGTCCAGAGTGGGCATTTCTACACACCAGTCCAGAGGGGGCATTTCTACACACCAGTCCAGAGGGGGCATTTCTACACACCAGTCCAGAGGGGGCATTTCTACACACCGGTCCAGAGGGGGCATTTCTACACACCGGTCCAGAGGGGGCATTTCTACACACCGGTCCAGAGGGGGCATTTCTACACACCAGTCCAGAGGGGGCATTTCTACACACCAGTCCAGAGGGGGCATTTCTACACACCAGTCTAGAGGGGGCATTTCTACACACCCAACCAGGGGGGGCATTTCTACACACCAGTCCAGAGGGGGCATTTCTACACACCAGTCCAGAGGGGGCATTTCTACACACCAGTCCAGAGGGGGCATTTCTACACACCCAACCAGGGGGGGCATTTCTACACACCGTCCAGGGGGGGCATTTCTACACACCAGTCGAGAGGGGGCATTTCTACACACCCGACCAGAGGGGGCATTTCTACACACCCGTCCAGAGGGGGCATTTCTACACACCAGTCCAGAGGGGGCATTTCTACACACCGGTCCAGAGGGGGCATTTCTACACACCCAACCAGGGGGGGCATTTCTACACACCAGTCCAGAGGGGGCATTTCTACACACCAGTCCAGAGGGGGCATTTCTACACACCAGTCCAGAGGGGGCATTTCTACACACCAGTCCAGAGGGGGCATTTCTACACACCAGTCCAGAGTGGGCATTTCTACACACCAGTCCAGAGGGGGCATTTCTACACACCAGTCCAGAGTGGGCATTTCTACACACCAGTCCAGAGGGGGCATTTCTACACACCAGTCCAGAGGGGGCATTTCTACACACCAGTCCAGAGGGGGCATTTCTACACACCAGTCCAGAGGGGGCATTTCTACACACCAGTCCAGAGTGGGCATTTCTACACACCAGTCCAGAGGGGGCATTTCTACACACCAGTCCAGAGTGGGCATTTCTACACACCAGTCCAGAGGGGGCATTTCTACACACCAGTCCAGAGGGGGCATTTCTACACACCAGTCCAGAGGGGGCATTTCTACACACCGGTCCAGAGGGGGCATTTCTACACACCCAACCAGGGGGGGCATTTCTACACACCGTCCAGGGGGGGCATTTCTACACACCGGTCCAGAGGGGGCATTTCTACACACCGTCCTGAGGGGGCATTTCTACACACCAGTCCTGAGGGGGCATTTCTACACACCGGTCCAGAGGGGACATTTCTACACACCGTCCAGAGGGGGCATTTCTACACACCGTCCAGAGGGGGCATTTCTACACACCAGTCCAGAGGGTGCATTTCTACACACCGGTCCAGAGGGGACATTTCTACACACCGTCCAGAGGGGGCATTTCTACACACCGTCCAGAGGGGGCATTTCTACACACCAGTCCAGAGGGTGCATTTCTACACACCGGTCCAGAGGGGACATTTCTACACACCGTCCAGAGGGGGCATTTCTACACACCAGTCCTGAGGGGGCATTTCTACACACCGGTCCAGAGGGGACATTTCTACACACCGTCCAGAGGGGGCATTTCTACACACCGTCCAGAGGGGGCATTTCTACACACCGTCCAGAGGGGGCATTTCTACACACCGTCCAGAGGGGGCATTTCTACACACCAGTCCAGAGGGTGCATTTCTACACACCGGTCCAGAGGGGACATTTCTACACACCGTCCAGAGGGGGCATTTCTACACACCAGTCCTGAGGGGGCATTTCTACACACCGGTCCAGAGGGGACATTTCTACACACCGTCCAGAGGGGGCATTTCTACACACCAGTCCAGAGGGGGCATTTCTACACACTCCTGCTTGTTTGATCTCATTTTAAATCATTGAAGTCTCCTTGAGGCCCCGGGCCGCTGGCTGAGAACCACTGACTCACAGAAGCATCTTCATTTTTAATGGCTTCATTAGCCAAGCCCTCTCAAAAAAACAAACAAAACAAGCACTAAAAAAGAACACAAATTGTACACACACTTTATATTTAATGATATTTAATGATTTGTAGATTACATTTAATAGATATACTTTCATGAAAGCATTTGCAATCGTTGTAAAGTGTCCTTATACATGTTTTACCAGCCGGCGAGACGCCTTTCATTCTGTGAAGCAACGGGTTCCACTGACTCAGAGTTTCCAAAAGCTCCATTTGTCCTATCGCTGTTTCTGCTGTCCGCCTCGGCTAAGCGTATCGTTCCTGTGATGTGCTGTGACCTTCAGAACATTTCTAAATATGTAAAACTGCTTTTTAAAATGTTTTTACACAACAGATACACTTTCCAAAAGAAAGCGCTCTTGGAGATTTGCGATCCAGGTCAGTGCAACACAGTGTGTGTGTGTGTGTGTGTGTGTGTGTTTGTGTGTGTGGGGTTAGACTTACGCATTGGGTTGTAAAAATTCCATCATAATCTATTTATACCTGACATTTTAATTTAATGTGAATTTAATAATCACATTTTAATGATAATAAGCCATTTAATCGTCTCTGTTTTTGTTCACATTTTCATTTTTATTCACAAACATACAGGACGAGCATATAGGCTAGATTATGCATCTATTTATTTATGAAGAGAAAGTTGAACAGAGACTGTGCGTCACTTTTCAGGTTTCATCATGAATGTTTGTCTAACAAATCGCAATAAGCGTTGTGCTTTGTTACTTTTGATATGAAACAAAGTCTCAGATTTCAAATTCTGTCTATTATATCACAAAATTCAAACAATAAATACCGTTTTGGCGCTCTTTAACGTGGCTCGAGAGTTCACTCTGAGTTCAAGCGAAGGAGAGCGTGAGTAAACGCGATCAATTCCTTCATCATTAGTGTTACAGAATGAAATAATGAATGAACATCAAAAAAAAATTGTTGAAAGATACAGTCCAGCTTACCGAAGTCCGTATCATGTCTCATGTAATCGCTCAATCCGTGTTTCAACCACAGAAAGACGTCAATAAAAGAGCTTGTATTCGTAACTCAGGGCACGTTTACACCACAACGATATGCTGAAAACGGAGAAGTTTTTCCTTTGAGTTTTCTGCGTACAGGCGACACCTAAAACGACTAAAAACGCTGTATTCTGCAGCTAGGCCAGTAGATGGCGATGAAACACTGTAGACTGAACACGTAATACGCATGTGCATGACGTCATCGTCTTCAGAGATTCACGTTTTAGTCGTTTACACGGAGAGCGTTTTCAGAAACTTCCACATTGAAACCCGTTTT
>NW_026606849.1:862500-982500 GCF_029890125.1 Rhinichthys klamathensis goyatoka | reverse complement strand
CTGAGATAACAACCGGCCAGATGTGCATTATCTCTTACTTAATGAAATGTAGATACATACGTGGTATCGATGGTTTCTCTGTTGGTGGTATAACTGAAATATAAAGACATATTTGTACATGTTTATTACTATTAAACTGAAAAGAACAATAAACTATTAATGTTGCATTTGTGTATTTTCTACTAACCTTTTGGAGTCTTGCAGATATAAGGCCGGTAAACGTTGCAGTGCGCAGTGCTCCACATCCCAGTGCTCGACTGCACTTCCACACAGTGACTAACATCATTGGGCATCCGGGGCTTCCAGTTCGTGTAATCCACCACCGTGTTATCAATCCACATCCATTCACCTGTGACACACACACTTTCAGAGGGTGTTCTGAGATCATTTTTACTATTGTGTTTGCTGGATTAAGTACATTTCTAACCCGAATGACTCCGGTGCATGCCAATCCAGAAAGATTTGATTCCATCCTGCAGGATCTCCACATTCTGAATGATAAACTGGGATTCGACTGAGTCCTCGATACTCACCAACGATGCCCCTGAAATTACACAGTTTTTACTTCTGCAATCATAGTTGTTTTTCTGGGTTATGTTAGTGATTAAAGGGGTCATGAGATGAGAAATCAGATTTGCCTTGATCTTTTGACATATAATAGTTCTTCTTTACATTAAAACATCTTGCAAGATTCAGAGCTTAAAACCTGATGTCTGTGATGTCACACAGGTAAATACATTTGTTTATGCCTGCCTCCAGAGCAAGACATCGACCAATAGTTATACATCATTTCACCATAGACCCCGCCCACTGGCGTTCAGTCTCTTAACGGTTGTCATTTGCCTTCACTGGATGTGAGCGTCACATCAAAAGCAGACAGAAGCCATTATAATGACTGACGCTGTCTACACTGATACAGATGTGTGTTCAGATTATAATGACTGACGCTGTCTACACTGATACAGATGTGTGTTCAGATTATAATGACTGACGCTGTCTACACTGATTCAGATGTGTGTTCAGATTATAATGACTGACTGTCTACACTGATACAGATGTGTGTTCAGATTATAATGACTGACGCTGTCTAGACTGATACAGATGTGTGTTCAGATTATAATCACTGACGCTGTCTACACTGATACAGATGTGTGTTCAGATTATAATGACTGATGCTGTCTACACTGATACAGATGTGTGTTCAGATTATAATCACTGACGCTGTCTACACTGATACAGATGTGTGTTCAGATTATAATGACTGACGCTGTCTACACTGATACAGATGTGTGTTCAGATTATAATGACTGACGCTGTCTACACTGATACAGATGTGTGTTCAGATTATAATGACTGACGCTGTCTACACTGATTCAGATGTGTGTTCAGATTATAATGACTGACGCTGTCTACACTGATACAGATGTGTGTTCAGATTATAATGACTGACGCTGTCTACACTGATACAGATGTGTGTTCAGATTATAATGACTGACGCTGTCTACACTGATTCAGATGTGTGTTCAGATTATAATGACTGACGCTGTCTACACTGATACAGATGTGTGTTCAGATTATAATGACTGACGCTGTCTACACTGATACAGATGTGTGTTCAGATTATAATGACTGACGCTGTCTAGACTGATACAGATGTGTGTTCAGATTATAATGACTGACGCTGTCTACACTGATACAGATGTGTGTTCAGATTATAATGACTGACGCTGTCTAGACTGATACAGATGTGTGTTCAGATTATAATGACTGACGCTGTCTAGACTGATACAGATGTGTGTTCAGATTATAATGACTGACGCTGTCTACACTGATACAGATGTGTGTTCAGATTATAATGACTGACGCTGTCTAGACTGATACAGATGTGTGTTCAGATTATAATCACTGACGCTGTCTACACTGATACAGATGTGTGTTCAGATTATAATGACTGACGCTGTCTAGACTGATACAGATGTGTGTTCAGATTATAATGACTGACGCTGTCTAGACTGATACAGATGTGTGTTCAGATTATAATGACTGACTGTCTACACTGATACAGATGTGTGTTCAGATTATAATGACTGACGCTGTCTACATTGATACAGATGTGTGTTCAGATTATAATGACTGACGCTGTCTACACTGATACAGATGTGTGTTCAGATTATAATGACTGATGCTGTCTACACTGATACAGATGTGTGTTCAGATTATAATGACTGACTGTCTACACTGAAACAGATGTGTGTTCAGATTATAATGACTGACGCTGTCTACACTGATACAGATGTGTGTTCAGATTATAATGACTGATGCTGTCTACACTGATACAGATGTGTGTTCAGATTATAATCACTGACGCTGTCTACACTGATACAGATGTGTGTTCAGATTATAATGACTGACGCTGTCTACACTGATACAGATGTGTGTTCAGATTATAATGACTGACGCTGTCTACACTGATACAGATGTGTGTTCAGATTATAATGACTGACGCTGTCTACACTGATTCAGATGTGTGTTCAGATTATAATGACTGACGCTGTCTACACTGATACAGATGTGTGTTCAGATTATAATGACTGACGCTGTCTACACTGATACAGATGTGTGTTCAGATTATAATGACTGACGCTGTCTACACTGATTCAGATGTGTGTTCAGATTATAATGACTGACGCTGTCTACACTGATACAGATGTGTGTTCAGATTATAATGACTGACGCTGTCTACACTGATACAGATGTGTGTTCAGATTATAATGACTGACGCTGTCTAGACTGATACAGATGTGTGTTCAGATTATAATGACTGACGCTGTCTACACTGATACAGATGTGTGTTCAGATTATAATGACTGACGCTGTCTAGACTGATACAGATGTGTGTTCAGATTATAATGACTGACGCTGTCTAGACTGATACAGATGTGTGTTCAGATTATAATGACTGACGCTGTCTACACTGATACAGATGTGTGTTCAGATTATAATGACTGACGCTGTCTAGACTGATACAGATGTGTGTTCAGATTATAATCACTGACGCTGTCTACACTGATACAGATGTGTGTTCAGATTATAATGACTGACGCTGTCTAGACTGATACAGATGTGTGTTCAGATTATAATCACTGACGCTGTCTACACTGATACAGATGTGTGTTCAGATTATAATCACTGACGCTGTCTACACTGATACAGATGTGTGTTCAGATTATAATGACTGACGCTGTCTAGACTGATACAGATGTGTGTTCAGATTATAATGACTGACGCTGTCTACACTGATACAGATGTGTGTTCAGATTATAATGACTGACGCTGTCTACACTGATACAGATGTGTGTTCAGATTATAATGACTGACGCTGTCTACACTGATACAGATGTGTGTTCAGATTATAATGACTGACTGTCTACACTGATACAGATGTGTGTTCAGATTATAATGACTGATGCTGTCTACACTGATACAGATGTGTGTTCAGATTATAATGACTGACTGTCTACACTGATACAGATGTGTGTTCAGATTATAATCACTGACTGTCTACACTGATACAGATGTGTGTTCAGATTATAATGACTGACGCTGTCTACACTGATACAGATGTGTGTTCAGATTATAATGACTGACGCTGTCTACACTGATACAGATGTGTGTTCAGATTATAATGACTGATGCTGTCTACACTGATACAGATGTGTGTTCAGATTATAATGACTGACTGTCTACACTGATACAGATGTGTGTTCAGATTATAATGACTGACTGTCTACACTGATACAGATGTGTGTTCAGATTATAATGACTGACGCTGTCTACACTGATACAGATGTGTGTTCAGATTATAATGACTGACGCTGTCTACACTGATACAGATGTGTGTTCAGATTATAATGACTGACGCTGTCTACACTGATTCAGATGTGTGTTCAGATTATAATGACTGACGCTGTCTACACTGATACAGATGTGTGTTCAGATTATAATGACTGACGCTGTCTACACTGATACAGATGTGTGTTCAGATTATAATGACTGATGCTGTCTACACTGATACAGATGTGTGTTCAGATTATAATGACTGACGCTGTCTGTCTACACTGATACAGATGTGTGTTCAGATTATAATGACTGATGCTGTCTACACTGATACAGATGTGTGTTCAGATTATAATGACTGACTGTCTACACTGATACAGATGTGTGTTCAGATTATAATGACTGACGCTGTCTACACTGATACAGATGTGTGTTCAGATTATAATGACTGACACTGTCTACACTGATACAGATGTGTGTTCAGATTATAATGACTGACGCTGTCTACACTGATACAGATGTGTGTTCAGATTATAATGACTGACTGTCTACACTGATACAGATGTGTGTTCAGATTATAATGACTGACGCTGTCTAGACTGATACAGATGTGTGTTCAGATTATAATGACTGATGCTGTCTACACTGATACAGATGTGTGTTCAGATTATAATGACTGACGCTGTGTACACTGATACAGATGTGTGTTCAGATTATAATGACTGACGCTGTCTACACTGGTTCAGATGTGTGTTCAGATTATAATGACTGACTGTCTACACTGATACAGATGTGTGTTCAGATTATAATGACTGACGCTGTCTAGACTGATACAGATGTGTGTTGAGATTATAATGACTGACGCTGTCTACACTGATACAGATGTGTGTTCAGATTATAATGACTGACGCTGTCTACACTGATTCAGATGTGTGTTCAGATTATAATGACTGACGCTGTCTAGACTGATACAGATGTGTGTTCAGATTATAATGACTGATGCTGTCTACACTGATACAGATGTGTGTTCAGATTATAATGACTGACTGTCTACACTGATACAGATGTGTGTTCAGATTATAATCACTGACGCTGTCTACACTGATACAGATGTGTGTTCAGATTATAATGACTGACGCTGTCTACACTGATACAGATGTGTGTTCAGATTATAATGACTGATGCTGTCTACACTGATACAGATGTGTGTTCAGATTATAATGACTGACTGTCTACACTGATACAGATGTGTGTTCAGATTATAATGACTGACGCTGTCTACACTGATACAGATGTGTGTTCAGATTATAATGACTGACGCTGTCTACACTGATACAGATGTGTGTTCAGATTATAATGACTGACGCTGTCTACACTGATACAGATGTGTGTTCAGATTATAATGACTGACTGTCTACACTGATACAGATGTGTGTTCAGATTATAATGACTGACGCTGTCTACACTGATACAGATGTGTGTTCAGATTATAATGACTGACTGTCTACACTGATACAGATGTGTGTTCAGATTATAATGACTGACGCTGTCTAGACTGATACAGATGTGTTTTCAGATTATAATGACTGACGCTGTCTACACTGATACAGATGTGTGTTCAGATTATAATGACTGACGCTGTCTAGACTGATACAGATGTGTGTTCAGATTATAATGACTGACGCTGTCTACACTGATACAGATGTGTGTTCAGATTATAATGACTGACTGTCTACACTGATACAGATGTGTGTTCAGATTATAATGACTGACGCTGTCTAGACTGATACAGATGTGTGTTCAGATTATAATGACTGATGCTGTCTACACTGATACAGATGTGTGTTCAGATTATAATGACTGACGCTGTCTACACTGATACAGATGTGTGTTCAGATTATAATGACTGACACTGTCTACACTGATTCAGATGTGTGTTCAGATTATAATGACTGACTGTCTACACTGATACAGATGTGTGTTCAGATTATAATGACTGACGCTGTCTAGACTGATACAGATGTGTGTTCAGATTATAATGACTGACGCTGTCTACACTGATACAGATGTGTGTTCAGATTATAATGACTGGCGCTGTCTAGACTGATACAGATGTGTGTTCAGATTATAATGACTGATGCTGTCTACACTGATACAGATGTGTGTTCAGATTATAATGACTGACTGTCTACACTGATACAGATGTGTGTTCAGATTATAATGACTGACGCTGTCTACACTGATACAGATTTGTGTTCAGATTATAATGACTGATGCTGTCTACACTGATACAGATGTGTGTTCAGATTATAATGACTGACTGTCTACACTGATACAGATGTGTGTTCAGATTATAATGACTGACGCTGTCTACATTGATACAGATGTGTGTTCAGATTATAATGACTGACGCTGTCTACACTGATACAGATGTGTGTTCAGATTATAATGACTGATGCTGTCTACACTGATACAGATGTGTGTTCAGATTATAATGACTGACTGTCTACACTGAAACAGATGTGTGTTCAGATTATAATGACTGACGCTGTCTACACTGATACAGATGTGTGTTCAGATTACAATGACTGACGCTGTCTACACTGATACAGATGTGTGTTCAGATTATAATGACTGACTGTCTACACTGATACAGATGTGTGTTCAGATTATAATGACTGACTGTCTACACTGATACAGATGTGTGTTCAGATTATAATGACTGACGCTGTCTAGACTGATACAGATGTGTGTTCAGATTATAATGACTGACGCTGTCTACACTGATTCAGATGTGTGTTCAGATTATAATGACTGACTGTCTACACTGATACAGATGTGTGTTCAGATTATAATGACTGACGCTGTCTAGACTGATACAGATGTGTGTTCAGATTATAATGACTGACGCTGTCTACACTGATACAGATGTGTGTTCAGATTATAATGACTGATGCTGTCTACACTGATACAGATGTGTGTTCAGATTATAATGACTGACGCTGTCTACACTGATACAGATGTGTGTTCAGATTATAATGACTGACGCTGTCTACACTGATTCAGATGTGTGTTCAGATTATAATGACTGACTGTCTACACTGATACAGATGTGTGTTCAGATTATAATGACTGACGCTGTCTAGACTGATACAGATGTGTGTTCAGATTATAATGACTGACGCTGTCTACACTGATACAGATGTGTGTTCAGATTATAATGACTGACGCTGTCTAGACTGATACAGATGTGTGTTCAGATTATAATGACTGATGCTGTCTACACTGATACAGATGTGTGTTCAGATTATAATGACTGACTGTCTACACTGATACAGATGTGTGTTCAGATTATAATGACTGACGCTGTCTACACTGATACAGATGTGTGTTCAGATTATAATGACTGATGCTGTCTACACTGATACAGATGTGTGTTCAGATTATAATGACTGACTGTCTACACTGATACAGATGTGTGTTCAGATTATAATGACTGACGCTGTCTACACTGATACAGATGTGTGTTCAGATTATAATGACTGACGCTGTCTACACTGATACAGATGTGTGTTCAGATTATAATGACTGACGCTGTCTACACTGATACAGATGTGTGTTCAGATTATAATGACTGACGCTGTCTACACTGATACAGATGTGTGTTCAGATTATAATGACTGACGCTGTCTACACTGATACAGATGTGTGTTCAGATTATAATGACTGACGCTGTCTAGACTGATACAGATGTGTGTTCAGATTATAATGACTGACTGTCTACACTGATACAGATGTGTGTTCAGATTATAATGACTGACTGTCTACACTGATACAGATGTGTGTTCAGATTATAATGACTGACGCTGTCTACACTGATACAGATGTGTGTTCAGATTATAATGACTGACGCTGTCTACACTGATACAGATGTGTGTTCAGATTATAATGACTGACGCTGTCTACACTGATACAGATGTGTGTTCAGATTATAATGACTGACGCTGTCTACACTGATTCAGATGTGTGTTCAGATTATAATGACTGACGCTGTCTAGACTGATACAGATGTGTGTTCAGATTATAATGACTGATGCTGTCTACACTGATACAGATGTGTGTTCAGATTATAATGACTGACGCTGTCTACACTGATACAGATGTGTGTTCAGATTATAATGACTGACGCTGTCTACACTGATACAGATGTGTGTTCAGATTATAATGACTGACTGTCTACACTGATACAGATGTGTGTTCAGATTATAATCACTGACGCTGTCTACACTGATACAGATGTGTGTTCAGATTATAATGACTGACGCTGTCTACACTGATACAGATGTGTGTTCAGATTATAATGACTGATGCTGTCTACACTGATACAGATGTGTGTTCAGATTATAATGACTGACTGTCTACACTGATACAGATGTGTGTTCAGATTATAATGACTGACGCTGTCTACACTGATACAGATGTGTGTTCAGATTATAATGACTGACGCTGTCTACACTGATACAGATGTGTGTTCAGATTATAATGACTGACGCTGTCTACACTGATACAGATGTGTGTTCAGATTATAATGACTGACTGTCTACACTGATACAGATGTGTGTTCAGATTATAATGACTGACGCTGTCTACACTGATACAGATTTGTGTTCAGATTATAATGACTGATGCTGTCTACACTGATACAGATGTGTGTTCAGATTATAATGACTGACTGTCTACACTGATACAGATGTGTGTTCAGATTATAATGACTGACGCTGTCTACATTGATACAGATGTGTGTTCAGATTATAATGACTGACGCTGTCTACACTGATACAGATGTGTGTTCAGATTATAATGACTGATGCTGTCTACACTGATACAGATGTGTGTTCAGATTATAATGACTGACTGTCTACACTGAAACAGATGTGTGTTCAGATTATAATGACTGACGCTGTCTACACTGATACAGATGTGTGTTCAGATTACAATGACTGACGCTGTCTACACTGATACAGATGTGTGTTCAGATTATAATGACTGACTGTCTACACTGATACAGATGTGTGTTCAGATTATAATGACTGACTGTCTACACTGATACAGATGTGTGTTCAGATTATAATGACTGATGCTGTCTACACTGATACAGATGTGTGTTCAGATTATAATGACTGACTGTCTACACTGAAACAGATGTGTGTTCAGATTATAATGACTGACGCTGTCTACACTGATACAGATGTGTGTTCAGATTACAATGACTGACGCTGTCTACACTGATACAGATGTGTGTTCAGATTATAATGACTGACTGTCTACACTGATACAGATGTGTGTTCAGATTATAATGACTGACGCTGTCTAGACTGATACAGATGTGTGTTCAGATTATAATGACTGACGCTGTCTACACTGATTCAGATGTGTGTTCAGATTATAATGACTGACTGTCTACACTGATACAGATGTGTGTTCAGATTATAATGACTGACGCTGTCTAGACTGATACAGATGTGTGTTCAGATTATAATGACTGACGCTGTCTACACTGATACAGATGTGTGTTCAGATTATAATGACTGATGCTGTCTACACTGATACAGATGTGTGTTCAGATTATAATGACTGACGCTGTCTACACTGATACAGATGTGTGTTCAGATTATAATGACTGACGCTGTCTACACTGATTCAGATGTGTGTTCAGATTATAATGACTGACTGTCTACACTGATACAGATGTGTGTTCAGATTATAATGACTGACGCTGTCTAGACTGATACAGATGTGTGTTCAGATTATAATGACTGACGCTGTCTACACTGATACAGATGTGTGTTCAGATTATAATGACTGACGCTGTCTAGACTGATACAGATGTGTGTTCAGATTATAATGACTGATGCTGTCTACACTGATACAGATGTGTGTTCAGATTATAATGACTGACTGTCTACACTGATACAGATGTGTGTTCAGATTATAATGACTGACGCTGTCTACACTGATACAGATGTGTGTTCAGATTATAATGACTGATGCTGTCTACACTGATACAGATGTGTGTTCAGATTATAATGACTGACTGTCTACACTGATACAGATGTGTGTTCAGATTATAATGACTGACGCTGTCTACACTGATACAGATGTGTGTTCAGATTATAATGACTGACGCTGTCTACACTGATACAGATGTGTGTTCAGATTATAATGACTGACGCTGTCTACACTGATACAGATGTGTGTTCAGATTATAATGACTGACGCTGTCTACACTGATACAGATGTGTGTTCAGATTATAATGACTGACGCTGTCTACACTGATACAGATGTGTGTTCAGATTATAATGACTGACGCTGTCTAGACTGATACAGATGTGTGTTCAGATTATAATGACTGATGCTGTCTACACTGATACAGATGTGTGTTCAGATTATAATGACTGACTGTCTACACTGATACAGATGTGTGTTCAGATTATAATGACTGACTGTCTACACTGATACAGATGTGTGTTCAGATTATAATGACTGACGCTGTCTACACTGATACAGATGTGTGTTCAGATTATAATGACTGACGCTGTCTACACTGATACAGATGTGTGTTCAGATTATAATGACTGACGCTGTCTACACTGATTCAGATGTGTGTTCAGATTATAATGACTGACGCTGTCTAGACTGATACAGATGTGTGTTCAGATTATAATGACTGATGCTGTCTACACTGATACAGATGTGTGTTCAGATTATAATGACTGACTGTCTACACTGATACAGATGTGTGTTCAGATTATAATGACTGACGCTGTCTACACTGATACAGATGTGTGTTCAGATTATAATGACTGACTGTCTACACTGATACAGATGTGTGTTCAGATTATAATCACTGACGCTGTCTACACTGATACAGATGTGTGTTCAGATTATAATGACTGACGCTGTCTACACTGATACAGATGTGTGTTCAGATTATAATGACTGATGCTGTCTACACTGATACAGATGTGTGTTCAGATTATAATGACTGACTGTCTACACTGATACAGATGTGTGTTCAGATTATAATGACTGACGCTGTCTACACTGATACAGATGTGTGTTCAGATTATAATGACTGACGCTGTCTACACTGATACAGATGTGTGTTCAGATTATAATGACTGACGCTGTCTACACTGATACAGATGTGTGTTCAGATTATAATGACTGACTGTCTACACTGATACAGATGTGTGTTCAGATTATAATGACTGACGCTGTCTACACTGATACAGATGTGTGTTCAGATTATAATGACTGACGCTGTCTAGACTGATACAGATGTGTGTTCAGATTATAATGACTGATGCTGTCTACACTGATACAGATGTGTGTTCAGATTATAATGACTAACTGTCTACACTGATACAGATGTGTGTTCAGATTATAATGACTGACGCTGTCTACACTGATACAGATGTGTGTTCAGATTATAATGACTGACGCTGTCTACACTGATACAGATATGTGTTCATATTATAATGACTGACGCTGTCTACACTGATACAGATGTGTGTTCAGATTATAATGACTGACGCTGTCTACACTGATTCAGATGTGTGTTCAGATTATAATGACTGACGCTGTCTACACTGATTCAGATGTGTGTTCAGATTATAATGACTGACGCTGTGTAGAAAATCCTGCTGAGATCTGATTGGCTGATTGAGTCCTGATAAGATCACCTGTTGCCACTAACTAATCATGCTTCAGTCTCAGTTTGCTTGTATATAAGAAGCCGTCTCCCCCATTCATACATGGTCTGTGTGGAATTGTTGCGTTGTTGACAATGTAAGTTTCTTTCTGATTGTTTGTTTAAAGGATTGTGTTTGATATGATATATTGAATTCTAGTTATGTATAGTTTCTCTTTGGTGTTATATTCATTTGAATTGTTAAAGTTGATATCAGATGTATGGTTTAAGATCTGCAGATGTGTTTGTAATCTATTAATTGTTTCTATGTTTATGTTTAGAAACCAACAATTACCACCATAAGAAATGTCTACTCCTACATGTTGAGTACAATAAACTGAGAGCAATAACTGATGACTGAATGAGTTTTAATGGACCCACCGTTCCAGTAGCAACAGCTGAATCAGCCTAAATGTACCACTAGTTTTTACATGGTCCTTCGAGCCAGAGAGGCTGCTGAAATGGAGACTGAGGATGACTGTGTGAGACCTAAACGTTCATCTAGGATCGTAAAACCTCCAAGATGGCACCAAGATTATATGATGGCTCAGTCAAATCCATCAATTCATCCAATTGGACAATTGTCAAATCAGCCAGAGGATTTGAGCCATTTTGTTGCCTCACAAGGAGCTTCCATTACCGCAACTCAAAATGAAGTGAAGTCTTTATCTGAGGAGATTAAACAAATGAAAGGAATGTTGTTGGATGTGGGACAAATGATGAAAGATCTGCAAAGGAAAAGACATTCTTCATTTTCTACTAGCTCTGAATGCAGTTCTATTCAAGCATCCCCAGTTCATATCCCAATGCAAGCAAAGCAGCAAGAAGAGATGAATGCTAGAGATTCTATTGTGGATGAGTTGAGTGAATGTATGCGACAACATCAAACCAGGCCGGACAATGTGCTTTCTACACCACCAAAGATTCAGGGACAAAATACTTTGCCCCCCGCACAGTATGCGCAGCCTACCATTCCATTAGCGACCACTAGAGAGCCATCAGAGAGACAACACCAGCAGCTTTCTGATCCATGTCTACTTAATAGGCCATCAACTCCTTTACCAGAAAACCTCAGGTCACAACCTTTAATGGATCCCATCGCCAGGGGTGACAGCTTAATCCAGCCACAACGTAATGGTCCTCCATGGCTATCTTCAGTCAGTCATCAAATGAATCCCAGTTTCTATCCAAGTGATCAACAAGTAGGAAGGGATCAAAGCTTATTGCCATCTGGTCAAATGCAGGGAAATGCATTTTGTATGCCCGGTCATCAATGGATGCCTCCAAGTTGGCCAACCTACTTCCCAAGTGGAGGCTTGTTAAACCCACCGTACCTACCTGATATCCCTTATCCAGTATTATATCCATCTCATAGTCAAAATGCTCCACTTAATTGGGTTCCTCCTAGAGTTGCCACGTTGCCTCCTAGAGATTTATCAGTTGGATTTCCTTATACTTCTCTTGGACATTTACATCAAACTTCCTTAGAACAGCAGACAGCTAGAACAGCTGTACGTCAGCAAGATAACCCTTCCATTATGTTGCCACAGAATCATTTGACACCAAGAGTTATTACTACGGCATCAGCACCTCAGGGCCAGCAAAGAGATGTGAATCAAATAACTGCATTCTCCCCAAATGGAATTCAGATGATGGTACCTGATCAGCATACGTCTATTCATTCAGCAGTGAATGTGCCCCACCCAGCTATGTCAGCTCTACTTCCTTCCAGGTCAGCCCGTATTGAGCGACTTTCATTTCCAAATTTGAAGAGTGATGACCCCCAAGAGTTTGCCATGCTGAATATGGCTCTGAAGAATTTGTTACCCTTAGAGGAAACTGAGCAATATAAGTACCATATTCTTCTGGATCATTTGAAGTTGGATGCAGCTCGACTTCTTGCCTTAGCTTATGCCCATCATTCGCAGCCTTATACCATGGCCTTAAAGGCTCTACAGAAGAGATATGGTCAACAACCCCAGCTGGTGCTCCGAGAGATTGCTACTATTAAGAACTTGCCCGCTGTACGTTCAGGCGATTCTGCTGGATTTGGCGCATTTGCTGTACGAGTTCAAGCTCTTGTGGGAATGCTTCAATCCTGGGATCATGAAGAAGGAGCAAAGGAGTTATCATGTGCATCCCATGTCCATCAGTTACTCAGTAAACTTCCAGCACATCAGGTTGCTAGTTTTGCAAGATATGCCAAAACAACCCGACCAGACCAGTCCTATGACTTAGTGAATTTCTCAGTTTGGTTAGAAGAGGAATCAGATTGTCAGAATCTAGCAACCCAAGTGTTTGAACAACACCAAGGTATGAAGAAGTTCCAGGTAAGAGAAGGAAGGCCTACCAAGAGCCAATACCACACAGCTACTTTCCTTCATGGTGTGAGTCAAGAAGTTTATCCCACTCAAAGGAACACTGAAACTGCGAACCATGAAATTAATCAGCGACAGGGCAAGAAGGAGGGCCTTAAACCATCATGTGCATACTGTGGCAGTAAGGATCATCATCTCAGTCATTGTCCTGAATTTCAGAGCTTTGATATGGTAGCCAAACGGAAATGGATTGTTGACAACAATCGTTGTTGGAGATGTGGTTGGGCCCATAGATCATCCAAGTGTGACTTAAGAGGAAAATGTCCGTTGTGTCAGGATCGTCACTTAGGAGTATTGCATGAAGTAAATGCTCGCAAACCAGACTCTAGGATATTCTATTTGAGCCGAGCAAGTGGCCTTAACTCTGTTCTTCTGAAAATTGTGAAGGTAGTTCTGAGCCACAAAGGAAATACTCTGGAGACATATGCCATCCTAGATGATGGTTCAGAAAGATCCATGCTAATGTCTTCTGCAGCAGAGAGTTTAGGTCTTCATGGGGCGGCAGAATCATTGGTTCTTCGAACCATTCGGCAAGACACAGAGAAAATTGAAGGTGCAACAGTTTCCTTTTCCATATCTCCAGCTTCTCATAAGCAAAGTAAATACCAGATACAAGGTGCCTTTACTGCTCAAATGATTGATTTACCCGAACAGACTTATCCTGTGCAAATCTTACAGCGACGCTACCAACATCTAAGGGGCCTCCCTCTGGAGGAGTTTCAGAAAGTTAAACCTTTGCTACTAGTGGGAGCTGATCATCCTCACCTTCTTAGCCCCAAAGAGCGAGTACGTTTTGGACCACCTGGAAGTCCAGCAGCTTTGCATACTCGACTGGGGTGGGCATTACAAGGACCTACTTCTTTGGGTGAAAAGACAAATCCCCCGACTCAGTGTTTCTTCCAAGCTTCTCGCTCAATGGACCAATTGCATAACGATGTGGAGAAGTTATGGCAAGTTGACGTACTTCCTTTTTCTCAGAATCCTAGGCATGCTCTGCGTTCTAAGCAAGATAAGGATGCTATCGAGTGTCTAGACCAGAAAACAAAGCGTGAAGAAATCAATGGTATCAAAAGATATGCGACTCCTTTACTTCGTGTCAAGAATGCACCTCTCCTTAAAGCATCTCCGGAGGCAGTGATGCCAGCTTTGCGTAGAATGGAGAGACAACTAGCCAAGGATCCTGATCATGCAGCTATCTATGAGCATGAGATTCAGAAACTCATTGAAGCTGGATGTGTTAAGAAACTGAAACCAAATGAGATTGACCTCAGAGATGAATCTTGGTACATTCCTCACCATCTTGTGGAACATAATGGCAAACATCGTGTGGTATTTAATTGTTCCCATCAGTATCGAGGTGAGAGTTTGAATGCCTATTTGTTACCTGGACCGGTACTGGGCCCTTCCTTGATTGGAGTTTTACTTCGGTTTAGAGAACATCAAGTTGCTATAAGTGGAGACATCAAATCCATGTTTCATCAAGTCCGCCTCTTGTCTTCTGATTCGCCTTTGCTACGCTTCTTGTGGCGAAATATGAGAAGAAATGATTCAGCCGATGTCTACGAGTGGCAGGTTTTGCCTTTTGGTGCTACATGTAGTCCGTGTTGTGCGACCTATGTGCTCCAGAAATGTGTTCAGAGCCTTCCTGTTGAGTTTCAAGATGTGCAATCTTCTGTCATGCATTCCTTTTATGTGGATAATTGCCTACAAAGTTTTCCAACTACTAAAGAGGCTAAGGAGATGCTGATGAACTTACGTTCTTCCTTGGCTGAAGGCGGTTTTGAGATTCGGCAGTGGGCCAGTAACCATATTTCTGTGATTGACCACTTACCAACAGAAGCTCGTTCAGTAAGCACTGACTTGTGGTTAAGTCATAATTGCACCGATCCGTGCGAGGGTACTCTTGGGCTCAGTTGGCATTGCTTGCAGGATACTTTGAGCTACAAGCACCGTCTAGTGGAGTATCCTGTCCTAACATTGCGGGTTGTATATCGGGTACTTGCTCGTCAGTACGACCCTCTGGGTTTCATTATTCCATTTACGACACGTGCTAAAGTTCTTCTGCAACAATTGTGGATGAAACCTAATAGAGGATGGGATAATCCAGATATCCCAGAGGGGATTAAAACCGCCTGGATGGCATAGGAAGGAGAGTTGCCAGATTTGGTCAAGATCCAAGTACCTCGATGGTATGGTCAAAAAACCCACAGGGAAGATCCAGTCATCCGAGAGCTTCACATATTCTGCGACGCATCCGAAAAGGCATATGGTTCAGTTGCCTACTTGCATATGAGAAATGGAATTGGTGAGATTTCTATATCTCTGGTCATGGCTCGTTCAAGGGTAGCACCGAAGAAGACCATTTCTATTCCTCGTTTGGAACTGTGTGCTGCTCTGACTGGGGCACAGCTAGCTAACCTGTTGCAAAAGGAACTTACCTTGGCTGTTCAAAAAGTGACACTTTGGTCTGATTCTACAACTGTGTTGACCTGGATCCAGTCCGAATCCTGTCGGTACAAGATCTTCGTGGCAAACCGCATTACGGAGATTCTTGATTATACTAGACCGGATCAGTGGAGATATGTTGACACTGCCAGTAATCCAGCAGATGACATCACTCGAGGCAAGAGACTTGCTGAATTGTCTGCAAATAGTTCTTGGTTTCAAGGACCTACCTTTCTCTATTTGCCCCATCAGCAATGGCCAAAATCTCCAGCCTTAATGACAGAGGAGGTTGGGACAGAGCTGAGAAAACCTTTGTTTTGTGGGCTTAATCAAGCACCAGTTAACTCTCCAAAGTCTAGTGAGTCTCAGTTTAATACCTGGTCAGAGCTGATTGCAGCAACTGTTGAAAACCTCTCGTTGGACTTGGGAGCTGAGATCAAACCTTCTCAAACTGAAGCAGAAGTATATATCCTGCGTCAAGCCCAGATGGAAGATTTCCCTGAGGAATATAAGCTGCTTAAAGATGGTCATGGAGTTCCTTCGCACAGCCGTTTAGTTGGTCTGGCACCAGAGTATGATCCCGTTACAGAGCTAATAAGAGTGGGTGGACGTCTTCGTCAAAGCGAGGATTTGGATCTTGAAGCTATTTACCCAATTGTCTTAGATCCTAAGAATCATGTAACCAAACTTTTGGTTGCTAACTATGATACAACTCTGTATCATCCCGGACCACAAAGAGTATTCGCCCAGCTTCGCCGGAAATACTGGGTTCTGAGAGGGCGACAGTTAATCAAGAAAATCCAGAGATCATGCTTTGAGTGTAGGAAGTGGAAAGGTGTGCCTTCAGTTCCCAGAATGGCTGATTTACCCGTTTCCAGACTTCGCTTGTATAAGCCTCCATTTTGGTCGACGGGTATGGATTGTTTCGGGCCTTTAACCATCAAAGTAGGTCGCCGACATGAGAAGAGGTGGGGCATTATATTTAAATGCCAGACGACCCGATGTCTTCATTTGGAACTACTTTCTAGTATGGATACTGACAGTTTCCTTATGGCCCTTCGAAGATTTGTAGCCCGTAGAGGTAGGCCCCATGAAATATTATCTGATCAAGGGACTAATTTCAAGGGAGGAGAAAGAGAACTCCGGGAGGCATTTTCGCAGCTTAGTCCCTCCTTTCAGGAGATACTTGCCCAACAGCAAATTAAATTCTCATTTAATCCGCCATATTCCCCCCATTTTGGAGGTACTTGGGAGAGAGAGGTACGGTCTGTTAAGACGGCATTACGAGCAGTCTTGGGAAAACAAGTAGTTTCAGAGGAAGTTCTGTATACAGTGCTCGTTGAAATTGAGGAGTTGCTAAACTCAAAACCTCTTGGCTATGTGTCTTCAAATCTTTCAGACCCTGATCCAATCACCCCAAATATCCTACTGATGGGGCGGCGAGATGCCTCTCTTCCACAAGTGATGTATGCAGATTCAGAACTACTTACTCGTAGAAAGTGGAGACACAGTCAAGTTCTTGCGGATCGATTCTGGGTCAGTTTTGTCCGAGATTATCTTCCAAGTCTTCAGACTCGTCAAAAGTGGGAACGTGATGGTAATCCTATTGCTCCTTCTGCCATTGTCATGATTGTGGACCCTCAGCTTCCGCGTGGACACTGGCCTATCGGGACTGTTAGTAAGATTTTGCCAAGTCCTGATGGAAGAGTGAGAGTTGCTGAGATCTTCAGCAAAGGGAAATCTTTAATTCGTCCTGTCAGCCGTCTAATTGTTCTTTCTGAATTGACTGATACGGATCATCCAATTGTATGAATTTCCTGTAGATACAAATATGTTAACATATTTGGGGGCGGCTGTAGAAAATCCTGCTGAGATCTGATTGGCTGATTGAGTCCTGATAAGATCACCTGTTGCCACTAACTAATCATGCTTCAGTCTCAGTTTGCTTGTATATAAGAAGCCGTCTCCCCCATTCATACATGGTCTGTGTGGAATTGTTGCGTTGTTGACAATGTAAGTTTCTTTCTGATTGTTTGTTTAAAGGATTGTGTTTGATATGATATATTGAATTCTAGTTATGTATAGTTTCTCTTTGGTGTTATATTCATTTGAATTGTTAAAGTTGATATCAGATGTATGGTTTAAGATCTGCAGATGTGTTTGTAATCTATTAATTGTTTCTATGTTTATGTTTAGAAACCAACAATTACCACCATAAGAAATGTCTACTCCTACATGTTGAGTACAATAAACTGAGAGCAATAACTGATGACTGAATGAGTTTTAATGGACCCACCGTTCCAGTAGCAACAGCTGAATCAGCCTAAATGTACCACTAGTTTTTACACGCTGTCTACACTGATAGAGATGTGTGTTCAGATTATAATGACTGACTGTCTACACTGATACAGATGTGTGTTCAGATTATAATGACTGACGCTGTCTACACTGATACAGATGTGTGTTCAGATTATAATGACTGACGCTGTCTACACTGATACAGATGTGTGTTCAGATTATAATGACTGACTGTCTACACTGATACAGATGTGTGTTCAGATTATAATGACTGACGCTGTCTACACTGATACAGATGTGTGTTCAGATTATAATGACTGACTGTCTACACTGATACAGATGTGTGTTCAGATTATAATGACTGACGCTGTCTACACTGATACAGATGTGTGTTCAGATTATAATGACTGACGCTGTCTACACTGATACAGATGTGTGTTCAGATTATAATGACTGACTGTCTACACTGATACAGATGTGTGTTCAGATTATAATGACTGACGCTGTCTACACTGATACAGATGTGTGTTCAGATTATAATGACTGATGCTGTCTACACTGATACAGATGTGTGTTCAGATTATAATGACTGACGCTGTCTACACTGATACAGATGTGTGTTCAGATTATAATGACTGACGCTGTCTACACTGATACAGATGTGTGTTCAGATTATAATGACTGACTGTCTACACTGATACAGATGTGTGTTCAGATTATAATGACTGACGCTGTCTACACTGATACAGATGTGTGTTCAGATTATAATGACTGACGCTGTCTACACTGATACAGATGTGTTTTCAGATTATAATGACTGACGCTGTCTACACTGATACAGATGTGTGTTCAGATTATAATGACTGACGCTGTCTACACTGATACAGATGTGTGTTCAGATTATAATGACTGATGCTGTCTACACTGATACAGATGTGTGTTCAGATTATAATGACTGATGCTGTCTACACTGATACAGATGTGTGTTCAGATTATAATGACTGACTGTCTACACTGATACAGATGTGTGTTCAGATTATAATGACTGATGCTGTCTACATTGATACAGATGTGTGTTCAGATTATAATGACTGACGCTGTCTACACTGATACAGATGTGTGTTCAGATTATAATGACTGATGCTGTCTACACTGATACAGATGTGTGTTCAGATTATAATGACTGACGCTGTCTACACTGATACAGATGTGTGTTCAGATTAAAAGTGACTGACGCTGTCTACACTGATTCAGATGTGTGTTCAGATTATAATGACTGACGCTGTCTACACTGATACAGATGTGTGTTCAGATTATAATGACTGACTGTCTACACTGATACAGATGTGTGTTCAGATTATAATGACTGACGCTGTCTACACTGATACAGATGTGTGTTCAGATTATAATGACTGACTGTCTACACTGATACAGATGTGTGTTCAGATTATAATGACTGACGCTGTCTACACTGATACAGATGTGTGTTCAGATTATAATGACTGACTGTCTACACTGATACAGATGTGTGTTCAGATTATAATGACTGACGCTGTCTACACTGATACAGATGTGTGTTCAGATTATAATGACTGACGCTGTCTACACTGATACAGATGTGTGTTCAGATTATAATGACTGACGCTGTCTACACTGATACAGATGTGTGTTCAGATTATAATGACTGACGCTGTCTACACTGATACAGATGTGTGTTCAGATTATAATGACTGACGCTGTCTACACTGATACAGATGTGTGTTCAGATTATAATGACTGATGCTGTCTACACTGATACAGATGTGTGTTCAGTTTCTGACGTTCTGACGCACCTGAGTCTGTCGACAACAGGGAAATTGGAATAAGAAAAGAATGTTTGCTTTGATCGTCCAGTTTAAAGGGTTAGTTCGCCCATTTAAGACATGAAGTTGTATGCAATCCTTACCAGCACTATAGTGCATACACACTGACCCACTCTGTTGTCACCTCCCTGGTCAGAGTTCTGGCCGCTGGAAGTTTTTCAATAAAGTACTCCCGGTTATTTTCCGGGGTCGCAAAACTGTGCGTTTTTACGTGAAAAAATGATTTGCGTTTCAAAGCTTGATTAATTTACCACACAAAAAACACGCCGGTCAAAATTCATACCTCAGTTTTAATCGGCACTATTTTCTATCCATTTCTATCAATCCGCGCTGCTGTCAACGTCAACAGTGCCCATGTTCCGATCAGCTGTTCCATAGTGTTTACACAATCGATTGACGACGACGTAAAAAGTATTAAATTAACAATGGTGTGAACTTGTAAATTCCCAGGCTGTGACCACAACGATGTGCCGGGATCAAAGTTCAGATTCCATCGTTTTCCTGTTTCGAATATAACTATGAGACAGCTTACCGAGCATAATCTCCATCTGCTGTTAGTCGACCTCACCAGCAGGGGGTGCAAGCGCGTGTTGTTGATTTGGCTGGTTGACATCGGCTACTCTGCGGGAGCTAAAATATCCAGAATAAAGGATTTTTTCGTGTGTGTAGTGCTCACTTCAGGGAAGACGATTACAACCAAGGAGGAAAAGGAAAATTAAAGAGTTTTGCTGTACCAGTACCACGGGTAAGCTCTATTTACTAACTTTATGATCCCATGTCTAAACTGTACGGTAAACAAGCTGATGTTTAGACTCCATTATAAAACACGTGAAAAGATGTCTAATATAAAAACAGCTATAGGGATATTGGTACAATTTGCTGAGAAAACTATTTGATTGAACACACACACAATTGAGGTTTGTGTTGCAATCAATAACATTGTTGTTGTGCTAAAATTACTTTCATCATCTGATCTGTCTGACATGTGCTAAAATTGGTTTCATTATCAGAATTCAGAATCATTATCTTTCAGCGGCCAGAACTCTGACCAGGGAGGTGACAACAGAGTGGGTCAGTGTGTATGCACTATAGTGCTGGTAAGGATTGCATAACTTCATGTCTTAAATGGGCGAACTAACCCTTTAAACAGCTGGTTTGAGACCCTCTACAGACTTCAGGAGATCCCAGCGTCTGAATACAGTGGATGGTTTATTTTAATGGCATCCTGGATCGCGGATTATATGTTTATTCCGAGCATTTGACTGAGGCACAGTGTAATGGAGAGTTCGCAAAGAAACTTTCAACTTTGAACATTATCCTTTTTCCACATATATATATATTTTTTTAAATCCATGTCATGACCCCTTTAAATTTTGTTCCAATGCTGTTTGAAATTAAAGTGAATGAGTATCATAATATAGTATCACTGCATTCATGTGGATTCTGTTTAAATTAAAAGAGATGATCTACTTGACAGAAAGTAATGCCTACCTATTCTCAAGCACTCCACGGTGGCATGAGCCCAGTTGTCCGACATGGAGGCCATGAAGGCGTAGCAGTGTCCTCTGAAAGGGATCCAGGTTTTGCGCTTCTTTGACTCAGGGCAGTTCCCCGGCATCTGAGGAGGGTCTGTGGGAGCAACGTCTGAAGGAAGGAACCAGGAATTAATAAACTATAAGCACTGCCCTACAAGTGTTTGTTTTAATGCTAAAGTTTAAAGTTTTAGCTTTAAATTTTATAAAGCGATTTTTTAAAAATTAAGCAGAACAGTGACTAAAATAACTGGAAATACTTGTGCATTAAACGGTTATAATTAGGGTTGGGAATCGAAAATCAGTTTAAATTCTGGAATCAAGTACTTGAGGTCGGGAATCGGATACTTGTTATAAAATAAACATTTTGATTCCTCTTATCGATTCCTTTGTGAGCATTTCAATATGATTTCAAACCACTCAAGTGTGAGACGACTTGCACGCTGTTTTCTGTTCTTCGGGCGTGTGTATCAGTAAATTGGATCCGTGCAGCTCTTAAAGTGACAGCACTAATATTCCTGCCATCTCTATAATAACACTAATCAAACAACTAAAGACAAAGAGAAAATTCACTCATTCTTGACTGAATAACTTTTGTAACTATATTTGTTATGTATCTTAAAACATTTTATTTTAATTGTATCATTGTTCAGTTGTATCTATTTGTTGCAATTGCTAATTTTTTTATTTGTTCTTTTTTAATTACTGAGTGTTTACTTGTCTTTAATAATGCTTGAAATTTATATTAGTTAGGCTAGTTGTTTTTCTATGGTATTTTTAAACCACAGGCGGGCTCTTCCGCTTCAGTTAAATGTTTTGCAATAAGATTAAATGTGAATGATGAAAGTTTTTTTTTTTACCTTATTTGAATCGAAATTAGGAATTGATAAGAATCGGAATCAATAAGCAGAATCAAAATCGGAATCAGAATTGTTAAAGTTCAAACGATACCCAACCCTAGTTATAATGCATACCTTCCAGCCAATCAGAATCGAGTATTCAGACAGACCATGGTATACAGTCAATTATTTGCCATTTTCTATATTTTGAGCTAACTATGCAGGAAATGGTCACACAAGCAAAACCACACCAGTTCCCAAGTAAAATTATTCAAGACAATCTAGATATTTATGGCATGCAGAATTTTGAATGAAATACCTGGGGATCGCTTGCACAGGGAATAATATGTGTTGTTGCATGTAGCCGTTTTCCAGTCGCCATCCGTATCAATATATACACACGCTAAATTGTTTTTGGGCTCTCCTGATGCCCATCTGCTGTATCTAAGAAGCCAGTTGTCCACCCAGCGGTAACGACCACTTGTCTGAAGCAAACAAATTTAATTCGTAAGACATTAAAAACTTGATTTTGTCATTTTTGTCAACATCTTTTATTGGTCCTGGAACAACATTTTCTATCAAACAAACAAATTTTTAACCCTAATCCTCAATCCTAAACATAACCTATTCCTCCAACTTTGGGTTTTCCAAAGTTTTTTCCCCTCCATTTCTGTCCCCTCACCACTATCGGATGAGAAGTGAACTCAGCTGGATGATGACAAGGACCTTTGTCAAATATCTTAGGCCTACTATTTGGGTTGTTCAAAATGACCAATTGTCATAATCAACTAGAGTCGAAGGAGGCCTGTATAATTAATAAGGCCGTGTCGGGTAGACGAATAATCTAATTTAAAAGTCACCAACTACCAAAACTAAAAGTCAGAAATCAAAATAGTAATTAGTAATCCAAAAGTAATCTTTCCAGAAATCAAAATACATTTTAATGTAACTATAATCTGATTACCAGATTGTATTGTTCTTGAACGCATTTTATATGTGGCCATTGCAATTTGGAGGTCCGTCTAAAACACACAGTTGGAGCTCTAATGTGGAAGTGACGTGAAGGTCACCTAACATTAACTTCTTGTTTATTGAACTGTTGTATAAAATCAATATATATAACATTTGCAATCGTTCTGGTTTTCGTGAAAATACTCTATATGTCCTGATATAAATATTACAAACAAAAACTTTTCTGCCCCGTTAATTCCCGTGATGGCGAGGGAAGGGGCTCTGTTATTCCAGGATATTTATGATATGATATTTATCATTTGCCAAAACCCATGTGACACACTCACGCACATGCAATGTCATATTTAGGATGACATATTGAGCTTTTTTATTTTGTTTCGTAATGCATTTTAAATGTGGTTGTGTACCAGGTTGCTGTTGAGGCCGATCCACAAAGGCTCCTTGAGTTTGCTGACTCTGAGGACGGTGTACGCCTGGCTGATGGAGTCAAGCACACTGGCCAGGTCAGCATCATCCGCTTTACACTGTCTCCTTGCTTCATCCCAGCTCATTTTCATCATCTGCACCTTATATGAATCATTTCCCAGTGTGAAAAAATGTTGTGGCATTACTGTGGTCACAGGACGGGGCAGCTGAGAGTCTATAACACCAAGGTTAAATACAGGTCACATACATTAGTTGAAATGAGCATTGACATGGTTTAGCAATTACTGATTTGTGTTGTAATGTAAGTGATAACAATATACTGCAGAGATTAGCTTGAGCTGGGACCAGTGCATTTGTGATGTAGAGAACCAAAAATTAATGGATATCTCCCTCTAACCTGTTGTCCTCTTGCAGATGAAACCTCTCTCATCTGAGCAGAGTTCGACTTTCCACGCACCCGTCATCTTTCCTGGGTTTCTAACCATGACGACACAGTCATAGTTCTGGATAGAACAGAGTTAGGATTTAAAAAAAACAACCAAACAAACATAGCCTATGAGAATTGCTACTGTAATTATACGATGTAACTCGTCCCTGCAAGATTACATTGTAGAAGATATGAGTTCACAATCACTGGGTTCATCTATTGCTGTTGTTTATACTGCTTACAGGCAGGTTTAAAGGAGTCATAAAATGCAGTTTCAGATTTTAAAATTATGTTTATAAAGTTTCCAAAGTGTTTTGCACCAATAAAAGTCCAATATTTGTAAAAAAAATAGATAAATAAAAACCTAAATAAGAATGGAATTTTTTTTTTTTTCACTCTTTGTGAAGAACATTGAATCTCAATGGGCGTGGCCTCTTGCATTTTCGTCATCGCACGTCATCGCATTTTCGTGTTCCTGAATTTTAATGGGGGTTTTTTGCCAAAAATGTCAGGTAAAGAACTAAAAAATATAATATTCGGTCAGATTTGCTTGTGTCAGATTTCCTCTGTCGGGTCATACGTAGAACAACTGTTAGACATCGAAATGTTGAGTCAAGTGATTTCTAACCGTGCGTTCACACCGCCGACGGCGAGAGCGAATCCCTGCCAACGACGCCGTAGAAAGATTTGTGGACGCTCTGACTCTGACGTAGATCGAATGCTTGGTCTTTTTTAAAAACTTTATTTAAAGGGGCCACAAAGCAAACAAGCATGCCGATCGTTATTTGTGCAGACTGACCAAGTAGGGTATCAGTTAACCTCATGGAATCTTTTAAATGTAAAAGTAAGAAATTGATAGATGGAAAGAACTTAACAATTATAGTGACATGTTTGCTAACGAAATAAACCAATTAAAAGCCATTTGTGTGGTGTGGCTTTTGCGTTCATGGTTAAGTGCTAATCTAATTTGCATTTCCGCTGAAAAACAAGCGTTCTAGCGCGAAAATCTTGCCTATAAATAATGTTGCGCGCTTATCAAATTCAAATGATCAACCTCTCCTCTATTTTGCGTGGGAACTAATGTGGTCGGAACCAAAGTTACTTGACTGCGTTCTCTGGAATCCTCTTAAGGGGAGCACTTCTACATTACGATTGGTTCGCCGGTTGCCGCCGAACCGCGTTATAGCTCATTACCATAAGGTTGACCTGACTTTAACTTCTCCTCGCCGCTCTCGATGTCCAAGACGCGCCGCCCTCGCCGCAGCTCGCCGCCGGCTCACATTGAAAATGAATGACTTCCGGGCACTTCGACGCTCTTGCCGGCGGCGGTGTGAACGCACGGTAAGAGGCGTTTTATGCAACAAAAAAAGTGCGCATCACAAGAAAAACAATAATTATTTTTGGTCAGATTTGGATAATTTTAAGAATGTTTTGTATGTCTGGCATAAACATCTCATCTCAAAAGAGAAATTCTGATGATTTTGGTCATCTTTATATATACTAGATAGCCTTTGTCAGCAATATGGTGTGAACACCTGCCTCTGAATCAAAGTAGCCATACATCCTGGAAGAGCCATCTGGGAGCGATGAAGGTTGACCCTTGGCCCAGTTTGTGTAGCTGACACCGTTGCCATCAGTCCACAAAAACCTCATCTCCCAATTGACATCATTAAAGCCAATCCATACGTCATCATCTGAAGCCAGCATTAGAGTAGTAAGGAATGCTGCAAACAGAATCAAAAGATCATATTTAAATAATTTTGTTGATCGGCTGGTTTCTTAGCAGAACTGTCCTGTTTTCTGCGTGGACAGACAAATTGCATGTTGTTGTAAACTTACCTGTTGTGCCTGGTAAGAACATTGTATTATATTAGAGTTCAAGTTTAAAGAGTTACAAATTTACATCACTTACAGTCATTTACGTTTACATGCACTTTAGAAAATGGTTTATTCTAAAGTTTTGGCAGAAATTAGTGTTCTGTATTATTACAGATTAATGGAGAGTATGAACCCAAGAGCAGTTTATTACAGATGAGAACAAATACAAAATAAACCAAATTAAAAAATCCTTAACAATAGTAGCCAATGGTACTGGGACTAAACACAGGTAAAGAAATTAAACTCAAAGAGCTAGAAAAAAAACACAGACAAACAAGACATGACCCCCGACAGAGGAGATGACCACGGTGGAGCTGGCAAAGGAAGGAACCACAGTGGGGCCTGTGCAGGTAGGGTCCACGGTGGAGTCAGAGGAATGGATGACCATAGCAGAGCCGAAGAGATGGAGATCCAGGGTTAGGATCCAGGACCAAGGTGGAGCCGGAGGAACAGAGGACTAGGGCAGGCTCAGAGGACCAAGGTTGAGCCGGAGGAACAGAGGACTAGGGCAGGCTCAGAGGACCAAGGTGGAGCCGGAGGAACAGAGGACCAGGGCAGGCTCAAAGGACCAAGGTTGAGGTGAAGGAACAGAGAACCAGGGCAGGCTCGGAGGACCAAGCTGGAGCCGGAGGAATAGAGAACCAGGGCAGGCTCGGAGGACCAAGGTGGAGCTGGAGGAACAGAGAACCAGGGCAGGCTCTGAGGACCAAGGTGGAGCCGGAGGAACAGAGGACTAGGCCAGGCTCGGAGGACCAAGGTGGAGCCGGAGGAAGAGAGGACTAGGGCAGGCTCAGAGGACCAAGCTGGAGCCAGAGTAACAGTGGACCAGAGCAGGTTCAAAGGACCAAGGTGGAGCTGAAGGAACAGAGAACCAGGGCAGGCTCGGAGGACCAAGCTGGAGCCGGAGGAAAAGAGAACCAGGGCGGATTCAGAGGACCAAGGTGGAGGCGGAGGAACAGAGAACCAGGGCTGGCTCAGAGGACCAAGGTGGAACCGGAGGAAAAGAGAACCAGGGCAGGCTCAAAGGACCAAGGTGGAGCCGGAGGAAAAGAGAACCAGGGCAGGCTCGGAGGACCAAGCTGGAGGCGGAGGAATAGAGAACCAGGGCAGATTCGGAGGACCAAGGTGGAGGCGGAGGAACAGAGAACCAGGGCAGGCTCAAAGACCAAGGTGGAGCTGAAGGAACAGAGAACCAGGGCAGGCTCGGAGGACCAAGCTGGAGCTGGAGGAATAGAGAACCAGGGCATATTCGGAGGACCAAGGTGGAGGCGGAGGAACAGAGAACCAGGGCAGGCTCAAAGGACCAAGGTGGAGCTGAATGAACAGAGAACCAGGGCAGGCTCGGAGGACCAAGCTGGAGCCGGAGGAATAGAGAACCAGGGCAGATTCGGAGGACCAAGGTGGAGGCAAAGGAACAGAGAACCAGGGCAGGCTCAAAGGACCAAGGTGGAGCTGAAGGAACAGAGAACCAGGGCAGGTTCGGAGGACCAAGGTGGAGGCGGAGGAACAGAGAACCAGGGCAGGCTCAGAGGACCAAGGTGGAGCCGGAGGAACAGAGGACCAGGGCAGGCTCAGAGGACCAAGGTGAAGCCGGAGGAATAGAGAACCAGGGCAGATTCGGAGGACCAAGGTGGAGCTGAAGGAACAGAGAACCAGGGCAGGCTCAGAGGTCCAAGGTGGAGCAGGAGGAACAGAGGACCAGGGCAGGCTCAGAGGACCAAGGTGGAGCTGGAGGAACAGAGG
Source organism: Rhinichthys klamathensis goyatoka (assembly GCF_029890125.1). Taxonomy (NCBI): domain Eukaryota; kingdom Metazoa; phylum Chordata; class Actinopteri; order Cypriniformes; family Leuciscidae; genus Rhinichthys; species Rhinichthys klamathensis. Next base: position 954,109 of record NW_026606849.1, on the reverse strand, counting down.
ACCAGGGCAGGCTCGGAGGACCAAGGTGGAGCTGAAGGAATAGAGAACCAGGGCAGGCTCAGAGGACCAAGGTGGAACCGGACGAACAGAGAACCAGGGCAGGCTCGGAGGACCAAGGTGGAACCGGAGGAACAGAGAACCAGGGCAGGCTCAGAGGACCAAGGTGGAGCTGGAGGAACAGAGGACCAGGGCAGGCTCAGAGGACCAAGGTGCAGCCGGAGGAACAGAGAACCAGGGCAGGCTCAGAGGACCAAGGTGGACCAGGCTCAGTTCACAGCTGTAATAATGACTGCAGTCAATTCCCTCGGTAGCCAGAATGGTCGATACGGACTTAAAGCCTTCCCCGAAGGGCTATGTTCATAAATCAAACAATGATTTGTCCAAAAAGAATGATTAATTCTCAATGTAGAGTTTGATATACCCATGGCCTCATATAACATATACACAAATAACAATCTGTGTAAACCCATGGGTACTTAACCACACAATAAAAAAAGAAAAAGACAAGAAAAGAATTGTCCAACTACCCCCCCCCCCCCCCCCCCTCCCTCCCTCTCCCTCCCTTCCTCCCTCCCTCCCCTCCCCCAGACAAAACTACAAATGGTTCAGTCCAATTAGGGTGTATGCTAATGATACAAAAACTGTTTGATACAGATGGGCTGTTTGATGGTACAGCATCAGACTGGAAGGCCAACAGCCTAAAAAAAAGGTTTGGGGGGATTCTTACAAGAAATAAAGGTAATTCTGACTGATATTAAACTGGGTTGTGAAGTTTTTAAAAAGGAATAATTGAATTGAACAACATGTTGGAGTAAACGGACAAACAAAAATATCAGACTCATTTGAATTAGTGAAAACAATTACACAACTGATGTTTAAGATGGTAAATGTAGTGTCAGATAGATAGTGATGTGTGCATGTGTGTCAAGTCCATGTAATTCCTTATCTGTCACCAAGCTTACCTTGTAACAGGCGCTATCTCTTCTTAAGCAGATTTCTCACAATAACCAGCTTTTTTGGTGTGCATGTAAATGTGTTACAAGTGTAATGCTCACCTTGCTCTTCATGACGCCGAATGGACACCAGATTGCCTCCATGTGAAATACAGTGGTCCCGAGAATTCTGCCACGTCATCTTAGCATTAAAATACTTGTAACACTAAAATACAAGTGCTTTGAATTAGAATGTGCAGATTTCATATGGGCCTGTTAATGTAGGCCTTGTTTCACAGACAGTGAAACACTCACTCTGCCCTGAAACATGGTCCATTCTGGAGAACAGCCTCCTGGTGGCACAGTGGAGGGCAACATGGTGGTGTTGACAAAGTCCGAACTTCTCTTACAGATGGAGGGCAACGGCACACCACAGTTGATATCATTCCAGAATCCTTAAAAAAACATATTGCTAATACTTTGTGCAGGGAATAGAGGATAATGCAGCTTTATAATCACATGTCTTGGCAAATAGATGACATAATATTGTAGGTGCAGTATATAAGAACATTGATTTGATGTTATGAGCTTATGTAAAACTATACCCATTATTAACCTAAATTATACTGTCAACCACATTGCTTGTCCATCAATATACTTTGCCTATATTGTTGCTCTTTATGACATTATAGACTTGAAAAACTGAAAAAGTTTTTTTTCACATCTAACATATACCCGTTTAACAACCCTTATCAAAGGCAATCAAGTATGTTGATTAATATCAAAATCAATAATTATTATACAATCAGTGATTATTATCAATCAACCATATTTAATCTAATGTTTGGGACATGAGGTATCTCAACAACCCATTAATGTATTGAGAAAACTTGTCTGGACAAGCATGACTGAAGGCAGTGGTTCCCAACCCTGGTCCTGGAGCCCCAAAACTGCAAGTGTTTGACGTCCTGGGCTGCGTTTAACTCTGTTTTTTATGCCCTTCCCTCGCTAACTTCCCTCCATCTCGTTCACTCGGATGTACGTCATTGCTTAAGTTGCACAAGTGCCCACTACTGGCAAAACCCTTGAAATGTGTTTAAATGGACCGCAATAAGCCCTTGAACACTGAAATCTGCAATGGAGCTGAGTTAATATTTAAAAAAAAAAATCCTTATGAATTTGTTGGAGAAAACATAAAAACTTACACAACCGAAAATCATAACAATACAATAAACGATAACAGTCAGCTTATTGTAGCTACAAGTATTATGAGTTTAAATGTCAAGATAACTCCAATATGGGGGAAAATTAAGCGCAATCTGCTGTGACGTCACAATCAAGTAAGTGTTTTTGTGGTTCAGCCATTTTGCTGGTGTCTCCACCCATAGGTTTGTGCTTTTATAGATTATTGGCCTCATAAAAAAAATGCACATCAGGTAAAAACAATGAGGCTAAACATTTCAAAATACAAGCGTGTGCTAAAATTACGAGCCATTCAACGGCATTCGATCGTGCTAAGTGTGTTTTTGTGAAACGCACGTGAAATGAACACGAATATTCGTAAAGTCACGCGTAGAAAATGCTTGTAAGTGCTACTGTAAGTGCCATAGTTATCTGGAACGCAGCCCTGATGAGTTGAATCAACCTTTGAAAAACGATACTGTTATCTTCTCCGTATAAACTGCAAAAACGCACAATTCTGAAAACGGTGACGACATGCGCGTGTATTTCTTTACAAAGTGACATCGCCATCTACTGACCTGGCAGCAGAATACAGCGTTTTTAGTCGTTTTTGCGGATTCGTGTGAACAGGGATAATTTTGACAACGCTGTCGACTGTACGAGAAAAACATTTTTGATACATTGTTGTCATGTAAACATGCCCTAAATGTGCAGTGCAGGGGTTACTCCATGACCAGGGTAGTGAACCACTGCACAGTGTCATCTAGTGGTCAAAAGACATGGAAAACATGTTGTTTTCCTGCCGAGTTCAATTCCAACCACAACTAAACCCAGCTGAAACATCTAACCAAGGTCTTGTGGCTTAATAGAAGCTTCCAGGCAGGGGATTTGAAGCCGGTTGGAGTTAAACTGGCTGACATGCTACTCTATACATAGGAACAGTACTGATGAGGAGTCTTACCCATACTCTTGTAAATGGACACACAGTTCTCATCATTATTGGCAAAATTTGGTTCATTTTGATCCCATGATGTATATACAACAGGTGAACCGTCCACCCAGCTATTAATAGAAAAGAAAAGAAAGACGAAGCACAAATGTACTTAAATGAAAAAATGCCTTGCTAAAGTATCTGTTGAATAATAACTAATTTATGTATCCAGCTCTTTCAATCTCACCTAAATGATTTGTCCAACTCCACCCTCATCCCAATGAAGTATTGATTCTCTAACCTCCTGGATATCTGTAAAACAGTGTCAGTCGCCCCACTGAATGATCCTGCAGTAATGTTACAGCATTAATGGGAATCACAGTCATTACCTGCTTCCATAAAAACTTCCTCTCTGTTTGACCAGTAATGACAACCAGATCGCCGTGATTCCTCTTGCAGAACGAGCGCGCTTCTTCCATAGGCAGGAGCTCTTCGTTAATGAAGTACTGACTCTCGTTGCGCTGGATCCAGCCATCAGATGTCATGTTATATTCCACTGTGGAGTAAAAACAACACAACTTCACATTGTCTTCATCTGTGCTTGTGTGATAACTCCTCTGACATCATTTACTCAGCCGTACATCATTGCATTGACAATGTTTACAACCTGTTCCACAATTGACGCTTTATTTCATGAAATGACAGGAGATAGTGAGCAGGAGCTGTCAATTGATTGCATTAAGAATTGCAAAAAAAAGGTTTTCTGAAATGTTATATTTAAATATGCAACTGAGGCATTATCTCAGTATATCTCATATATAATTAAATATGTATAATATGTAAGTGCTGCTGAAGTGAAGAAAAAAGAGATGAATGCTAATGAATTATGATTATGAAGTAGTCAGTAACCTTGGCTTGCAGAAGTTGGTGGAGGTTTTGGAGTTGTGCCTATTGGACAAACAGTAAAAAGCATTATTGTTAAGTGTATGAGAATGTTGTACGAGACTAGTTTCATCAGAATATAAATCAAAACAGTATTTAGTTACATTAGTTTCTGACCATTAAACCATAGATGTTTAGGACACTGAGCTCATTATTCAGTCACAGTGAGTTTGCAGAACAACGGTAAATGTGTCCGATAAAACCCACAAACATGTCTGTTGGCAACTCTGAATTTTTAAAGGCGCATTTGCCATTTTTGGGCAAATTAACCCTAACCTCACATGAAGAACCAAGAAACACATCAGTACATCAGTGGCAGGTTTGCATTCGTGGGTATTAGTCTGCATTTACACTCTGAGATTTAATACACAGATCTATTTGACATACAGTATCCGATCCATGCATGTGTACCTATTGGTATCTGGCAAATCCAGTCTTTAAAGGATTCGCAATCCGCATCGTTCCACCAGCGCCGGAAGTTAAAGCCACTCTCGGCACAGTGCTCCTGGTTGTTGTAGTTGTTCGGTTCTCCATACCCCCAGTTCTCAAAATCAGACTGAAAAGAAATGCAAACACACACATTCACACAGTAGATAGTTGGTATGATAAAGTGGACAATTATTTGTTTTATCCAGAAGCTGTAAGATAAATAATACATATGAAATAATTTCAACTCGAATCAATAGATGTCTGGATGTCTATTTATTCGGTAAGTAGTCCTGTAATAAGCTAGCCTGATGCCAGCCGATCTTAGCCCCGCCCACAACATCTGAGCTTAGCCCCGCCCACAACATCTGAGCTTAGCCCCGCCCACAACATCTGAGCTTAGCCCCGCCCACACCAGCTGAGTTTAGCCCCGCCCTCAACATCTGAGGACGGGAAGTTCGGTCTGGACTTGATCCGTTGTGAAGCAAGTATGCCTGAACCAAAGCTGTTCGGACCAATCACATTGTAAGGGCGGGCTCTATACGATGATGGACAGATGATCAACCGTGACGTAATCATCACGTCACCAAAGAGCGCTTGGGTTGAATTCGTTTACAACAAAGATGGCTGCCGCTGGAGAACTGAGATGTGTAGACTCAGCCACCGCGTCTGTTATAGAAGATGTGGACAGCGCATTCATTTTAAAAGAGGAACAGAGAACCGCGATCAAGGCATTTGTCGATCCAATTGAGTGCAGAGGCATTTTCTCTCCTGGTTCTGTTGAAACGCCCCATAATCACAGCCCAGTGAAGCAGCATCAGACTCACTAATGTCTGAGACTAGAGTCTGGGTACGACGACGTCAGGCTAGTAATAAGCCGGATATTTTCAGTGTTCTGACAATATATTCTACCGTTCAGTATGTGTGACTTTGCACAGTTTTAAGCATTAATCCGACTAAACCTTGGGTTCTTTGGACCTTAGAGAAAGGTCCAGTTAATGCTTCAAGCCTTTTCTCCACCGTTTCAGTCGCATATAATATATTAGACTTTGTACATTACATTGACTTTTATGAAAACAACTGTTAGTGTTTTAGCATATTCTCAATATAATGAGAAACACTCACAGGAGTCCCATCCGTCCACACAAACCCAGAGTCACTGTTCAGCATACTGAAGCCAATCCACGCCGGGTCTGAGCTAAAATACCTGCAGAACACACATGTTTACCACCAGGCACGCTGTTCCCAACACAACCATCATGCTTTACTGACAGACAGAGAGTTACAACAGAATAAAACCCTCACGGTAACTTGCTGAGTTCTTGTATAGAGTGAAAGCTTGCCAAGTCGCCACCAATAACTTGACAGAAACTGCGAGCGTCCAACCAAGTCTTTTTCTCATCCATCGGCTTCTGGAATAGCTAAGACGGAGAAATGAAATGTGTTATTGTCACAAACAGAGATTCATTTCATATGGCATTCCATGGACAGACATTTGCAGCAATTAAAGTTATTATAGTCATAAAAAGACTGCAGATGATGCAACAAAAATGAGTTTAACAGGAACACTAATGTTCTTATTTTGTTCTCAACGATAAGCTTTTAGAAACGAGATCTCTGGAACCAGAATGAAGAAAGTGCTGTTGTTGCTCTCTTTAGCTTGACCTGAGACACACACTGACGCTGTCACAACATCTCTTTAGCTTGACCTGAGACACACACTGACGCTGTCACAACATCTCTTTAGCTTGACCTGAGACACACACACTGACGCTGTCACAACATCTCTTTAGCTTGACCTGAGACACACACACTGACGCTGTCACAACATCTCTTTAGCTTGACCTGAGACACACACTGACGCTGTCACATCATCTCTTTAGCTTGACCTGAGGCACACACTGACGCTGTCACAACATCTCTTTAGCTTGACCTGAGACACACACTGACGCTGTCACATCATCTCTTTAGCTTGACCTGAGACACACACTGACGCTGTCACATCATCTCTTTAGCTTGACCTGAGGCACACACTGACGCTGTCACAACATCTCTTTAGCTTGACCTGAGACACACACTGACGCTGTCACATCATCTCTTTAGCTTGACCTGAGACACACACTGACGCTGTCACAACATCTCTTTAGCTTGACCTGAGGCACACACTGACGCTGTCACATCATCTCTTTAGCTTGACCTGAGGCACACACTGACGCTGTCACATCATCTCTTTAGCTTGACCTGAGGCACACACTGACGCTGTCACAACATCTCTTTAGCTTGACCTGAGGCACACACTGACGCTGTCACAACATCTCTTTAGCTTGACCTGAGGCACACACTGACGCTGTCACATCATCTCTTTAGCTTGACCTGAGACACACACACTGACGCTGTCACAACATCTCTTTAGCTTGACCTGAGGCACACACTGACGCTGTCACATCATCTCTTTAGCTTGACCTGAGGCACACACTGACGCTGTCACAACATCTCTTTAGCTTGACCTGAGGCACACACTGACGCTGTCACATCATCTCTTTAGCTTGACCTGAGGCACACACTGACGCTGTCACAACATCTCTTTAGCTTGACCTGAGACACACACTGACGCTGTCACATCATCTCTTTAGCTTGACCTGAGACACACACTGACGCTGTCACATCATCTCTTTAGCTTGACCTGAGACACACACTGACGCTGTCACATCATCTCTTTAGCTTGACCTGAGGCACACACTGACGCTGTCACATCATCTCTTTAGCTTGACCTGAGGCACACACTGACGCTGTCACAACATCTCTTTAGCTTGACCTGAGACACACACTGACGCTGTCACAACATCTCTTTAGCTTGACCTGAGGCACACACTGACGCTGTCACAACATCTCTTTAGCTTGACCTGAGACACACACTGACGCTGTCACATCATCTCTTTAGCTTGACCTGAGACACACACTGACGCTGTCACATCATCTCTTTAGCTTGACCTGAGACACACACTGACGCTGTCACAACATCTCTTTAGCTTGACCTGAGACACACACTGACGCTGTCACAACATCTCTTTAGCTTGACCTGAGGCACACACTGACGCTGTCACATCATCTCTTTAGCTTGACCTGAGGCACACACTGACGCTGTCACAACATCTCTTTAGCTTGACCTGAGGCACACACTGACGCTGTCACATCATCTCTTTAGCTTGACCTGAGGCACACACTGACGCTGTCACAACATCTCTTTAGCTTGACCTGAGACACACACTGACGCTGTCACATCATCTCTTTAGCTTGACCTGAGACACACACTGACGCTGTCACATCATCTCTTTAGCTTGACCTGAGACACACACTGACGCTGTCACATCATCTCTTTAGCTTGACCTGAGGCACACACTGACGCTGTCACATCATCTCTTTAGCTTGACCTGAGGCACACACTGACGCTGTCACATCATCTCTTTAGCTTGACCTGAGGCACACACTGACGCTGTCACAACATCTCTTTAGCTTGACCTGAGACACACACTGACGCTGTCACAACATCTCTTTAGCTTGACCTGAGGCACACACTGACGCTGTCACAACATCTCTTTAGCTTGACCTGAGACACACACTGACGCTGTCACATCATCTCTTTAGCTTGACCTGAGACACACACTGACGCTGTCACATCATCTCTTTAGCTTGACCTGAGACACACACTGACGCTGTCACAACATCTCTTTAGCTTGACCTGAGACACACACTGACGCTGTCACAACATCTCTTTAGCTTGACCTGAGGCACACACTGACGCTGTCACATCATCTCTTTAGCTTGACCTGAGGCACACACTGACGCTGTCACAACATCTCTTTAGCTTGACCTGAGGCACACACTGACGCTGTCACATCATCTCTTTAGCTTGACCTGAGGCACACACTGACGCTGTCACAACATCTCTTTAGCTTGACCTGAGACACACACTGACGCTGTCACATCATCTCTTTAGCTTGACCTGAGACACACACTGACGCTGTCACATCATCTCTTTAGCTTGACCTGAGACACACACTGACGCTGTCACATCATCTCTTTAGCTTGACCTGAGGCACACACTGACGCTGTCACATCATCTCTTTAGCTTGACCTGAGGCACACACTGACGCTGTCACAACATCTCTTTAGCTTGACCTGAGACACACACTGACGCTGTCACAACATCTCTTTAGCTTGACCTGAGGCACACACTGACGCTGTCACAACATCTCTTTAGCTTGACCTGAGACACACACTGACGCTGTCACATCATCTCTTTAGCTTGACCTGAGACACACACTGACGCTGTCACATCATCTCTTTAGCTTGACCTGAGACACACACTGACGCTGTCACATCATCTCTTTAGCTTGACCTGAGACACAAACTGCTTTATCCAGAGCTACTGAATTTAAATAATTTCATATTTGATGATCTTTATACAGTTATTGAACACAACTGAATAAACACTGAACTGATTTATCCTGAATAATGTTTACTATTGTGGTTTTAGAGATGCTTTACAGCAGAAGTGAACTCTGTATCATTGATCATCACTGTACTGTTTATCACTGTAAACCTTTGAAACAATCTGTATCGTATAAAGCGCTATATAAATAAATATGTTATTTTATGTTATTTTCAAACAGAAAGTGCCATAGACTATTTGAACTGATCGTATTTTGGTGCAGTCATGATGTATTTAAAACATCTTATCATAACATGATTACGTTATTTTAACTCTTAACCCACTTGTATAACTTATTATGTATTTATTTTTTTAACTTCAGCAATAATCTGCCACGTGTCTTCTTTAAGACCAGACTGCAGTCTGTTGCTCCAAACCATTCAAGATTTACCACAGTATAAGTTAAAAAAGGGGAATAAAAGTGATGAGGAAATAAATTAAATAATGGATCTCAAAAATTTTCCATAAATATAATGTAGTACCATAAAATCCACTAAAAATACAAAATATTAAATAAAAACATCAAACTAAAATATAGTACATTAATTTCATCGAAACCAACTTAAATATTTGACCACCACGCGAGCACCAGAGGCTTAACAAAAACTTCTCACAAGAGTTGCGGTTTGGTCTTGATTTATTTATTTTTTTTTATAGAAAAATGCTTAATTTTTATGTTTTTACTACTAAGAGAAAAGTTAACTTTCACAGCGTTTCAAAACAGCAGACTACATTACTTTTTTAATATTAGATGTGGTTCCCGAGACGTTAATACAGCATTGTGTAAAGTAGTGTTTTCAGGGGTTAAGCGACATCACGGTCCTGAACGACGGCCATGGTTACATTTGAACATAACAGCACAAGTGAACTCAGGCTGGAGTTTAATAATCCATTTGCAGGACCACAACATCAGGCTAAAGTTGATTAATTGTGCACTTTTAGCATAATGATGACTCTGAGGTCAATGGTAACTGGCCTAAATCCCCACTAGAGGTCTCTGATAACGTTTTTAAAAAGCATGTTATGCTCTTTAAGGAGTGTGTTTGTTCACATTTACCTGAATGCAACTGCCTGGATCTTTCTTAATCCAGCTCGACGGACAGGTGAGCGGTTGTGTTGTCGGTGGCACTCGTGTTGTCGTAACACCTTCCGCCATCTTTTTACAGATGAACTTCTGTTTACTTTTAGAGTCCAGAACATCCCATAATCCCGCGGACGTTCCTGTCAGCATGGCAACACAACCCTGGTGCCTTTCTAGCAGACCGGAGAACAAACACGTCTCAACTCAGGCGGACTCAGACAGTGCAAGCATCATATCCACATGTCATGAGAACTGTGATTATGAACCACACACCTGGCATGCCCACATTAAAGTGTGTGAATTTGACTTTATCTCCGTTGCTCCACTGGAAGCGCTCCAGGCTTTCGGTGTTACACAAGCCAATCCAGAAATACTTCTCCGGACTGAGACCGACCAGGCTGATGAGAAAAGCGTTCTCATACCTAAGTGAAGACAAAGCATTGAAATAATGTGATGCCTGTGTAGCCTAATGAAATATCATAACCAAACATTATGAGCAGATGGGACAATCTGGGTCATATTTCACTAAATCAAAGGGGGAAATGAAGTCCATAAAGAAACCGAAGCTGGATTATAAGGAATATTAAGATCATTTGTATTGCTAGATGTTCAACATTAGTCCAGTAGTCCAGAGATAATCTTAATGTGACGAATGAACACATGGATGAGGCGAACACATTCCTTCATAACGCATTCATTTCACTATACAATCATACTGAGACGAAACCATGAGCAATTTTCTTCCTCTTTATCTCCGCTTTAATTTAGGTTTAGAGTATAGTATTTAAGGATTATGTTATGTAACAGATTTTGTGCGATATGTTTGTGCTGGAAACGAACACACCCGGAGAAGTGGGAAACCTGTCTTGCTGTGGCGCCCGGAGAGCGATTGGGTGTTAGGAGCCTTTCTCAAGGCATTTCTTCCATCAAACCTGCAACCTTCGGGATCCCAGTCTGACTCTCTACCCATGAGGCCACGAGTCGCATCTCGTCTGCATTACCTGTCGGAGACGTCCACCAGCCGAGCCCCCGACCGCTGGCACTGCAGTCTGGCCTCAGGGAAAGCCTTGCTCTCCGTGGCGATGAGATAGCAGTGAGACCCGTAGCGAACCCATCCCTGTGGACCCAGACACACACAGCCTCCTCATCACTCGCACAACACCACTAGCACAGCGAAACACTGATTCATCAGATACCAGTCTCTGGACTGCAACTGACAATTAATCAGAAATGCTGAGTTACTGACATGTGAAGTATTATACTAGGTTACACTTTGTTTTGATGGTTCACTTTAGTAATTCTACTAACTATAAGTAACTTTGCAACTACATGTCAACTTATTCTACTAACCCTAACAGTCTACTAATACTGTAATGAGAGTTAGTTGACATGTACTGTAGTTGCAAAGTTACTAATAGTTCCTAGAATGACTGAAGTGGACCATCGAAACTGCTACTCTTGTCACTAGACTGATGTTATACAAATATATACTGTATATAAATATGGTGTCGATTTGTTAATCATGTATACTCATATTCATATACACAAAGAATACTTCACATGAATAACAAATCAACACCAATCAACACAACATCAACAATCTTGTGACAATGTTGTCTATGACCAACAGAAAATGTACTGTATAAACTCAACCCCATATGTGTGTTGATGTGTTAACTGACAGAAATGAACGGTGAACGATCTATTTTTTATAATCTTTGTAAATGTTAGTTAATAAAAATATGTGTTCATTCTTTGTTCATGTTAGTTCACAGTGAGTTACCTAATGTTAATTAATGCAACTTTTGATTTAACTCTCCGTCAAAAATAACCGAACAGCACCAGAGGGTTAAAGAATGTATTAGTAAATAATGAAATGAACGAAAAATAAGATTTAGTTTATGTTTATTTAACAAATGAGATCTTATGGTAAAGCTTTACCGCAAAAGCAATAAAAGACTATATATTGTAAGACAGCAAGATTGAAGCACATTCCCAAATAATGATAGATGGATGCACATATGAATTAATTTATTATTTAAAAATATCTGTCTGATTTTCTCTATTGTTTCTGAAGTGTAAACCCGTCTGGACTCACGGCTTGGCACCCGGGACTGGCGACCTCCGCGGCTCCATCGGGTTTGCTGGTGGACTTCTTCTTGCAGACGTATCCGCGCTCCGTCTCACACACGTGATCTGCCCATCGGCCCTCCTGTTACAGAGACGGAGGAACTCAATAACATACACACATCAGTTTCACATGGACCCTCACACTCGGTCTGATCTGTTACAAAGGGTTCGGGGAAAAAACAGTAATGATAAAAAAACACCCACCTTTCCTTTGATTAGAACACAATCCTCCATGCGATTCATGACGTGTGACGGCTCTCCAACTATCCACTTGGTGAAGGTGACGTGTGTTCTGTCCGACCACTCAAACAGGTTCTGGACCCTCTGATCGTTGAGTCCAATCCACAGCTCATCAGTCGGCACTACAGAGCACACACTCACAGTGTTCAGTGAAATAAGCCGGGTCCGATTAGAATCCAGTGAGAGAACGATGTCCACCCGTTCTTCCCTCTATAAAAGCTTAGGCTGTGTTAAACTCCCCCTGTAGTCAATCATTGTATCTCTTAAAACTCATCTTTGATCACCAAAATTACATATTTAAAAAAATTTAGAAAAATTCTTCATGCCTTCAAATATCTTGAATGTAACTCGACACCCTTGCCTCATTTAGTATTTGCGGTTCTAATATGCAAATGAGCCCCGCCTCCACTCACTCACTCGCTCAGCTCAGAGATCCACTGGTTGACGATCACACGTTGATCTGATTGGTTACAAGGTCGTTTGTGACGTCAGAAACACCAGCGTTCCCTTTCAAGGGAACTTCGAGCTGCGTTTGAGACGCGGTGGGAACGCTCTGCGTGATTGCGTCATGAAGCACGTGTAAAATCAGTCCAATGGAAGCCCGATACGTCATGGGTGACGTCATAGACCAGGAAACTATAAAGCACCCTTGAAAACAGACCGCGACAGCTTCTGTTGTCTTCGGCAAGCGCTCTCTGTGATTCTGTCCTTGTCTATTTATTGTTGTTTGTCAAGCCCAATATATATATCACTATCTATCATTATGGCGAGCAAAGCAATATTATAGACGTTGTGTTGTTCCCTGCCCTCGTTACATCACGGGTGGGGACACACATCAGCTTTTTGTTGCTGTTTGGGAGTGGAGCATGCAACAGTCATTTCTCGAGGGATCTGACTGTGCATTGCGAGAAGCTGTCCGTGAGGACGCTCCGCTCCCGCCGGGCGTTCTTCGAGGAGGACGTTTCGGTTCGCGTTCCCCGAGCGGGTCTCTCTGTTGCCGAGGCTCGGAGACGGCTCGTATTTCGGGGTTCGAAAACGGATCTGACAGCGGGGGTTGGGACGGGCTCCGCCCTTTCACAGCTTTCACATGCCAGATCTAGTGTGCTGCGATTTCCAGTTCCGAGGAATTGGTATCGTTAGTGTTTTGTTTAATAAGAAAGAGAACAACACAAATACAAATCTTTTATAAAAAGGCAGATGTTTGAGTTTTCAGTGAATAAATTTTCCAGCTCATAACTCTGTTGAATAAAGAGGAGCTTTTTTAAAGAAAAAAAGGAGGTTTTATCTAGTGCTGTTGCCAGTTAAATATTTACTGGCCAGTTGAACATTATGAGATTGAAAATAAAGAAGAGTTTGTTAGATGAACTTTATCTTAAAACAGGAAAACGTCCCGGGTTACGTATGTAACCCTAGTTCCCCGAAGGGACGGACGCTGCGTGTAATCGCAGTGGGAACGCCCTCAGCGTGACGCGTCTGAAGCATGAATGAAATCAGTCAATGGAGAGAATGAGCGTACGGCGAGTGACGTCATCGACCAGGAAGCTATAAATATCCCCTGAGTACACAATACGCCAGCTTAAAAGTTACTGAAGCAGCGACCCAAGGGGATGCCGAGAGTATGGCAGGACACGCAGCGTCCGTCCCTTCGGGGAACTAGGGTTACATACGTAACCCGGGACGTTCCCCTTCAGGGACTACCGCTGCGTGTAATCGCAGTGGGAACGCAATACCCACATCCCCATACGACCAAATCCCCGTCGTGTGTCATTAGGAGACACAAGCCGACGAGAGAACCTGAGCCCCGGGAGTGGAGCTAAGATCGAGGGAATAAAATCTAATGAAAGTGTGCGGTGAGGACCAGCCTGCCGCATCACAAACGTCCTGAAGAGAAGCTCCTGAAAGAAGAGCTGTAGAAGCAGCCATACTCCGGGTGGAACGAGCCCTTACAGCCAAAGGTGAAGGCTGATGGGCCGACCCATAAGCAAGTGGGATGGCCTCGACCACCCACTTGCTCATCCTTTGCCTAGATGCAGGACACCCTTTCTTAGGTGACCCAAACAGACGAACAGTTGTTCCGATCTCCTCCACAGGGCAGCTCTGTGGACGTAAGCATCTAAAACCCAAACTGGGCACAGCAAATTAATTTTCTCCTGGTCTGACGTCAGAAAAGGCGGAGGACAGAAAACCTGCAGAACTATAGGTCTAACAGAAACAGTTGGAACCTTAGGAACATAACCTGGTCTCGGAAAGAGAAAGGCCTTAACCAACCAGGAGCAAATTCCAGGCACGAGGGAGCCACCGAAAGTGCTTGAATATCTCCAATTCTTTTTAGAGATGAGATAGCGAGAAAAAGGATAGTCTTAGAGTAAGAAACTTTTCCGAAACTTCCTCGATGGGCTCGAAAGGAGCAAGGGAGAGACCTTCTAAGATGATGGCCAGATCCCAAGCTGGTACCCTCGTGCGAACTGCAGGCCTCAGCCTCAAGGTGCCACGAAGGAAGCGAGACATAAGTGGGTGTTTCCCGAGGGAACCTCCACTTGAAGGGGCGTGGTAAGCAGCTAAGGCCGCCACATACACCTTCAGTGTGGAGTGGGATAACCCTGTGGAGAGACGGTCCTGCAGGAAATCCAGCACTGTACCAACCGGGCAGTTAACTGGGTCCTGCTGGCGCTCTCCACACCAAGAGGTGAAAAGTTTCCACCTCGCGCATATAACTTCCTCGTGGAGGGAGCTCTGGATCGGAGGATGGTCTCAACGACCTCAGCCGAGAGACCAGAATCTATGAGCTGGGCCCCCTCAGAGGCCAAGCCCACAGCCTCCATAGCTCTAGACGGGGGTGAAGGATCGACCCACTCGCCTGAGAGAGCAGATCTCTCCTGATCGGTATCTCTAGGGGAGAGCCGTCGAGGAGAGACACTAGGTCCGCAAACCATACCCGGGCCGACCAGAACGGGGCTATTAGCAGGAGACTGAGCCCGTCCCGGCGAACCCTCTCCAGAACTCCTGGGAGCAGAGCGATCGGGGAAAAAGCGTACAAGCGTGACCTCGGCCACGGATGTACCATCGCATCCAACCCCAGCGAGGCTGGATGGCTGCGAGAGAACCACAGCGGGCAGTGTGATGTTTCTCGAGAAGCAAATAGGTCTACCTCGGCAAGACCGAAATGTTTCCATAGGAGTTCCACCACCTCGGGGTGAAGACTCCATTCCCCGGGCCTCGGCCCCTGTCTTGACAGGATGTCTGCCCCCTGATTAAAATACCCCGGGAGATAAATAGCTCTCAGAGAAAGAATTTTCCCCTGGGACCATAGAAGGATCTGACGTGCCAGTTTGTAAAGCGGGCGAGAACGCAAACCCCCCTGATAGTTGATATAAGAAACCACCGATGTGTTGTCTGTCCGGACAAGAACATGGTGGCCCCTTAGGTCTGGGAGGAAGTGTTTCAGAGCCTGAAGCCTGAAACACCGCCAACATCTCTAGGCAGTTTATGTGCCACAGACGATGATGGTCCTCCCACAGACCCTGAGCCGGGCGACCATCCATGATCGCCCCCCCAACCCGTGAGAGAAGCATCTGTCGTTAGCATAACGCGACGACAAGGAGCTCCTAACACAGGGCCTTGGGACAGAAACCAAGGATCTTTCCACATGATCAGGGCGTGATGACACCGTCGCGAACTCACGATCATGCGAAGCGGATTTCCCCTCGGGGAGAATCCCTTGGTCCTGAGCCACCACTGTAACAGTCTCATGTGCAAGAGGCCAAGAGGTATCACGTTGGACGCAGCTGCCATGAAACCTAACAGTCTCTGGAACTGTTTTACAGTGGATGACTGGCCTAGCTTGACCTGATCTACTGCAGCGAGAATCAAAGCAATACGAGCAGGTGACAATAGTGCCTGCATCGTCGTTGAATCCCACCCTACACCTAGAAAAGTGGTTCTCTGTAATGGAGAAAGAACACTCTTTTTGGCGTTGAGCCTCAGCCCCAGTCACTTGATATGAGCAAGAACGACATCTCGGTGCCGAACCGCCTGTTGTTCCGATTGAGCTAGAATCAAGCAATCGTCTAAATAGTACAGAAAGCGGATGCCCTGTAACCTCAGCGGGGCTATAGCAGCATCCATACACTTCGTGAATGTTCGGGGTGACAGTGCTAGGCCGAACGGAAGAACCCGATATTGGTACGCTTCGCCCCCGAAAGCGAACCTCAGGAACTTCCTGTATTGAGGGAGGATAGATACATGGAAGTAAACGTCCTTTAGATCTATCATGACAAACCAGTCCTCGGATCTGATTTGAACATCCCCTGTGACAGACACAGCGCCCTGTAACGTACTGGCAGGGAACAGCTGGCCTGGGCACTCCACAACCCTCCTCGGAGGGGGCGAGCGTCCCTCGGGAAATCGCTCGCAGAGTCTCTCTACGCCCTGTATAGGCAGGGTTAGTAGAACAGACCCCTGAGGGCATCGAGAAAGACAGGGCACCGTGTTTTTGTGCGGTGAACTCAGGTCTTTCACGATAGGGACCACCCTCAGAGTCCTGACGTTTAGCACGTCAGGATTTTTCTTTTTCCCGATGAAGTAGTATCCTAACTCCCTGCTGGGTGGGGGACCCATTCCGCCAGGAGCTCTACTAAGGGAACCAGCCTCTCGAGGCTGGCCTCTGGATGAACATCCCGAGTGACAGACACAGCGCCCTGTAACATACTGGCAGGAAACAGCTGGTCTGAACACTCCACAACCCTCCTTGGAGGGGGCGAGCGTCCCTCGGGAAATCGCTCGCCGAGTCTCTCTACGCCCTGTATAGGCAGGGTTAGTAGAACAGACCCCTGAGGGCATCGAGAAAGACAGGGCACCGTGTTTTTGTGCGGTGAACTCAAGTTTTTCCCGATGGGGACCACCCTCAGAGTCCTGACGTTCAGCCCGTCAGGACTTTTTCGACGCGGCCTTTCTGGCGACAATGACTGTCCTCAGATCAGTCCTGCCCCGAGAAGGCCGCGCCGGAGAGCGCCCGCCTCGTCCCTCCAGTTTCTCTGCAGGAGGGCACGAGACTTGACACTCCGCTTCTGCTGTGCTCTTTTGGAAGACGAACTCGACGAAAAACTTTGCTCTGGTTGAACATTCTGCGTGACAGACACAGTGCCCTGTAACGGCGCACCAGCAGGGAACGACTGGTCTGAACACACTAGAACCCTCCTTAGAGGCGGCGAGCGTCCCTCGGGAAAGCACTCGCCAGACCCTTCTACGCCCTGTTTCGGCAGGGTTAGTAGGACGGGCCCCTGAGGGCGCCGGGAGAGACAGGGCACCCTTAGGGGAGGTGAACGCAAGTCTCTCTCGGCGGGGAACCCCCTCAGATTTTCCTTTGATCGGCCTGAAAAGCCTGCATAAAAGTCTTTTTATTTTAATTTTTATTTTTTCGTATGCAAACATGCAGCCGCCTGCCCAGCCACCGAGTAAGCCTTCCCCACCAGCACAGAGGTATATATATTTATTTATTTATTTATTTTTGGTGGAAGAGCCGGTGCTTTAAGTGAAGACGATGAAGCAGGAGAGAGATAGCTCGCGAGCGTCTCCTCCGCCTACAGTATCGTCACATAACCAGCAGATTTAGCACCAACAATGTTACCATAAGCATTGGACTGATTTGTGTAAATTCTGCTTGAAACCGGTCTAACCCAGGTCTTTGACACCTCAGTATGAAGATCTGGGAAGAACGGTAAGCACCGGCGAGAAGGTTGAAGTCGTGCAGACAGAAATCTATCATCTAGATTGCTTTTAATTCTAGAAACCTGTCTATCAGCTGGCCACTCGATACTGTTTTTTTTTTTTTTTTTCAGCTTTTCAACAGCCCGAGATAACACATCCATCAAACCTTCTTCTTTTTCATTTGCAGTATAATGTGATAAACTAGTTTTCTCTGATGCAAAACTTTCGACATCCAGCTCCTCAGAACTGGAAAATCTCAATTCAACATCATCATGTGCCTCCACCCGGGCAGAAGTAACCGCCGCAGCGCGTGCTTCCAGAGCCGGGTGAGAGGCACTAGATCTCGGCGGAGATAGCTGAGATAGGCCGGAGCCCGTCTCAACGTCGCCAGTGAGATCCATCTGCGAGCCCCAAGACAAGCGCCGCCGCTCTGCCTCAACAGAAGCGGGACCCGAGCCTTGGGGAGCTCGCAGCAAATCACTCTCCTCGAAGAGCGATCGCCGCGAGCGCAGAGTTCTCAAGGGAAAACACTCGCAATGCTGACAATCGACTCCCTCGAGAGCCGACTGGGCATTGCTGCACTTCCCAACACACTTCTTATACTGCTCGCTCATATTGGTTTTTTTATATAAAATATATATAGTGAAAACTCCTGACAAAACAGACAAACACAATCGACAGATTCAGACACACACAGAGCTGCTGAAGTAACTAAAAGCTGGCGTATTGTGTACTCAGGGGATATTTATAGCTTCCTGGTCGATGACGTCACTCGCCGTACGCTCATTCTCTCCATTGACTGATTTCATTCATGCTTCAGACGCGTCACGCTGAGGGCGTTCCCACTGCGATTACACGCAGCGGTAGTCCCTGAAGGGGAACTCTGTATCTCAGCCTCCTCGTCGGGGACTGTGGTTTTTCCCTATCTCCACACTGAGGTGTCGAGATTGTGGAATAAACCGGTTTGTATTTTATGTGTTTAATCCCCAGATGTCTGACTATAGTAATGTTTGGGTATTAAGTATCATAGTATGACATTGCCTCGGGTTAAAGAGACGCTTGCGAGCTTTCTCTCTCCCGAGTCGGCGTTATCGTTATTAACCCCGACGTTACCCACCAGCCATCTTAATAATGAATACATTTTTATTAGGCAGCGCTGGTGGGTAGAGTATATAAGGACATGGATGAATGTGAGGGGCGACTCTCTGAGGAGGGTCGCAGCGCTGCCAGTTCGGTTGTTTCCTGCTGGTGGCCGCAGAGTGATATATATGTATATATATATAAGTTTTTTCTGATATAAAGATAAAGGAAAATAAAGATATAATTATGTCTGTTCTTCTGGACGCTCCGCTTTCAAGAAAACTAAGAAATAAACCATTCAGCGGCGTTCCAGAGGTTTCTTCCTCACCAATCTAATGTTCCTGAGACGGCTTGGGGTGCGACTCTCTGAGGAGGGTCGCAGTACTGCCAGTTCGGTTTCCCTGCCGGTTCGCCGTTTCAGGGCACCAAGGTGTCAGTGTCCCCAAACGAGCCTTCAAATAAGAAAAAAGAAGAGCAGTCAGTTTGGTTTCCCTGCCGGTTCGCCGTTTCAGGGCGCCGAAGTGCCTGCTTTTTTCAACGATCCTCCGAGGAGGGTCGTAGGAACTAAGCTAGTTAGAGGTAGGCAAGATCTGAGGACTGTCATCATCTCTAATAAAGCTTAGACAAGAAGTCCTGTCGCAAGAAAACGAGGCTATCAGGCTTCTGAGGGCTCCTCCGGGGCAGGGACGGTTTTGAGAAATCGTTTCTCCTCGGCGACCTCTGGGGTGCGACTCTCTGAGGAGGGTCGCAGCGCTGCCAGTTCGGTTGTTCCCTGCCGGTTCGCCGTTCAGGGCACCGAGGTGTCAGCGTCCTCATACGATCCTCCGAGGAGGATCGTAGAGCGGTCAGTTCGGTTGTTCCCTGCCGGTTCGCCGCTTCAGGGCACCGTAGTGACTGTTCAACCAAGGGACGGTTTTGAGAAATCGTTTTTCCTCTGGGGTGCAACTCTTTGAGGAGGGTTGCAGCGCTGCCAGTTCGGTTGTTCCCTGCCGGTTCGCCGTTCAGGGCACCGAGGTGTCAGCATCCCCATACGATCCTCCGAGGAGGGTCGTAGAATGGTCAGTTCGGTTGTTCCCTGCCGGTTCGCCGCTTCAGGGCGCCGTAGTGACTGTTCAAACAAATCCAGAGGCCAGTCTTGAGAGACTGGTTCCCCTAGTAAATTTCTGGCAGCGTGGAAACTACTGCCACATATTTCTCAGTGGGTCCTGCACACTATAGAAAAGGGTTTCAGCGGTTCTCGTTCGCCCAGATTTCTAGGGGTCCCTCCTCTCATTGGTGGACCCTGAGCAGGCTTTGGTTATGGAGCAGGAAGTACTGTCACTTCTGCAAAAGGAGCTGTAGAAGGGGTTCCTCCTCCCAGCAGACAGCCATTACTTCATTGTTTCCGAAAGAGGATGAGGGAGGTTCCCGAGGTTTGCTTTCGGGGGCGAAGCATACCATTATCGGGTTCTTCCATTCGGCCTAGGTTTATTACCCCACACCTTTACAGTATGCGTGGATGCAGCTCTGGCTCTTCTGAGACTCCAGGGCATTCGCGTATTATACTACATCAATGATTGGTTGCTCCTAGCTCAATCTGAGTTTATGGCAGTTCGGCATCGAGATGTCGTTCTGTCTCATTAAGGATGTTGGGGTTGCCTCTCAACGCCAAGAAGAGTGTGCTCTGAGGACCACTTTTCTGGGTGTAGCAATTCTTACAGCCGTAATGGGGTATATCTAGGCCAGTCACTCACTGTGAAACAGTTTCAGACGGGTGGGTCTCATGGCAGTTGCGTCCAACGTATTACTTTTGGCCTTCTGTTCATGAGACCCCTGCAGTGGTGGCTCAGGACCAAGGGGTTTTCTCCGAGGGGAAATACGTTTTCGCATGATCAAGGTCACGCGGCTATGCCTTCGTGCTTCGGTCATGTGGAAGAACCTTGGTTCCTCGCCCAGGCCCAGTGTTGGGGGCTTCTTGTCGACGCATATTGCTATCGACGGATGCTTCCCTCACAAGTGGGGGCGATCATGAGTGGTTGCTCGGCGAATGGCGGACAACACACTGATGGTCTCGTATATCAGAGCAGATATCCTGTTGAGGCAGGGGCTGAGGCCCAGGGGATTGGAGACTTCACCCCGAGGTGGTGGAGCTTCTTAGGGAGAACTTTGGTCTAACTAAAGTCAAGTCGACCTTTCACATCGTTTGTACAACGCATTGCTCTATATGGTTCCCCCTCACGCAGCCAGCTCTTCTCGGACTGGATGCGATGGTGCAGGTGTGGCCGAGGCTGCACCTGTACGCATTTCCCCCGATATCTATGCTCCCGGAGGTTCTGGAGAGGGTTCGCCGGGAAGGGGCTCATCTGCTACTAGTAGCCCCATACTGGCCGACTCGAGTTTGGTTCTCGGACTTTGTCTCTTCTGGACGGCTCTCCCATGGTGATTCCGTTCAGGAGGGACCTGCTGTCCCAGGCAGGGGGCACGATATTTCACCCTCGACCGGAGTTGTGGAAACTGTGGGCCTGGCCTCTGAGGGGGCCAGGCTCATAGAATCCAGTCTCTCGACTGAGGTCGTTGAGACATTCTCCATTCCAGAGCTCCTTCCACAAGAAGACTGTATGCACTGAAATGGAAATTATTCTCCACCTGGTGTGGTGGGCGTCAGTTAGATCCTGTTAACTGCCCTGTTGGTTCAGTTCTCGATTTTCTGCAAGACCGTTTCTCTGCTGGATTATCTCCTTCCACCTTAAAAGTTTATGTGGCGGCTATTTCGGCCTATCATACCCCTCTGGGGGGTACTTCTTTTGGGAGAGATCCTCTGATTACTCGTTTTCTCCGTGGTACATTGAGGTTGAGACCTGCACTGCACTCTAGAGCACCGGCTTGGGATTTAGCCATTGTACTTGAGGGTCTGGCTCTGGCTCCCTTCGAGCCTATTGAAGAGGTTTCAGAAAAATTCCTCACTTTGAAAGCTTTATTTCTCCTTGCTATTTCATCTATCAAGAGAATTGGAGATTTGCATGCCCTGTCGGTTGCTCCGTCATGTCTGGAATTTGCACCTGGTATGGTGAAAGCATTTCTATACCTTAGACCGGGTTATATTCCTAAGGTCCCAGTTAATGTTGGGGGCCCAATAGTGTTGCAGGCCTTTTATCCTCCACCTTTTAATACCCCAGATCAGGAACAACTGAACCTGTTATGTCCAGTTCGGGCATTGGATGCCTACGTTCACAGAGCTGCCCTGTGGCGTAAGTCAGAGCAGTTAGTTGTATGTTTTGGGTCACTCAGAAGAGGGTGCCCTGCATCTAAACAGGTTATGAGCAAATGGATAGTTGAGGCTATATCATTGGCTTATGAAGCGGCCGGTCAGCCTTCACCTATGGCTGTACGGGCCCATTCTACAAGGAGTATGGCGGCCTCTACGGCCTTAATTTCGGGTGTTTCCCTTCTTGACATTTGTAATGCGGCAGGTTGGTCCTCTCCACATACATTTGTCAGGTTTTATGACCTTGACCTCTCCACTCCTGGGGCGAGGTTGCTTGCTTCTTAGTGTGCGCAAGGACTTCACACAGAACGGGCATTTGTCACTATGGCGTAGTGGGTATGGGGTTCCCACCGCGTCTCAAACGCAGCTCGAAGTTCCCTTGAAAGGGAACGTCTCAGGTTACGTATGTAACCCTGGTTCCCTGAGAGGGAACGAGACGCTGCGTTTGCCTGCCATACTTCCTGCATGCCCTGATCGACTTGCTTCAGACTTTTTCAGAAGCTGTCGCGGTCTGTTTTCAAGGGTGCTTTATAGTTTCCTGGTCTATGACGTCACCCATGACGTATCGGGCTTCCATTGGACTGATTTTACACGTGCTTCATGACGCAATCACGCAGAGCGTTCCCACCGCGTCTCAAACGCAGCGTCTCGTTCCCTCTCAGGGAACCAGGGTTACATACGTAACCTGAGACGATTTCAAACCGTGTTTTTGAGACTGTCTTTGGTTCACTGCAGTTTTAAGCAGAAAATACTCAGCAATGCTGTCGACTTATGAACTTACACATGGTGTGTCTTAAAGCACATTAAAAACACCACATAGACACATAAACAACATTAAACGCTGGATCTTCACCACAGGGGGACTTTAATGTGGAGATAGACCTTGCTCCCGGTTGCTTTGTGCTTGATTTGGCTTTTGTTTGTTTGTTAGTTTAACTTGCTTTTGTTATTTATTTAAGTATTTAGTTTTCTATGTATGATACACTAACATTACAGATGACCATGTTGTTTTCTTGTTTTATATATTCTATTTATGTTAATAAATGTTGTTGTGACCGTACTGACTTCACTATGTCCTCTTTTCATTTGTCAGGGCTTTGAGCCGGTAATGGCAAATATGGGGGCTCGTCCGGGATCTGAATCGCACCCCTAGACCTTTATGTGTCTGTTCTCATACTTACAGTAGCCAGTCTGAGATATAATGAAGCTGTGCTCCTCGATGTTGTGAACGCTGGCTAAGTCTGCGCCGTCCTTGTGACAGGCCGCTAGCGCGTCGCTCCAGGTCTTCTTGCTGCGCTGCAGACGATAGCAGTGGCCGGCGTACGGCACCCACGCCACAGAGGGACAGAAGTTAGGCTGGTCTTTGCCTAATACAGCAAAAAAACTTTTCTCTTAGTGTAAATGATAAAACATGTTAGGAAGCTTATGAAACTTTCAGACAAAGGCTTTGTCAAGCCACTATAAAAAAAATCTCAACGAACTTTACGTTTGTATTGTGTTTTATTTTATTTTATTTTATTGGTTTGTGTGTGTGTGTGTGTGTTTCTGCTGCTGTAATGCCATAATTTCCATTTGGGGATTAATAAATAATGGTATGGTATGGTTTCGTATTGTATCGTATGGTATCGTATTGTAATCGTATCGTATCGTAAACGTATCGTAAATGTATCATATCGTAATTGTATAGTATGGTAACGTGTCTTACAGTATCGTATCGTATCGTATCAAATTGTATCATATCGCATCGAATCGTACCGTATTGTACCGTATGATATGGTATCGTATTGTATGGTATGGTATCGTATTGGTTCGTATCATTTCGTATTATTTCGTATCGTAATCGAAATCGAAAGGTATGTTATGGTAACCGAACCGAATTGAATCGTATCGCATCGTGTCATATCGTATTGTATCGTATCGTGTCATATCGTATTGTATCGTATTGTATTGTATCGTATCGTGTCACATCGTATCGTATTGTATCGTATCGTACCGTACCGTACAGTATGATATGGTATCGTATGGTATCGTATAGTGCCGTATCGTGTTGTATGGTATGGTATCGTATGTTATGGTATAGTATAGTATCGTGTCGTGTCGTGTCGTATCGTACCTGGTGGAGGTGTGTGGTCTGTGGAATTGCCCTTGCTGCAGATGTAGCCCAGTTTCTTACTGCAGGCCATGCTCTCCCACTTTGATGCTTTCCCAGCGTTTAATGCGGCACAGTTCAGGCCCGGTTCCAGAGACGGGTGCCCTGAAGATTACACAACACACATCTGATCAAATCCACAACTCAAACTGGACTTGCTTTATATGGGTGCATGAGTTCTGTGCGCAGGGGACTTTATTCACCAGGAGCCCAGTTCAGATATCTGAATGGCTGTCCATTACTCCACTGCCAGCCACTGTTAAAGTCAAGACTGTTCAGTCCAATCCACAGTGTGGAGCCAATGACATTCGTCAGACCTAAAGGAGAAAGCATACAGTATATTGAAATGCTAATTTATGCATCATATCATTTCATAATCATCAAGTTCTGGCAGGTCAAGCTCGCATCAGTGACGCCTATATATAAGCTCCTTCAGTATTATCAGCAGCGATCGCATCTCTCTGGAGCGATTCCCCTCCTCCCTCCCCAGCTCCCCCTGTCTCAGTCAGGATCCGGCATTCTCATTCCCCCTGAATCAGACTAAAATTCTCTAATTATGTTGTAGATTAAAATTAATTAATGATATCTGCAATGCATTCATGTTGGTTCTGTTCTGTTTACCCTGAGGAGGTTTATTGCTGCTCCTACCATGCGAGTTCTTGCCCAGGGCTGCATTTCCCAAAAGCATCGTAAGCCTAAGTTGATCGTAAAAACGATCGTACGACTGATCTTAATATTATGGTCTGTTTCCCAAAAGCATCGTAACTTTAAGTAGCACTTGAAAATCTTCGTAGAACTACGAGTGCTCTGGTGTAATCGTAAATCCCCAAGTGCATCGTAAGAAGACAGAGTTATGAGGTTCAGGACAACCGGCAGATTACACTTTTATCTAGATTTAACAGATTACACTGCAACGTAAGTATAAAATATACTTTACTTTATTGTACACTTTGTTGTACTCGTGTTTTGTTTAAATGAATAAATGAAATAATTAAAAGGGAAGAAAAATAGAAATACACATCTAAATTAAACGAATTAACATAAAAAAAATCATAAAATCATAAAATAAGTAATCTGGGAAATATGCTTTAAAGACCGGGCAAAATAGGGATGAATTAAAAAAAATCTGTCAATGACTTGATGACGTGTACGAAAACCAGCCATGTATTGGGCATTTCTTGCGACCTCCTTCCCTGATCTTTGGTTGCAGTTAGTTTGCAATGTGACAATGTCCTTCCAGATGTTTTGTTTTTCCTTATTTGTATGGTGTTCTTTAAATCTGTTAAAAATAAAATCTTTGTTTCCCCCTATCTCCTCTAAAAGGACATTCATTTTATCTTTTTGAAAGGTATCTTCTCTTGTTTTTTTTTGTTTTTGTTCAGCCATTTTGTCAGCCTGTATAGGTGCTTTATATCCATATAGACTTGTCTTGATTTCTTATCCAGAACAAATGACGATTATTAGGTTAAACGTTCAGAATACGATTCCATATAAGGTTATATTTCAGCACTTGGCGAATAGACAGCGATGCTTAAGTAGCACGTAGAAGGCGTTCTCGCGCGTTCATGTTAAGTGCATTTTTGGGAAACGCGCGTGGAATTGCGGCGAGCGTTCGTAACCTTGCACGTAGAGAGTGCTCTTAAGAGCTAAGATACATCGTTATCGGGAAACCTGGCCCAGAACCGAACCAGTGTCAATCCAAACTGTGTGCTGCTAACTGTCAACCGTATTTAACGATAGTGGTCCTGACAGAAATTTGAGGATGGCCGTGAGATCTGTGTGTGTGTGTGTGTGTGTGTGCATCAGAGATGGGGACTCGAGTTTGAGACTCGGACTCGAGTGCGACTTAAGTCCCACACACAGTGACTTCAGACTCGACTTGAGACTCGTCCTCGAAAGACTTCAGACTCAACTCGGACTCGAGCTGCGGGACTCGTGAACAATGTTTATTTTTAGGAAACGTCTGATTAGCTCGCTGTTACCCCCCTCCCTCCGTTACCTATAACCTGCCTACGTAACCACGTACTACGTGGCCTATTGCTGGCAGCGCGCGCGCGACCACACATGAGAGGATAACAAACAAAAAAGTTCGACAGCACCGGCCGCTGCTGTGCCATTCATCGTTAGCTTTGGGTTCAAAAACTTCAAACAAGACGCTCTAAAAAGAAGCGCTCAATGCAAAATATGCAGTATCACGATAAAAGATTCTGGCTCAACTACATCTAATTTTATCAGGCGTCTGAAAACGCACCCTGATAGGTGAGTAAACATGTTTAGCTCAGCATTGACCATCTACCGTTAGCTTGCTTATAGAGGGGTTTCACGACGCGTCATCAATCCGGAAGTCGGCCATTTTGGAGGCACAGAACGTGAATAATGCCACTGAACTGAATGGACTCGCAAATTTGGCTGATTATTGCTGCTGAAAAATGGTCGAGTTTTTGTCTGTACCAATCGGTCACATCGGGAAAAAACATGTCGAGTGCTATAGACTGTCAAAAGTTAAAGAGAAGAGTGCAAAAAACTGATGAAAGAAGGCGTTTGTGGTTGAGAGAGGTACAGCATCAGACACATGTAAATGAAGCGTTGACTATGGCTAAAATGTCGACGCAGTTAATGTTAACTATGGCTACATTCACACTGTCAGTCCAAATCCGATTATCTTTGTATCAAATTGGAATCTGATCTAAAATGATGTCCACACTGTGTATCGCAACTCTTCAGATCCGATGTGTGTGTCCATGCATGTTATTTGGTAATATGGCAATGACTTTGCGTTGATGGAGGGGTTGCATTTGCAATATAATGTTAGATGTTGTCTTTTTTAAATGTTACAACATGGAAATGTGTATAGCCGACGCGCTGGACTACTACGGCAGAACTGTAGGAGGCTGGCATATAACGTTAGCTACTGCTTTTTTCCCACGCTCGTCTGCGCCGGTTTCAGAAATAATATTTTTCTGCTCGTCCGGCACTTTGCAACAACACAGCATTGTTTCGGCAGTGACTTTCAGCATGTTTCCTATAAATTACGTTTGCATTTTAAGACATACCACGCGAAATCCGAGCGTTCAGACTGAGG
This sequence comes from Rhinichthys klamathensis goyatoka, assembly GCF_029890125.1. NCBI lineage: Eukaryota > Metazoa > Chordata > Actinopteri > Cypriniformes > Leuciscidae > Rhinichthys > Rhinichthys klamathensis. The sequence continues at coordinate 926,492 of NW_026606849.1, read as the reverse complement.
CTGATGTCCTGATATGTGATTTGAATAGGATTTCAAACCACATATGGATGTAACTTGAAACGAATTTCATGTGCTTTTTTGGACTGACAATCTGAACGTATCTTATTTCGGGATAATAAATAGATGGAAGAATTGCAGTAATGTTACGTGCTAGAGAAGCTAACTCGTTCGGATCTTTAGCAGCTACCACATAATGTGACCACATAAAACATATTAACTTTAGTTTGTCAAAATGTTTCGCTCTGTCCTGCTTCCCAAGTCCTTCTCTATATGATTTCGCACCTACCACGTGTTTTTTCCGTGGTTTATTAGTGTAACAATGTGTTCAGTAGTACATGAACAGTGCAATCCATGCTGTTGTTTACATCCGAGTGCCTCCATAATGGCCGCGCATCCGGGTTACCGCCCAGAACGTGACGTTGGTGAAACCCCTCTATTGCTTTAGCTACCTAACGTTACGGAAGGTTAACTCCGATTGTCTTCCTTATGAAATATGAATGAGCGTTTGTTTAATTGCCAAACTTGTGGTGGTCGATTAAGTTAACGTAATGTTAATCATTTACGTGCCGCTGGCTGCCCGTTGTCTACAAACAGGTTACAGGATTATTGTTGTTTATGTAACGTGACAGTTTCATTTAGTTATAACGTTACACTGGTTTGAGAGTCTGGGATGTGTTGACTTACAGTATATAAGCTATGATTAGTTGCATAGGCAGTGCAGCCAGAAGAAGCCAGAAATGTTTTGTGGCCCATACCTAGTGTGTTAAGAGAAGAGAAGGTTAACCAGTCTGATCTCACCCTTTGGATTTTTTTTATTTCTAAACATTTTGTTCTTAACAAGTTACATGCCATAAGTTGGTCAGTTGCTTCACATTTACACTAAAGATTTTGAGCATTTGAATGTTTTGGAAGTGCACTGTAGTGTTAATTTCATTTGGACGCAATAGTTTATTTGCATTTAGCTACACTGATGTTTTGCACTAAATAGGAGTGTGTCAATTTTAGTGTTGTGAGTTATATCATTTTCTATATTTGGTCTTATGTCTTGGTATGTTCAAGCTACAAGGCAAAATAAAGAAATTAACTAAAAGTAAAGCATTCTTGGTGTTTTTGTCATGTTGCAATAGCCTGTTTACACTGATTATATACCAAAATCAAAGCTGATACTGTATACTAATAGATAAAGGAGTCATAATAACATATGGTACCACTTTATTTTGATAGTCCACTTTATACATTCGACTAACTATAAGTAACTTTGCAGCTGCATGTCAACTAACTCTCATTAGAGTATTAGTAGGCTTAATATCTGCTAATTATGTATTATAATATCTTATTTTGTTGGTTCCCCAACAGATATTCTACTGACTATAAGTAACTTGGCAACTACAAGTCAACTTGTTCTCCAAACCCACATCATAACCTGACAGTCTACTACAGTCTACGAATACTCTAATGAGAGTTAGTTGACATGTAGTTGAAAATGTACATGGTTAGTAGAATGTCTAAAGTGGACTATCGAAATAAAGTGTAACCTAACATATTACAAGCTTTGAATTCCTTATATAAAGTTATGCAGTGTTCTAAGCAACCTGGATGGGTCGCTGTACGTGATGCAACGCTTATAACCACAAGAGACTTGAGACTTGACTTGGACTCTAGCTCAGAGACTTGAGACTTGACTTGGACTCTAGCTCAGAGACTTGTGAGCATCTCTGGTGTGCATGTGTGTGTGTGTGTGTGTGCACCTGATATGTAGCTCTGCTCGTGCAGTTCTGCTATGCTCAGGAGATCGGCCCCTTGCTGCTGACAGCTCGCTCTCGCCTGATACCAGGTCAGAACCGACTGTGTGTTCCTCTGATACAACACACCCGTCACCGGGTCACTGTCCCACCCGGAGCCGGCTATAAGAAGAGAGAGGAGAAGAGAGAGGAGAAGACAGAGCTAAAACTTACAGTAGACAATCACAATATCCTTGGGGTGACAATTGATGGGTAGGTTTAGGGGTCGGGTAAGTGTGTGTGTGTGTGTGCGTGTGTGTGTGTGTGTGTGTGTGCGTGTGTGTGTGTGTGTGTGTGTGTGTGTGTGTGTGTGTGTGTGTGTGTGTGTGTGTTATAGGATGTGTTTGTCAGCAGATTAGTTTCCAGTTATCCTGCTTGCATTTTCAAAGGAAAACAGGAAAATGAAGGAATGTCACAGTGTAGATCAGCAACAGCAGCGTTTCTCTCGTCTTCTCTTCCTTCCTCTCTCACCCTTTTTCAAGTCCATAGTGGGAGGTAATAAACTCACTACTGCAGGAATAGCTGTTTTATTCTCAAATACATAAATAAGGCTGGGCGATATATCAATATTCTTGCATTTGCTCTAAAACTTTTGCACCACATGATAAATGCATGATCTGAATAGAACCGCTACTGTTCCAAAGTACACAATTTACTGCAAAATCAACTTATTTAGACTTTAATGACAACTTGCTACAGTCTTTATAAGCGTAACTTTTAATATAATCACAATATTTACGATATTCCCTAATTTTATACTGTAAGCAAATATATTGCTTTAATATTGCACATATTCAACGTATTGCCCAGTCCTAGTTATGATTATTCATGGGATGATGATACATTTTCATAAGGATTTTTCATGTTCATGCATGCATTACAATGTCTTAAAACACCCTTAAAATGTATTATAAAAACATAATTCATACAAATGCCATGCAGTCCAACAGAACAACAGTAGCAGTGATGTCTCTGAGCTGCGGCTTACATGTGGTTGGACACAAGCCCCACTTCTTGTCGGTGTCGTAGTCGGCCTCGGTGGAGCACCACAGCTGGCCGTCCGACCGGCCCTCCACTGTACACTCCGCGTGCCACTTCTCTTCATATTTAAACGGGAACTGGCACGGTTTCCCAAACGAATTACCAGCTAGTGTATATGTCTCTGCAGAACATAAAGAAATGAAGAAAATGGCTTAAGTGTTTAATCAAACTAAAATTACTAAAAAGAAATGTTTCACCTATCACTTCATACAGAGTCGTTCATAATATAAATATTGGTAACACTTTACAATAAGGTTCATTAGTTAACATGAGCTAAGAATGAACAATACTTCTACAGCATTTATTAATCTTAGTTAATATAAATTTCAGCATTTACTAATACGTTATTAAAATCAAAGGTTGTATTTGTTAACATTAGTCACTGTGAACTAACATGAACAGCTGTATTTTTATTAACTAATATTAACAAAGATTTATAAATACTGTAATAAATGCATCGCTCATTGTTAGTTCATGTTACATTAACTAATGTTAACTAATGAACCTTTTTGTAAAGTGTTATCGAAATATTAGTTGTGAATTTAACAGTATTTCTTTTTTTTTAAGGTCTTAATGGCTGTTCGGTGGACTTCTGCTCATACCTTTATATCCACGAGAGCACAGATCTTCCTTGGTCCCATAAACCTGCCAGTGACTCCAAGCGCCTGTTCCCTTATACAACATCATACTTTTCTCATTTCGATTGCCATAGTTGAGGTGCAGCGGCTGCCCCTTCAGGCCAAACAAGGTCTCGTTCTTACATTCCCACACTTGCAGGGGACTGAGTTCTTTGCAGGGCAGAAGCAGAATCTTGACCCAGTCTTTGATGTCCTGGGTCCCCAAGCAGAGTTTGAAAGAGAGGCTGATAATTCGAGAAGAGGAAATCCATCGGAAACGCTGAGCGTCGGAAGACACGTCGCACTCGGCCACCTGTACAGCAGTGGAGCTCACTGCAGTCACGCATCTGTTGTGGTCCGCGTTGTAGATCAGGAACGAGCTGGTATCTGAATGCAGGGAAAGTTAGATCAGGGAAAGACTGTTGAATACAAACTTCAGATCAGGAAAACTTATTTGGTGCTACTTCATTCATTAAGTCATTTATCTAAACCTGGGGATTCAAATCCTGCTCCTCAAGATCCTCCTAACCAGACCACTTGTGTTGAAGCGATAACCATAATAATGTATGTTGTTAAATCAGTCAAATCAGAGGCAATATACAATAAAAGTTATTTTTCCATGTTCCAGTTTTTGTCCTAGTAAGTCATGATATGCAACGAGCGACTGGATTCTATTTTAGGGACCATTACGTTTCCATTACAGATTTGCGCAAAACTTTTTCAATTAACCAATGTTATGCGACTAAATCGTAGTTTTTCCACTCGCGACAAGTCATTAAAAAAATCATGGCAATGAATGTTAGGAGGTTTAAGTATATCATAGCCACTAGCCAGTATTTTAAATCGAAGACGTAGGCGCGTTATCCAAGACACAGGTGAACAAAATAAGGGAATAGCAAAGGAACAAGAAACAACCTTAAATAGTCGTTGCAGTTGAGTCCACTATTACAGCAAGGAATGAATGAAATAATGTGAGCGAATTCAGATGCTGACATACACCATACATCGAAGAGCTGAAACGTCACAGAAACTGCTTTGTCATGCCAGCTTTGTGGTATTATTGATGCCGTTGTTATCATAAATATTCATTTACTTTGAATGTGTGGATAACACTCTCCAAATCACTAAAAATAAAAAAAATATTGCGCTTACTTGGGGCTAAAAAAGGGGCTAAAAAATGTTTACTTTAATTCAGGATCAATTAATCAGGATCAAAGATAACCCCAAGTTTTTGACATGGGTACAAATGTTTGCTTGAAGAAGACCAAAATAAGAGCTGATATTGTCTAATAATTGTGTGGGGCCCAAAAGAATAATAATTTCTCATTCAGCTGGAGAAAATTGTCATCCATCCAATCTTTAATGTCCTTTAAACATGTTACTAAGGAGGACACATAATTCATACCAGATAACAGAAGATAAAGCTGGGAATCATCTGCATAAATAAGATAAGAGACCTCATGATTCTCCAACATGGAACGGGAGCATGTATAGGGAGAATAAGACCGGGCCCAGAACAGAGCCCTGAGGCACCTCACAGGTGATGGCCACTGAGGTGGACGGAGATTCAACAAATTACACCAAAAAATACATGAATTAGTGAAATAAGATGAAAACCAGTATAGTGTAGGATCACAGAACACCTCATGACGTAATCTATTTAGGATCCAGGGCATCGAAGGCTGCACTTAAATCCAGCAATACAAGGATGGCACAGTTATCAGAGTCCACAGATAGGATGTTTACTATTCTTAAAACGACTCGTTCAAACTAGCTCTCTTCTACTCTCTATTCTCTCTTTGCATTAGATTTTGATACTTTTGATACAAAATAAATACTGAAAATCAAAGTGCACTGTGGGTAATAAGGAGAGGATGAATTTAAGAAATCAAGTTAACTCGGAAATCGGACACCATTGTATAATCCTGCAGTTTCAGGACCACATTTCTGGGACTTGAGCACCTAGCGGATTGCTCTTCATCAGAGGAGACCTTATTCAAACATGAATCAAACCGGTGCAAAGATTAGACCCACGGAAACGATTCAGTTGTCTTTATATCTCTCTTTCCTTGAAAACTGAATTTAACACAAGAATACAGAGTTTCATATGATTCGGGTTCAAGGACGTACACTGTGTCTACATCAGGGCCGAGACAGCTTGAGACAGTCCTGAATCTGCAGAGAGTCCGTATATACGCACAAAATGGCCGACACCTGATATGAAATATTTAACGGAAAAAAAATCTGTGATCAAAAAGTCACTCGAACTCGAATCATATGAACTCGAAATTTCTCAAATTCATCCAACACCATTAAAATTACTTGCTATCCTCATGCATGTCCACAGCTGTCAAATTTATTTTACATTTTTATATTCTAGGGAATTTTTGCATAAACATCAACGATAAAGTTCACATACATAATGAGATTAAGCAAATGCAAACTCTGTTAAGTCTCTTGAGCCATGAAAGGGTAGCATCTTTAAACAATGCTGTAATGTATGCTCACAGTACATACTTGAATACATCCGAAACGTATTATATCGTTTTACCATCAATAGAGAGTAAGGTAATTCTACATTAGAGAAAATAATGACTAACATATTTGGTTGTGAATAGCATGTGAAGTTGACAACAAAATAATTAGTATAACAATGTAATTTCATTCTAAGGAAATATTATTTATTAGTCCAATTCACTGTGACATTCCCATTAATAAACATTAAATCAGTGACGTACCTGTTTGAGTTGAAGGTTGTAAAGCAACTAATAAAGAGAGCAACACAAACAGTGGAATGGCACATTTCTTCATGTTTGTCCTTTAACAAGTAATCCAAGCATGGAAAACCCAGTGCGTGTTTGAAGTGTGTGAGACTTATATACACCTTTCTCAGAGTTAAATGATTGTATCCTGTCATGCGGTCGGAGGGGGGTTTGGGGTGTGTAGGTTTGGGTGTCTGGGGGGATGAAGGGGATGAGCAACTATCTGACCTTTATCCTGCGCTTTTCAGCTGTAACTGCAACTGTACCTGTACAATGAGAAAGACCTTGACTTGATTGACGTTAATATGTGTATGTGTCAAGAAGCATGAGTGGACAAAGAGTTCCTCAGAGTGCTAGAGTAAGGAGGTGAACTGTGTTTAGTTTCTTCATGGACAGGGAGAAGTGTCATTCTCTGGAAGTCTTGTGGAAGTGGTCGCACACTCATTCGGTTCTCTGATGAGCTGCTTTGTTTTTACCCTGAATTTCATGGGGTGGCCTGGACAAACCTGACATGTGCACAAGTAATGATGCCAAGCATTGTTACACAAAGTGTTTGGCTGATTTGTGAGCCATGCCTGCCATTCCAGTCAGCTTAAAGAATTGTGCAATTAATTGTTGAAGTGCAAAGGTTGGCTATTTGTTTTTCTCTGAAATGTGAAAAAATGCTGATTTGGTCGGATGGAAAACACAATGGCAATACTGGAGAAAATGAAGCTCAGCAAGAAGGAAATGAGAGTTACGAGCTTCAGAGGTCTGAAATTTGGGCATTGGGAAATCCTGTTTCCTGCCGAGTGTGTAAAGAACCGAGTCCAATGAAGATCAGTCCCTGGAATGGCACAAAACATCAGAAAGAAGGAAATAAAAGACAAGGGGAAAAAATACAACTAATATGACATGTGAGAGTGGCACATTCTCACTGTTTTTCTTAAACTATGGACACTTTTGGAGGATTAAAAAAAAAGAAAATGTAAAAAAAATCTTAATGCACAAGCTCTCATTAGCTTATTTAATTTACCCAACAGTGTTCAACAGTGTATATGCTTATACCATGGGAGAATTCAGTAAATTGGAATAAAATGGATGACTGCTTTGTCTTACTAAGGGCACATTTCACAGTTTATCCTGCATGCACACAAACAAAAAATGTTTTGTTCACAACATTTTGTCACAATTCTGTTCATTTATTTTCGTTTTCATGGACTTTTAGTTTGTACTCATCCATTGCTTTTTTCCTGTGTTTCCTTTGTTCTAGTTTCCCGCCACTCATCAGTTTTCATGGACACTCATTAATCATCACAGCTGTTATTCATTACTTACTCATCACCATGTTTATCCAGTTCCTATTGTCCTTTTTGAGTTGGACTACATGAATTTACTTTGTTTAATGAACAATGCATTTGCTTTGATCTACAACACCTATCTTCTTCTTCATCATCGGACTAAACGTGACAGAATACCGGACCTTAAAAAGAAGATGGATATTGCATCCATTAATGTTGCCCCTTTGAGAGGCACCGGTATGATGGAAGGAAGGACTGTTTTTATCTTCCAGGGAGGCAGATGTCTAGAGGACTACATGGAGGCGCTTATCCACATCAGCCACCGAGCCTGCGAGGACCTCTTCCTCATGGAGGGATTTGGGTGCGGGTTGGACGACGAGATCCACTTCGTCATGCCCCAAGGAGACCCCAGTTGGACTCTTGGGGAGTATATCAACTTTGAGCTGTGGGTGAACGAATCCTCATTCACAGTAGATGAAGGAGTGATCGAGCCTGACATCACATCAGAGCCTCAGGACCCGTCTGACCAGGTGTGTGAGCCGACTGACTCATCCATCCCTGTGGGAGTCCTTGTGAAGTACGAGGGAATGGAAGCGAGACCGGTCCACCCTCCTGCTACTGAGACTAAGTACCGGCTCGATTTAACGGTTTGTGAGTATGGAGAAACAAATACCCAGTATCCTTTGATCCCACCCTCCCTCTCCCACCACCTCTCCAATCTACCTTTGACTTATTTTGTTTCTTCAGTCTCTGTGTTGTTCTCCAGTCTCCACTTCAGCCCTCAGCCACTCCTGGCACCCAGTCATCGCTACCTCCCATCAGTCCCTCAGTTCCACCTCAGCCTCCTCTCAGGGGCACGGCTACACCTCGGACCTGGTGGGAGCCATCGCCTCCACTCCACTCCACTCCACTCAACTCAACTCAACTCAACTCAACTCAACTCAACTCAGCTCAACTCAACTCAGCTCAGCTCAGCTCAACTCAACTCAACTCAACTCAACTCAACTCAACTTTATTTCAAGAGCACTTTCAAAAAACACAATGGGTACCAAAGTGCTGTACATAAAAATAACTAATAGTAAATCTGAGTGCTCTGCTCCACCTCGACCCATCGCCCTGGCTCCTGCACTCCTGGCGCGTTCAAGTCATCTCTTAAAGATCGTATTTACGAGTTGAACGCACATGAACACCACCACAATGTTGTAAATACAAGTGGGAAGCTTGGGATTTTCTTTAAGCCTCGATCTTTACGAGTTGGGGGCGTGTCAGTGAGAAACATGGCGGAATACAACAATATTATTTTCTATTAGCAGCGCAGTAAACTAATTGCCTCCACAACTCCTCCACTGCTCTCCGACCCTCCACCCCTACGCTCCGGCTAGCTTCGCCTCCTTCAGGCTCCGCCTCCCTCAGCCGACGGCTCCACCTGGGTCGGACATCACCACGCCTCCACGACTCCTCCACTGCTATCCGGGCCACCACCCCTACGCTCCGGCTAGCTCCGCCTCCCTCAGCCGTCGGCTCCACCTGGGTCGGACAACGCCACGCCTCCACGACTCCTCCACTGCTCTCCGGCTCTCCACCCCTACGCTCCGGCTAGCTCCGCCTCCCTCAGGCTCCGCCTCCCTCAGCCGTCGGCTACACCTGGGTCGGACATCGCCATGCCTCCACGACTCCTCCACTGCTCTCCGGCCCTCCAGCCCTACGCTCTGGCTAGCTCCGTCTCCCTCAGGCTCCGCCTCCCTCAGCCGTCGGCTGCACCTGGGTCGGACATCGCCATGCCTCCACGACTCCTCCACTGCTCTCCGGCCCTCCACCCCTATGCTCTGGCTAGCACCGCCTCCCTCAGCCGACGGCTTCACCTGGGTCGGACACCGCCGCACCTCCACGACTCCTCCACTGCTCTCCGGCCCCCCACCCCTTTGCTCTGGCTAGCTCCGCCTCCCTCAGCCGACGGCTCCACCTGGGTCGGACATCGCCACGCCTCCACGACTCCTCCACTGCTCTCTGGCCCTCCACCCCTACGCTCCGGCTAGCTCCGCCTCCATCAGCCGACAGCTCCACCTGGGTCGGACATCGCCACACCTCCACGACTCCTCCACTGCTCTCCGGCTCTCCACCCCTACGCTCCGGCTAGCTCCGCCTCCCTCGGCCGAAGGCTCCACCTGGGTCGGACATCGCCACGCCTCCACGAGTCCCTCCACTGCTCTCCGGCCCTCCACCCCTACGCTCCGGCTAGCTCCGCCTCCCTCGGCCGAAGGCTCCACCTGGGTCGGACATCGCCACGCCTCCACGAGTCCCTCCACTGCTCTCCGGCCCTCCACCCCTACGCTCCGGCTAGCTCCGCCTCCCTCAGCCGACGGCTCCACCTGGGTCGGACATCGCCACGCCTCCACGACTCTTCCACTGCTCTTCGGCCCTCCACCTCTACGCTCCGGCTAGCTCCGCCTCCCTCAGCCGACGGCTCCACCTGGGTCGGACATCGCCACTCCTCCACTGCTCTCCGGGCCACCACCCCTACGCTCCGGCTAGCTCCGCTTCCCTCAGCCGACAGCTCCACCTGGGTCGGACATCGCCACACCTCCACGACTCCTCCACTGCTCTCCGGCCCTACACCCCTACGCTCCGGCTAGCTCCGCCTCCCTCAGCCGACGGCTCCACCTGGGTCGGACATCGCCACGCCTCCACGACTCCTCCACTGCTCTCTGGCCCTCCACCCCTACGCTCCGGCTAGCTCCGCCTCCCTCAGCTGACGGCTCCACCTGGGTCGGACATCGCCACACCTCCACGACTCCTCCACTGCTCTCCGGCCCTCCACCCCTACGCTCCGGCTAGCTCCGCCTCCCTCAGCCGACGGCTCCACCTGGGTCAGACATCGCCACACCTCCACGACTCCTCCACTGCTCTCTGGCCCTCCACCCCTACGCTCCGGCTAGCTCCGCCTCCCTCAGCCGACGGCTCCACCTGGGTCGGACATCGCCACACCTCCACGACTCCTCCACTGCTCTCCGGCCCTCCACCCCTATGCTCTGGCTAGCTCCGCCTCCCTCAGCCGACGGCTCCACCTGGGTCGGACATCGCCACACCTCCACGACTCCTCCACTGCTCTCTGGCCCTCCACCCCTACGCTCCGGCTAGCTCCACCTCCCTCAGCCGACGGCTCCACCTGGGTTGGACATCGCCACACCTCCACGACTCCTCCACTGCTCTCCGGCTCTCCACCCCTACGCTCCGGCTAGCGCCGCCTCCCTCAGCCGAAGGCTCCACCTGGGTCGGACATCGCCACGCCTCCACGACTCCTCCACTGCTCTCTGGCCCTCCACCCCTACGCTCCGGCTAGCTCCGCCTCCCTCAGCCGACGGCTCCACCTGGGTCGGACATCGCCACGCCTCCACGACTCCTCCACTGCTCTCTGGCCCTCCACCCCTACGCTCCGGCTAGCTCCGCCTCCCTCAGCCGACGGCTCCACCTGGGTCGGACATCGCCACGCCTCCACGACTCCTCCACTGCTCTCTGGCCCTCCACCCCTACGCTCCGGCTAGCTCCGCCTCCCTCAGCCGAAGGCTCCACCTGGGTCGGACATCGCCACGCCTCCACGAGTCTTCCACTGCTCTCCGGCCAGGGGCGGAGTGGGACCAAAAAATCTACCGGGAAATTTCGTAGACCACCGGCCCTCGTCGCCGGCAGGGCCGGATTAAGAGCCCCCTGGGCACAATGTCTTGTAGGTCCCCTCTTAGGCAGGCCAAATGTATATTTTGTCCAGGGACATTTTAATACGGCATTTACAGTTTTACTGATTTAAAAGTAACTTTGTTGTACTATGCTGGAGTAAAGTTCATAAATGGTCGTTCTTTCCCATAGGAATTTTTAAAACTATGTTGGGTGGACCTCTGTGCCTCTAGGGGGGTTCGGGGGCATGCTCCCCCGCAAGAATTTTTTTTACATTTTAAGGTTAAATGCATCAATCTCGTGCTCTTTGAGAGATCAAAATTAAGAGCTTCAACCCATGAACTGCTCGTTGAACAAAGAAAAAGCATTGATTTGTACCAGGGCAATAAAGAGGGCATCTTTTTAGTTATGAGAGTCTCAGTCTGCATTACATTATCAATGATGTTTTAGGATGCCAAACAATTATTATTATAATGTAATAATGATTTATATAATTATTCCTATGACGTAAAATCCATTTAGCCTATAAATGTACTATATAAATGAAAATGAATATTTCAAAAGTATATTTTAGCCTACATTACACTATAATATAGGACAATTAAAATATTTTTGTCCTAATTTCTTCATTTGCAAGAAATAAACCCTTGAGCTTTTAGGAGAAAACACCAGATAACCATGCTGATCGCGTGAGCAAAGTAATCACCCAGCACAGACAGGATGCCTATTCTTAAAGTCTTGTGCTGTTTTATAAAGACACAAAGCCATATCATGGTTTCAATTTTAGTTCGTTGGCAAAATATAACGCTAGAGACCTTAATGTTAGGTTATACATTTTACATCTTTACATATGTGTTGGGAAAAGGGAGAAGAGAGAGTTCGGCAAAAGGCGGATTCGAACTCGGGTCGAGCGCATCAAAAGCTGCTTTCAAGCACTTCACGCCCTACGACCTACGCCACTGTAGCTGTTTCGTAACGAGTGTCTTTTTGCTTTAAAGACAGGCACTTAGTGCAAATATACGCTCTGTTATAGAAAATGTTAAAAAAAAATGTTTTCTTCCCCTCGCTTGGGCCCCAAGTGCGCATGGCGAATTTGCAATGAATATATTTTATCAGACCGGCCCTCGCGGCCTCGAAACAATACCGGCCCACCGGGAAAACTCCCGACTCTCCCGATTGCCACTCCGCTACTGTCTCCGGCCCTCCACCCCTACGCTCCGGCTAGCTCCGCCTCCCTCAGCCGACGGCTCCACCTGGGTCGGACATCGCCACACCTCCACGACTCCTCCACTGCTCTCTGGCCCTCCACCCCTACGCTCCGGCTAGCTCCGCCTCCCTCAGCCGAAGGCTCCACCTGGGTCGGACATCGCCACGCCTCCACGACTCCTCCACTGCTCTCTGGCCCTCCACCCCTACGCTCCGGCTAGCTCCGCCTCCCTCAGCCGACGGCTCCACCTGGGTCGGACATCGCCACGCCTCCACGACTCCTCCACTGCTCTTTGGCCCTCCACCCCTACGCTCCGGCTAGCTCCGCCTCCCTCAGCCGAAGGCTCCACCTGGGTCGGACATCGCCACGCCTCCACGAGTCTTCCACTGCTCTCCGGCCCTCCACCCCTACGCTCCGGCTAGCTCCGCCTCCCTCAGCCGACGGCTCCACCTGGGTCGGACATCACCACACCTCCACGACTCCTCCACTGCTCTCCGGCCCTCCACCCCTACGCTCCGGCTAGCTCCGCCTCCCTCAGCCGACGGCTCCACCTGGGTCGGACATCACCACACCTCCACGACTCCTCCACTGCTCTCCGGCCCTCCACCCCTACGCTCCGGCTAGCTCCGCCTCCCTCAGCCGACGGCTCCACCTGGGTCGGACATCACCACACCTCCACGACTCCTCCACTGCTCTCCGGCCCTCCACCCCTACGCTCCGGCTAGCTCCGCCTCCCTCAGCCGACGGCTCCACCTGGGTCGGACATCACCACACCTCCACGACTCCTCCACTGCTCTCCGGCCCTCCACCCCTACGCTCCGGCTAGCTCCGCCTCCCTCAGCCGACGGCTCCACCTGGGTCGGACATCACCACACCTCCACGACTCCTCCACTGCTCTCCGGCCCTCCACCCCTACGCTCCGGCTAGCTCCGCCTCCCTCAGCCGACGGCTCCACCTGGGTCGGACATCACCACACCTCCACGACTCCTCCACTGCTCTCCGGCCCTCCACCCCTACGCTCCGGCTAGCTCCGCCTCCCTCAGCCGACGGCTCCACCTGGGTCGGACATCACCACACCTCCACGACTCCTCCACTGCTCTCCGGCCCTCCACCCCTACGCTCCGGCTAGCTCCGCCTCCCTCAGCCGACGGCTCCACCTGGGTCGGACATCACCACACCTCCACGACTCCTCCACTGCTCTCCGGCCCTCCACCCCTACGCTCCGGCTAGCTCCGCCTCCCTCAGCCGACGGCTCCACCTGGGTCGGACATCACCACGCCTCCACGACTCCTCCACTGCTCTGTGACTGTCCCATGAAAATTCATTGATCATCACAGCTGTTAGTCATTATGTTCTCATCACCATGTGTATTTAGTTCCTCACCTCCACTCATTCAGTTTTCCGGTATTGTTTGTGCTTGCACACATTTTTGTTTGCTTTCTCTTCGAGTTGGATTACATAAATTTACTTTATTAAAAAAACAACACTTTTACTTTTATCTTCTTCATCGGACTAAACGTGACACATTTTATCCTTGTTTTCTTAGTTTTCCTCCCATATCACTGTTGTCTCAAACACTACACAAACATTAGGAAAACAACCTTTATTAGAAGCAAAATTGTTCAATGTAGTGGAAATTATGCCACAACAGTGAGTGTCGTAAAAAAGTGCAATTTTTACAATTGTTTTTACACAATAAATATTGCAATGGGTCATGTTTCTGAACTTTTTGTTTAAACATGTAGTTTTTCAAACTTATGTGAAAAATTTTCATAGATGAAGATTAAAAGTCTGGATCTGGTACAAAAGTAAACAATATTTATACAGAAAATCCATTTGAAAAGTAGCAAAAATAAATAATAATTCCATTATAAAATAGTTTCCAAGACAAATTCATTGTAATCTCCATATAACAAAAATAAATGTAAAAAAAAAAAAAAAAAACTGGGGCATGAAAGTACCTGAAGTAAAAGAAACCAGAACTGTATTCCACAACCACCAAAAATGTAGTTTTCCAAGAAATGTTTCCATTGTCCACTTTTCCCACGTCACAAAGACAAAAGAATATTTTGAAATATGTCAATGCTGTCTGTGGATTGCTGGGTTATGCAATGTATTGTAATGTAATATAGGAGCCACTGATATTACTATGGTAGTATTTTGATGTCCCTTCAATTTCTCTTATGTCTTTCTCTAATATTTAAGTAAGATATGTAAATGTAAACCTGTGTACCTTTTAACATTCATATATAGTTAGTTTTTATTTCTGCACCACTATAATGAACTGCAAAAATAATGGCTCGCCCCAAACTCACATTTGCTGAGCCAATGTTATATCCAGCCCAGATGGGCCGTGCAAACAAACATTACTATTATGATTTTGATATTTTCCATTAAAACATCCTCTCAGTGTTGAAGATCTTGAGTTTTGTCATGAAGTTGAAGTAAATGTAGGCCAGGCAGACCAGCATATTCTTGATCACATACAGTACTGGTGTTACAAAACCAAAAAGGCCAACCAATGCCAACCTCAAGACGAGGAAGGGCAGGTCCTGAAAGAGCACGGCCAGAGGCGAGAGCAGGGGACTGTGAGGTGTTAGGACCAAGCGCATCGTGGAGAGGAAGCAGAAGAGGTAAACTGGAAATGCCCAGCCTGAAAAATACACAGCAGTGTGTCCTGCCACCCGAGCCATCTCGACCGTGTCCAACCAGAACAAGAAGCTGTCAGCGAAGACTTCAGCACGACTGTCGCTAGCCAGTAGGAAGCTTAGCGGTCCGGAATATGGAGAGGCAATGGTTTGGAAGTGTACACCAGAATTTGGACCAGTCCCGGTTCTGCCAATCTGCTGTCCGTTGATCCCCGGTACACTAGACGTGGCTCCATTCCCAGGCAACCCTGGACCGGTTGTGTTGCCAAGATGGGCTGGAACTGCTCCATTGTTTGGCAACCCTGGAGCGGTTGCACTGCCTGACCCGTTGCCCGGGGTGCCCTGAGCAGTCGCCCCGGCGGGTGGTCCTTGCACAGCCCCGTTCGCTGCCCCGGCACTATGATCTGCGGCAGCACTGCCAGCCGTCGCAGGAGGGACCACCGGAGTCACTTTTCCAATGTGTGTCTGCAAGGTAGGGATGTCGGCATCTCGAGCCAGTTCGTTAGCTGTATGCACACACAAACACACACAAAATAAGGAGCCAGTTGGTGAAATATAAAGAAATGATCCTTTCACATTATAAAATGGAAAGTACAGATATTCAAGGTTTAAATGAAAATTACTCAACCTCATGTCGTTCCAAACAGATAAGAGTTTCGTTCATCTTCGGATCACAAATGAAGATCTTTTTGATGAAATCGGAGATATTTCTGTCCCTCCACTGACAGTCTTACAACTGACAATTTGACTCTTTAAAAGGTTCATAATGGTTTTGTAAAACTAATCCTTATGAATTGAGCGGTTTAGTCAAAAACTAAAGACATTCAAAAACTAAAGCATGTTTGCTATACGTGCGAAAACCAACGAGCTTCATTCTGGTGTTACGCAGCACTTCTGACCTTCAGCAAAGAACGCTTGAGGTTCACAAGAGGTTTGTTCTCATGTTCGGTTGAGCTTCCGTTTACTGTGTGTTTGCTGATCAATGTTTATATGCGAGTAAAAGCCTAAAATAAATCTGTACAGCATATCAAGCGATCGAGTCTCTTCAGAAAATGTGGACTTATGCTGCGTTCCAGGCAGGTTTTTGAGCAGGTAAATCACGACTTCAAACCACGACTCACGACTTTGTAGTGTTCCAGGCCAGTCACGCCAAACTACCTGAGCGCAAGGAATTGTGGTAGCTAGATGTAAACAAACCATTGTTGTTTTGTATGGTTTCGCGGGCTGTGTGACGTCAGAGCTCGTAACTGGGAGTACATCGATCTAGTACGAGTTCACGGGTGGGAAGTCACGGGTTTGACTGCTGTTCCAGTGCACTTTCACGGGTATAAGGTTGGAAAAACACGGGTTACAGGTTGCCTGGAACGCGGCATTAATATCTCAATTCAAATGGATTCGTTTTTCAATCTCTTTATGCACTTTTTGAAGCAACAAAGTGGTATTTGTGTGGACTGTCAATGGAGGGACAGAAATCTCTCATATTTCATCAAAAAGGTCTTCATTTGTGTTTAGAAGATGAACAACTGAACCAGACGATTCGAATGTTGAGCAAGCAATCTCATTGGCTGCAGGATCAGCAGGGGCCAATCAGCTTGCGCCATGCGGTAATAATGTGATTGTATGTGAAGGTAAACTTTTTGTGTGTGTAAATGTAATTTAAAAAGTTCAAGTATTCACTTTTAATTGCACCTGAGTAAAGTACAAATATTTGAATATAATATCTAAGTATAACCAAGTAAAAATATATATACATCCCCACCAATGTCATACCCTTGAGTCCAGAGTTAAATTCAAAGATTTTGGTTTAATCATGAGAATAAATAAATAAACGTTTTTTTATTACTGCATGTAAACTTTGTTAAACAGTTTTTGCACAGTGTTCTTCTAAACAAATGACTATTTCTCTACTTTTTAATATCAATATTTGTTGTGCTGCTGTGCATTTACACCTTTCCCGTCTCATTCTCATATTATCTTTGTGTTTGCCTTTGAATCTTTTCCTGTGTGGATAAGAATTTCCTGAGCTCATCGCTCATATTAACCACAAAAAGATGCTGATTTCCTGTTATATTGTGATTTCACATCAGCAGAAACCCAGAGGCTTCTCACACTTTATTCCAGCTGCTCTTCTTCTCTTGTGCTCTTACTGCTATAGTCCCCCCTGCTGGACACAATCAGTACTTGCAGAGCAATTGCTTAAAGTCCCCCTGTGGTGAAACTCCAGCGTTTAATGTTGTTTATGTGTCTATGTGGTGTTTTTAATACGCTTTAAGACACACCATGTGTAAGTTCATAAGTCGACAGCATTGCTGAGTATTTCCTCCTTAAAACTGCAGTGAACCAAAGACAGTCTCAAAAACACGGTTTGAAATCGCTGGTGTTTCTGACGTCACAAACGACCTTGTAACCAATCAGATCAACGTGTGATCGTCAACCAGTGGATCTCTGAGCTGAGCGAGTGAGTGGAGGCGGGGCTCATTTGCATATTCATAGAACCACCGCGAATACTAATGAGGCAAGGGTGTCGAGTTACATTCAAGATATTTTAAGACATGAGGGTATGTTTTGAAGGTTTTAAGTGATACAATTATTGACAGGGGGACTTTAAAGGGATAGTTGACCAACAAAAAAGATTTATCAATTATTAACCTTAAGAAAAACCTAATTTTACTTGCAAACGTTTCAACTTGCTTGCATTTTAACCTGAACTGACAGCCTTCATCTGGACCGAATGAGACGAGTGATGCTGTGCGAGTGAAAGGAGGCGGGGCTTTTGAACCGTTTCAGATATTTCAGTATAGATATGGATTGAAAGATTGCATTGATGGGACGAAGCGGAGAGAGAATCCACATGCAAGCACTACTTTAATAATAATACAAAAAGGTAATCCAGGCCAAACAAAGAAACTCAGGACAGGAACATGGCACAGCAAACAACGACTGACAAACTCAGACCTAAGTTAGGTTTTTATTTTAGATTAAAGAGGTGCTTTCCTTATTCAGCAAGGAAAAGGTTGGTGCAGAGTTCATTCTTAACAGTTTTGGATTACGGTGATTTAATTTATATGTACTCTACCTCATTTTAATAAAAAAAAAACTAGATGTATTATATCACTCTGCCTTACGTTTCATTACAGATGCAAGGACTCACCATTGCAATGGCCCTCCCTCTCTCTCAGAAGAAAATTTCATCTATTGATTTTTATTGGCAAAGCACTAATGGGTAAATTACCCATTTACATTTCAAATTTACTTACTTACCAAAACAGTATTTAGAGAACAAGTATTTATTTATTCCATCAACAAAAACAGAATTTGGTAAAAAAAAAAAAAAGCTTTTTCATCATATGCACCAAATGTCTGGAATGAACTCCAAAGAATCACTTCCATCTATTCATATTTTTAAAAACCTTTAAAAGGTGTGAAAGGTGTAATTGTTTTTAACTAGGTACCCTTTAAATTATATGTTTGTATTTACTTAAGTTAAACAAAATGTCTTGTTTGTATATGTATAGTCTATGTATAGAGATAATTGTTTTGTCCAGTTTTTTTTTTACATTTTTTTTCTTTGCAACTTTTTTGCCGCCTATCTTGGCCAGGACTCCCGGGAGAAGAGTCACTGTAACTCAATGGGACTATTCCTGGTTAAATAAAGGTTAAATAAAAAATAAACCACAAGAGAAACACAAGGGCAATTTATACACAGGCTAACAAGGTAACAACGGGTGTGGTTGGGAACATACGAGGGTAACCAAGGGAACTAACAAGACACACCTGGAGAGATTAATCAACATGAAAAACTACAAAACATGGCACAAGAATCCTCACACAAGACATGAACACAGGCTGAGATCGTGACAGATTCCCACTCCTAATCATTACTGTCATTTTTACACAATTGAAGCTCTGCTCCATCAAATGGCAAGAGATAGTGAAGCACATATAGTAAAAACTCAATTAAAGCATCATAAAACCCCTGTGCTTCATCACTCCAAGTCTTCTGAGGCCGTTCGAGAGCGTTGTGTATCTGGCAGAGACTCCCTCGCCTCGCCCTCACTCACCTCGACCAGTCAGTCGGCAGTATCGGATTCTTTCCACGATATCGATGCAGATCAGCGAGAGAAGCACCAAAGACACGGGCAGTTCAGCAAACGTGTCCAACCTCAGATCATTCCTAATCTGTACCTTAAAAGGGAGAGAGAAAGACAGTAAAACAGAGATGTTTGCACACCAGGTTTATTTGCTTTTGTTTGGTTTTTACAAACACATGCCTTGGATAATCTGAATAGAGAATGTCAGTTTGAGCACACAACTGGTGAGTTTAAAGTATCCCTATTTATGCAAAAGGCATCTGTTTGATTTTCCAATGGTGAAATAAACATTTGAGTAAATCTGAGGACATCATGCATAGAATCTCGAGACCATGAAGGATAATAACATTTTCTGTGAATAGTCAAACATGATTTTACCTCAGAGCTGGCTATAAGGAAGGCGAAACAGGGCAGTGTTGAGAGAACCACATAGGCCAACGCAACAGGTCTCCTGAAAGCAGAAAACTGTTATTATACCGTGATATCATGTTGAGATTTGATCAAAGAACAGTTATGAGTGACATAATGCATTGCATTACACCCCAATGCTATTGCTGCACATTAGCATTGTGTTAAAGTCCCCCTGTAGTCGATCACTTTATCCCTTAAAACTCATCTTTGATCACCAAAATTTTCCTTGTCTTCATGTCTTCAAATATCTTGAATGTAACTCGATACCCTTGCCTCATTTAGTATTCGCGGGTCTATGAATATGCAAATGAGCCCCGCCTTCACTCACTCGCTCAGCTCAGAGATCCACTGGTTGATGATTACACGTTGATCTGATTGGTTACAAGGTCGTTTGTGACGTCAGAAACACCAGCGATTTCAAACCGTGTTTTTGAGACTGTCTTTGGTTCACTGCAGTTTTAAGGAGGAAATACTCAGCAATGCTGTCGACTTATGAACTTACACATGGTGTGTCTTAAAGCGTATTAAAAACACCACATACACACATAAACAACATTAAAAGCTGGATTTTCACCACAGGGGGACTTTACTTTAATACAAATATGGTACTCATTCACTACCAATGGCATTATCATATCATATTCATAACATGGTTCTCCACGGCACTTCAAATAATACAATATTATAGTAGAAAATCTGTAAAATGTGATTTTACCATGAGAACATATCCACATTTTTTTATATTTTTCCTGTTTCTCAGTGACGCTATTTGTATGTTGCATGAAACCCAGAAGAAAGCTACTCATGTTTTCTCTCACCACTTCTTCCGAGCAACTAGCGCCCTCTTCTTCATGAACACCATGTACTTCATGGGCAGCCAGATCAGCATGGCCACGGACGTCACGTAGGCCACGGACGAGGCCACGATCAGCCAGTACGCGGTGGAGGAGTAGTGCGATCGGCTCTTCACCTTCACTCGAGACACGATCAGGGCGAAGCGCTGCATGATGATGAAGAGAGGAACGCAGAAGCTGGAGAACTGAAGCACCTCACACACAGCGAACTTAATCCGGCTCCCCCGGCCCATGCTGAGGAAGGGATGCGAGGGGAAGAAAGAAAAGAAAAAGAAAACACAGAGTTGCTGTCGGCCTGTGGTCGGTGGGGTGGGGGGGGGGGGGGGGGTATTGTACCGAAGCTCCAGGATGTTCCACCACAGCACTGAGAGGATCATGCTGACTCTGCACTCACTATTGTGTGTCATCAACACACACTACATCAACACACACTACATTAACACACACATCAACACACGCTCCAGGCCAGAGCGATCCTCAACCAAAGGGAACTGGATAATATTCTGAATGTTCTGATCCAATATGACCTCTGACCTGTAATGCCTGAATCACAATCACACACTGTTTGCTCGTTGGCCAGGGGAGAACTGAGACTGAGTCTGGTTTCTCTCAAGGGTTTTCCTCCATTCTGTCACTGAAGGAGTTTGTGTTTCTTCACTGTCGCCTCTGGCTTTTGGCTTGTTTAGTTGGGGACACTTAATTTAATATCCAACAATATTATTGATCCAATCCAATCCACTTTATTTATATAGCACAATTTAAACAAACACAAGGTTTCCAAAGTGCTGTACACCACAACAATAAAACACAATAGGATAAAATTAATACAATACAATAAGCACAATAAGATAAAAGTAATAAAATAAGATAAAACAGCATAAAATTAAATAAATCAAATCAAATAAGTAAATAGAAAGTACTGCCACACAGCACATTAGAATCACATCAATCATGATTACCTGCTGTTAAAAGCCAAAGTAAAAAGATGGGTTTTAAGCAGAGATTTAAAATGAGACAGTGAGGAGGCTTGTCTAATGTGCAGTGGCAATACATTCCAAAGTTGTGGAGCTGCAAAAGCAAAAGCTCGTTCTCCTCTAAGTTTTAGCCTAGTTCTGGGCACTGTCAATGACTGACAACACTGACTAAAAAATTAATACACAGAGAAACAAAACACCTGCGGATACAATAAAGGGTAACCAATGAAACAATACAACAATAGAACTACAAAGAGACTAAAAAGAGAAATATATAGTGCTTTTTACAATACAGATTGTTACAGGACGCAGTGGAGTAAAGCGTGGGGTGCAGTGAAGTAAAGCGTGGGGTGCAGTGAAGTAAAGCGTGGGGATGCAGTGGAGTAAAGCGTGGGGATGCAGTGGTGTAAAGCGGGGGATGCAGTGGAGTAAAGCGTGGGGATGCAGTGGAGTAAAGCGTGGGGATGCAGTGGAGTAAAGCGTGGGGATGCAGTGGAGTAAAGCGTGGGGATGCAGTGGAGTAAAGCGTGGAGTGCAGTGAAGTAAAGCGTGGAGTGCAGTGAAGTAAAGCGTGGGGTGCAGTGAAGTAAAGCGTGGGGTGCAGTGAAGTAAAGCGTGGAGTGCAGTGGAGAAAAGCATGGGGTCAGGTGAAGTAAAGCGTGGGGTGCAGTGAAGTAAACCGTGGGGTGCAGTGAAGTAAAGCATGGGGTGCAGTGGTGTAAAGCGTGGGACGCAGTGGAGTAAAGCGTGGGGTGCAGTGAAGTAAAGTGTGGGATGCCGTGGAGTAAAGCGTGGGGTGCAGTGAAGTAAAGCGTGGGGTGCAGTGAAGTAAAGCGTGGGGTGCAGTGGAGTAAAGCGTGGGATGCAGTGGAGTAAAGCGTGGGGTGCAGTGGAGTAAAGCGTGGGATGCAGTGGAGTAAAGCGTGGGGTCCAGTGAAGTAAAGCGTGGGGATGCAGTGGAGAAAAGCGTGGGGTGCAGTGGAGTAAAGCGGGGGATGCAGTGGAGTAAAGCGTGGGGTGCAGTGGAGTAAACCGTGGGATGCAGTGGAGTAAAGCGTGGGGTCCAGTGAAGTAAAGCGTGGGGATTCAGTGGAGTTAAGCGTGGGGTGCAGTGAAGTAAAGCGTGGGGTGCAGTGGAGTAAAGCGTGGGATGCAGTGGAGTAAAGCGTGGGGATGCAGTGAAGTAAAGCGTGGGGTCCAGTGGAGTAAAGCGTGGGGATGCAGTGAAGTAAAGCGTGGGGTGCAGTGAAGTAAAGCGTGGGGTGCAGTGGAGTAAAGCGTGGGGTGCAGTGGAGTAAAGCGTGGGGTGCAGTGGAGTAAAGCGTGGGGTGCAGTGAAGTAAAGCGTGGGGATGCAGTGGAGTAAAGCGTGGGGTGCAGTGAAGTAAAGCGTGGGATGCAGTGGAGTAAAGCGTGGGGTGCAGTGAAGTAAAGCGTGGGGATGCAGTGGAGTAAAGCGTGGGGATGCAGTGAAGTAAAGCGTGGGATGCAGTGGAGTAAAGCTTGGGGATGCAGTGAAGTAAAGCGTGGGATGCAGTGGAGTAAAGCGTGGGGTGCAGTGAAGTAAAGCGTGGGATATAGTGGAGTAAAGCGTGGGGATGCAGTGAAGTAAAGCGTGGAGTGCAGTGAAGTAAAGCGTGGGGTGAAGCGAAGTAAAGCGTGGGGTGCAGTGGAGTAAAGCGGTGGATGCAGTGGAGTAAAGCATGGGGTGCAGTGGTGTAAAGCGTGGGACGCAGTGGAGTAAAGCGTGGGGTGCAGTGGAGTAAAGCGGGGGATGCAGTGGAGTAAAGCATGGGGTGCAGTGGTGTAAAGCGTGGGACGCAGTGGAGTAAAGCATGGGGTGCAGTGGAGTAAAGCATGGGGATGCAGTGAAGTAAAGCGTGGGGATGCAGTGGAGTAAAGCGTGGGGTGCAGTGAAGTAAAGCGTGGGATGCAGTGGAGTAAAGCGTGGGGATGCAGTGAAGTAAAGCGTGGGGTGCAGTGAAGTAAAGCGTGGGGTGCAGTGAAGTAAAGCGTGGGGATGCAGTGGAGTAAAGCGTGGAGTGCAGTGAAGTAAAGCGTGGAGTGCAGTGAAGTAAAGCGTGGGGTGCAGTGAAGTAAAGCGTGGAGTGCAGTGGAGAAAAGCGTGGAGTGCAGTGAAGTAAAGCGTGGGGATGCAGTGGAGTAAAGCGTGGGATGCAGTGGAGTAAAGCGTGGGGTCCAGTGAAGTAAAGCGTGGGGATGCAGTGGAGAAAAGCGTGGGGTGCAGTGGAGTAAAGCGGGGGATGCAGTGGAGTAAAGCGGGGGATGCAGTGGAGTAAAGCGTGGGGTGCAGTGGAGTAAAGCGGGGGATGCAATGGAGTAAAGCATGGGGTGCAGTGTTGTAAAGCGTGGGGTGCAGTGAAGTAAAGCGTGGGGATGCAGTGGTGTAAAGCATGGGGTCAGATGAAGTAAAGCGTGGGGTGCAGTGAAGTAAAGCGTGGAGTGCAGTGAAGTAAAGCGTGGGGTGCAGTGAAGTAAAGCGTGGGGTGCAGTGAAGTAAAGCGTGGAGTGCAGTGGAGAAAAGCGTGGGGATGCAGTGAAGTAAAGCGTGGGGATGCAGTGGAGTAAAGCGTGGGGATGCAGTGGAGTAAAGCGTGGGGATGCAGTGGAGTAAAGCGTGGGGATGCAGTGGAGTAAAGCGTGGGGTGCAGTGAAGTAAAGCGTGGGATGCAGTGGAGTAAAGCGTGGGGATGCAGTGAAGTAAAGCGTGGGGTGCAGTGAAGTAAAGCGTGGGGTGCAGTGAAGTAAAGCGTGGGGTGCAGTGAAGTATAGCGTGGGGTGCAGTGGAGTAAAGCGTGGGATGCAGTGGAGTAAAGCGTGGGGTGCAGTGGAGTAAAGCGTGGGATGCAGTGGAGTAAAGTGTGGGGTCCAGTGAAGTAAAGCGTGGGGATGCAGTGGAGAAAAGCGTGGGGTGCAGTGGAGTAAAGCGTGGGATGCAGTGGAGTAAAGCGTGGGGTGCAGTGGAGTAAAGCGTGGGATGCAGTGGAGTAAAGCGTGGGGTCCAGTGAAGTAAAGCGTGGGGATGCAGTGGAGAAAAGCGTGGGGTGCAGTGGAGTAAAGCGGGGGATGCAGTGGAGTAAAGCGTGGGGTGCAGTGGAGTAAACCGTGGGATGCAGTGGAGTAAAGCGTGGGGTCCAGTGAAGTAAAGCGTGGGGATTCAGTGGAGTTAAGCGTGGGGTGCAGTGAAGTAAAGCATGGGGTGCAGTGGAGTAAAGCGTGGGATGCAGTGGAGTAAAGCGTGGGGATGCAGTGAAGTAAAGCGTGGAGTGCAGTGAAGTAAAGCGTGGGGTGCAGTGAAGTAAAGCGTGGGGATGCAGTGAAGTAAAGCGTGGGGTGCAGTGAAGTAAAGCGTGGAGTGCAGTGAAGTAAAGCGTGGGGTGCAGTGGAGAAAAGCGTGGGGATGCAGTGAAGTAAAGCGTGGGGATGCAGTGGAGTAAAGCGTGGGGATGCAGTGGAGAAAAGCGTGGGGATGCAGTGAAGTAAAGCGTGGGGATGCAGTGGAGTAAAGCGTGGGGATGCAGTGGAGTAAAGCGTGGGGATGCAGTGGAGTAAAGCGTGGGGTGCAGTGAAGTAAAGCGTGGGATGCAGTGGAGTAAAGCGTGGGGTGCAGTGAAGTACAGCGTGGGGTGCAGTGAAGTAAAGCGTGGGGTGCAGTGAAGTAAAGCGTGGGGTGCAGTGAAGTAAAGCGTGGGGTGCAGTGAAGTAAAGCGTGGGGTGCAGTGGAGTAAAGTGTGGGGTCCAGTGAAGTAAAGCGTGGGGATGCAGTGGAGAAAAGCGTGGGGTGCAGTGGAGTAAAGCGGGGGATGCAGTGGAGTAAAGCGTGGGGTGCAGTGGAGTAAACCGTGGGATGCAGTGGAGTAAAGCGTGGGGTCCAGTGAAGTAAAGCGTGGGGATTCAGTGGAGTTAAGCGTGGGGTGCAGTGAAGTAAAGCATGGGGTGCAGTGGAGTAAAGCGTGGGATGCAGTGGAGTAAAGCGTGGGGATGCAGTGAAGTAAAGCGTGGGGTCCAGTGGAGTAAAGCGTGGGGATGCAGTGGAGTAAAGCGTGGGATGCAGTGGAGTAAAGCGTGGGGTCCAGTGAAGTAAAGCGTGGGGATTCAGTGGAGTTAAGCATGGGGTGCAGTGAAGTAAAGCGTGGGGATGCAGTGGAGTAAAGCGTGGGGTGCAGTGAAGTAAAGCGTGGGATGCAGTGGAGTAAAGCGTGGGGTGCAGTGAAGTAAAGCGTGGGGTGCAGTGAAGTAAAGCGTGGGGTGCAGTGAAGTAAAGCGTGGGGTGCAGTGAAGTAAAGCGTGGGGTGCAGTGAAGTAAAGCGTGGGGTGCAGTGGAGTAAAGCGTGGGATGCAGTGGAGTAAAGCGTGGGGTGCAGTGGAGTAAAGCGTGGGATGCAGTGGAGTAAAGCGTGGGGTCCAGTGAAGTAAAGCGTGGGGATGCAGTGGAGAAAAGCGTGGGGTGCAGTGGAGTAAAGCGTGGGATGCAGTGGAGTAAAGCGTGGGGTGCAGTGGAGTAAAGCGTGGGATGCAGTGGAGTAAAGCGTGGGGTCCAGTGAAGTAAAGCGTGGGGATGCAGTGGAGAAAAGCGTGGGGTGCAGTGGAGTAAAGCGGGGGATGCAGTGGAGTAAAGCGTGGGGTGCAGTGGAGTAAACCGTGGGATGCAGTGGAGTAAAGCGTGGGGTCCAGTGAAGTAAAGCGTGGGGATTCAGTGGAGTTAAGCGTGGGGTGCAGTGAAGTAAAGCATGGGGTGCAGTGGAGTAAAGCGTGGGGATGCAGTGAAGTAAAGCGTGGGGTCCAGTGGAGTAAAGCGTGGGGATGCAGTGGAGTAAAGCGTGGGGATGCAGTGGAGTAAAGCGTGGGATGCAGTGGAGTAAAGCGTGGGGTCCAGTGAAGTAAAGCGTGGGGATTCAGTGGAGTTAAGCGTGGGGTGCAGTGAAGTAAAGCGTGGGGATGCAGTGGAGTAAAGCGTGGGGTGCAGTGAAGTAAAGCGTGGAGTGCAGTGAAGTAAAGCGTGGGGTGCAGTGAAGTAAAGCGTGGGGTGCAGTGAAGTAAAGCGTGGGGATGCAGTGGTGTAAAGCATGGGGTCAGGTGAAGTAAAGCGTGGGGTGCAGTGAAGTAAACCGTGGGGTGCAGTGAAGTAAAGCGTGGGATGCAGTGGAGTAAAGCGTGGGGTGCAGTGAAGTAAAGCGTGGGGTGCAGTGAAGTAAAGCGTGGGGTGCAGTGAAGTAAACCGTGGGGTGCAGTGAAGTAAAGCGTGGGATGCAGTGGAGTAAAGCGTGGGGTGCAGTGAAGTAAAGCGTGGGGTGCAGTGAAGTAAAGCGTGGAGTGCAGTGAAGTAAAGCGTGGGGTGCAGTGAAGTAAAGCGTGGGGTGCAGTGAAGTAAAGCGTGGGATGCAGTGGAGTAAAGCGTGGGATGCAGTGGAGTAAAGCGTGGGGATGCAGTGGAGTAAAGCGTGGGGATGCAGTGGAGAAAAGCGTGGGGATGCAGTGAAGTAAAGCGTGGGGATGCAGTGGAGTAAAGCGTGGGGATGCAGTGGAGTAAAGCGTGGGGATGCAGTGGAGTAAAGCGTGGGGTGCAGTGAAGTAAAGCGTGGGATGCAGTGGAGTAAAGCGTGGGGTGCAGTGAAGTAAAGCGTGGGGTGCAGTGAAGTAAAGCGTGGGGTGCAGTGAAGTAAAGCGTGGGGTGCAGTGAAGTAAAGCGTGGGGTGCAGTGAAGTAAAGCGTGGGGTGCAGTGGAGTAAAGCGTGGGATGCAGTGGAGTAAAGCGTGGGGTGCAGTGGAGTAAAGCGTGGGATGCAGTGGAGTAAAGCGTGGGGTCCAGTGAAGTAAAGCGTGGGGATGCAGTGGAGAAAAGCGTGGGGTGCAGTGGAGTAAAGCGTGGGATGCAGTGGAGTAAAGCGTGGGGTGCAGTGGAGTAAAGCGTGGGATGCAGTGGAGTAAAGCGTGGGGTCCAGTGAAGTAAAGCGTGGGGATGCAGTGGAGAAAAGCGTGGGGTGCAGTGGAGTAAAGCGGGGGATGCAGTGGAGTAAAGCGTGGGGTGCAGTGGAGTAAACCGTGGGGTGCAGTGGAGTAAACCGTGGGATGCAGTGGAGTAAAGCGTGGGGTCCAGTGAAGTAAAGCGTGGGGATGCAGTGGAGTAAAGCGTGGGGATGCAGTGGAGTAAAGCGTGGGGATGCAGTGGAGTAAAGCGTGGGGTGCAGTGAAGTAAAGCGTGGGATGCAGTGGAGTAAAGCGTGGGGTGCAGTGAAGTAAAGCGTGGGGTGCAGTGAAGTAAAGCGTGGGGTGCAGTGAAGTAAAGCGTGGGGTGCAGTGAAGTAAAGCGTGTGGTGCAGTGAAGTAAAGCGTGGGGTGCAGTGGAGTAAAGCGTGGGGTGCAGTGAAGTAAAGCGTGGGGTGCAGTGGAGTAAAGCGTGGGATGCAGTGGAGTAAAGCGTGGGGTGCAGTGGAGTAAAGCGTGGGATGCAGTGGAGTAAAGCGTGGGGTCCAGTGAAGTAAAGCGTGGGGATGCAGTGGAGAAAAGCGTGGGGTGCAGTGGAGTAAAGCGGGGGATGCAGTGGAGTAAAGCGTGGGGTGCAGTGGAGTAAACCGTGGGATGCAGTGGAGTAAAGCGTGGGGTCCAGTGAAGTAAAGCGTGGGGATTCAGTGGAGTTAAGCGTGGGGTGCAGTGAAGTGAGGAAGAATTTTCTAAACTCGTTAAATCATCTAAATCGACAACATGTATGTTAGACCCTATACCGACTAAGCTAATGAAAGAGATGCTTCCAGAGGTCATAGATCCTCTTCTTACTATCATTAAAGCTGCTGTCCGTAACTTTTTTAAGTTAAAAATAATCCAAATTAATTATTTAAAAAAAAACATCTTCAGCCAGTGGTCAAAACTATCTGCTTGCCATAGCTAGATTCAAAACGGTTAGCTTGTAATAATGATTTTAATTCCAGTGGTACTGGTGGGTTTCCGCGGGAGATTCGAGCATGTCTTTGCGTCATTACGTCACACCCGTACACATAAAGAAGGAGTTTCGGCTAGCCGGCTATACTGCGCGTGACGAGATGTTTAGATGTATAGGCTTTTCTCGCAGCACTTTACATGATTAAACTTATGGCGGATCTGCAGCTTTAATTCAATTACAGGCCGATCTTGAATCTGCCTTTTCTGTCAAAGATACTAGAAAAAGCAGTATCCTCACAACTGTGTTCCTTTCTAGAAAGAAATGATATCTGCGAGGATTTCCAGTCAGGATTTAGACCGTACCATAGCACTGAGACCGCTCTCATCAGAGTCACACATGATTTGCTCTTATCATCCGATCGTGGTTGTATCTCTCTATTAGTGTTACTCGATCTTAGTGCTGCATTTGATACTATTGACCACAACATTCTTTTAAATAGACTAGAAAACTATGTTGGCATTAGTGGAATTGAATTAGCATGGTTTAAATCACACTTATCTGACCGTTATCAGTTTGTAGCAGTAAATGAAGAGATGTCTTATCCATCACAAGTTCAGTATGGCGTACCACAAGGCTCAGTACTAGGACCGCTGCTGTTCACTCTGTACATGCTACCCTCACACACACACACACACACACACACACACACACAAACACACCTACGACTTAACTCTAAAAAAACAGAGATTCTAATTAATGGACAAAAAATGTCCTCACGTAATAACCTAGAATACTGTCTAACACTTGATGGCTGCTCTGTCAAGTCCTCGTCGTCGGTTAGGAACCTGGGTGTGCTCTTTGATCCCAATCTTTCATTTGAAAGTCACGTGTCTAGTATCTGTAAAACCACATTTTTCCATCTTAAAAATATATCTAAATTACGTCATATGCTCTCATTGACGAATGCGGAACAATTACTTCATGCGTTCATGACCTCAAGGCTAGATAACTGTAATGCTCTACTGGGTGGTTGCCCTGCACGCTTAATAAACAAACTAAAGCTAGTTCAAAACGCAGCCGCTCGAGTTCTTACCAGAACCAGGAAATATGACCATATTAGCCCGGTTCTGTCAACACTGCATTGGCTCCCTATTAAACATCGTATAAATTTTTAAATAATGCTGATTACATACAAAGCACTAAATGGTTTAGCTCCCAGTGCTTGAGCGAGCTCTTAACGCATTATAGTCCTTCACATCTATTGCGATCTCTAAGTTTCGCCCAGTTGATAATACCTAGAATATCTAAATCGACTGCTGGCGGTAGATCCTTTTCCTATTTAGCACCAAAACTCTGGAACAGTCTAAAGACTTAAGAGTTTTCTGTTAA
The DNA here is from genome assembly GCF_029890125.1 of Rhinichthys klamathensis goyatoka. NCBI lineage: Eukaryota > Metazoa > Chordata > Actinopteri > Cypriniformes > Leuciscidae > Rhinichthys > Rhinichthys klamathensis. The sequence continues at coordinate 896,871 of NW_026606849.1, read as the reverse complement.
AACGGTGTCGTGTTAGCGGCCCCTAAGTTATTAACTAATGATCGTTGCGACGGAAGAGAATCAATCAAAACTAACTTTAGCTGGAAAATAACTTTATTCTACAACTGTCATAAAGCCAAAACAATCTCTGTCACTTTAATTTCCTATAATCACTGTAAAGCAGCGTTTGGAACAATCTACATTGTTAAAAGCGCTATATAAATGAAGATGACTTGACTTGACTAATGTGGTGGAAAGTGAGAACCAGTATTGACTACCAATTTGTTTGAATTTATTATTATAATTTTTTTAAACAGTTAAATTTAGAAGTGCGCATAACCTGTCCTCCTCATCATGACAAATTTATTATTTTTAGTTTATTGTGATAACATAAGTCTACATGATATCTCCAGATGTGCATGACTGAACAGGAGACCCCCCCCCCCCCCCCCCCCCCCCCCCCCCCCCAGCTGTGCACGCGCGAGGCTCGTGCGTGTGGTGTCATGGCGTCCGGAGAGGAGGACGGGTCTGTCGAGGAGAAACAAACCAACAACAAGAAGCGGATAAAAGGCACAATCGCCACGGCATGGCTCACCTTCTACAACATCGCCATGACAGCCGGGTAACAGATCAGTCTGAGCTTCTTTACTCGCTGAACACACTCCTGTGTGTCTGAACACACTCCTGTGTCTGTTTAGTTTCGCCGCATTGTAAATCACTCGACTGGTTGTTACTTAAAGCTACTTTTAAAGCTCTAAGAGAGACTATTGGGTTACACTGTCATTGTTACAGTGTAATTATATATTTAAGTACTGAGTAATAGTAATTAACTACATGTACTTACTCTAGGGTTAGGGTAGGATTAGGATTTGGTTGAGGGTTAGTTGCATGTAATTATGCATTATTTACTGTTATTACTATGGTAAGTACATGTAACATATGTAACACGGACACTGTAAAGTAAAGTGTAACCGAGTGTTGCATTAAACCCGCAGTGTGTGCCACTGTTGGTGTGTTCTACAGTGGTCAGCTGCTGGTTATACTGGGATATTCCTCTCAGAAACCGAAGCTCAGTGTTTCCTAATACGGATCCGCGCGTCACCGCGATATGTTTAGAACTCGCTCGACTGGCGAAATTCAACAAAGAAGAATAAAATGCACGATAATAATCATGAGACTGTTATTCACTTCAGCGCGACTAAACTTCTCGATTCCTGTGAAAAACAATGCGCCTAATTCTATTGGGTAACACTTTACAATAAGGTTCATTCGTTATCATTATTTAATGTATGGACTAACATGAACTAACAATGAGCGTTACATTTGTTACAGTATTTATTAATCTTTGTTAATGTTATTTAAACAAATATACAGCTGTTCATTGTTTGTTCATGCTAGTTCACAGTGTGTTAACTAATGCAACCTTTGATTTTAATAATGTATTAATACATGTTGAAATTAATATTAACTATGCTGAAGAAGTATTGTTCATTCTTAGTACATGTGAACTAAGGTTGTTAACTAATGAACCTTTTACACGTTACATTACTGTAGCACTAACTATAAATTATGCATAATTACATGCAACTAACCCTAAACCAACCCCTAACCCTAGAGTAAGTAATGTATTAATTATTATTACTCAGTACTTACATGTATAATTACACTGTAACACGGACTCCTTTAAATAAAGTGTTGCCTTGTACTGAATAGTATGTCCTTGTAGTACAATTTTTAAAATATTTTTTCTGTGAAAAAAAAAGGCTATCAATGATAAACTAAAATGTACGCTACCTAATGAAAATACACTTACTTTCTCCTTTATAAAGTTTACTTTGTACTTAAGCATGATGAAAAATGATTAAAATACAATGATTTAAAATTTAATTTGACATTAGTACAGTTATTGTGATGTTTGACTAACATACTTAAGCACATGCAGCCTGATTATAATCATAACTATTATTCAGTATTACATTTAAAATTAATGTAATTTTTAATGTACTTCACCATTACAAATGTGCAATAAATATATTTTATTACATGACATACAAGTTTCAGCAGAAATTACATTAAAGGGTCATTCCATGTCAAATCAACCAAGGTTAACAAAAATCCCTGAAGAAAGACGAACATAAATAGTGATGAAAGCCAAAAAAATAAATGTCACGAATGTATATTGACTGAGTAATCCACTGTTTGGTCAAGGGGGTGAAAATTACAAATTTGGGATTTGGAGCCAAATTACAGGGGGGTAAAACAGACTTTAGAAAGATGACAGCATCATCATGTTATTGTCACACAGAGATAAGTAGATCTATTAGTCAAATCTGTTGACTTTAGCAATATTTGTTGCATTATATGCCAACGGTGACGGTTCAAAAATGGGAAATAGCACTTCTTGTGTTTTTTTCCCCAGGTTTGCATGCCTGTAACTCAAGAAGTATTAAAGATATCTCAATATCCTTTCAGATTCTGGTTCCTAAAAAGTTTTCTTTTGCTCTCTTCATTTTAAAGGCTCTGTATGGTTCAACGCCAGAGATGTGGAGATCTAAATGTGGCTCTGTGAGGAAATTGTTCAATTGTACACATTTTCAGTGGTCAAAAACCAGATGTAGGTCACTTTGCACACAGCTGATGCTTTTTTTTATTTAAAGGGAAGAATAAATAATGTGGAAATTAGAAATGCCAAAACTATGGCATACAACACACCTCTCTGAGTGCCAAAAATACACAGAAATGGTCAAGTTGAGGCACATTAACTTGATCTCAAAAGTGTATTTATATTTTCTGTGTGCAAAGTAAACTACATCTGGTTTTTGACCGCTGAAAATGTGTACAATTGACCAATTTCCTCACAGAGCCACATTTAGATCTCCACATCTCTGCCGTTGAACCATACAGAGCCTTTAAAATGAAGAGAGCAAAAGAAAACTTAAGTTTTTTTGTTTTTTTTTGTTAAATGATTTGCCCAAACATATGCTAGTGCTCCCTCTCTTTAATATAAACGCCACTTAGTTTGATATTTTATCTCCTACGCAATGAGTTAAATGCATGTAAGTGTGGCTTAAGTGATTACATACTTTTTTACTCTGTATCTTTAATTAAATATCTATTATTTGTCTTAGAAAACTAGACAAGCCCTTATATAGTGCTCTTTTTCCATTGTTCGACATTTTGTAATCATTTCCAAAATCATAGTGGAGAATATCTAGTGCAGTCCCATAATGCATTGCAATGAGAAGTGCACAACCCATGTGCTCTCAACAACTATATAATGCCCATAATGCACTGTGAGTGTCACGTTTGGTGACTAGTTGAGTTTGCCGGTTAACTGAACGTCACTTCTATAGACGGTGTGTGTGGTCTTTGATTGCAGGTGGCTTGTGCTGGCTGTTTCCATGGTCCGCTTTTACCTTCAGAAAGGAACCCATAAAGGCTTGTACAAACATATAGCAAGGACACTAAAATGTTTCCAGACATTTGCACTATTGGAGGTAAGATCAAATGCCTTCAACCACCATGATATGTGATATAAACCTTTACTTTATTCTATTTTCCAGTGTTACAGTATCTTTTTGTCTATTAGTTAATCAACACCATCTCAAAGAAAGACAAAACCCTTCTCCTGTGAAAAAACCTTCTCTGAACCCATTTCTTACCGTTTTACTATTTGCATTAACAATTTCTGAATGAGGTATTCTCAGGAAACAGTGCAATACGTGCCCTCTTTTTTTTAAATAACTTAATTTGAAAAAGTTTCCTCTTGCTCAAAGTCTTCCGTGTCCACAATAGAAGTAAACCAGTTTTTGAGTGGCAAATTCTATTGGCCCGAATCATCTGCATGTCAAACTGTCTTACAGTAATCTTTCCAAATCATCACTCGCCCTGTTTTATTAAGGGAGATTTTCAAACAGCACTTTTGCGCCCTTTCACTGCAAACATTGTCTAATTATCTAAACTCACTGGAAAACAAAACTGAAAATTGTCATCGTATTAGTGGTTAGAGGTACTGTCCTTCCAACAAACAGAACAACAGTGGTCCCAAAATCGAGCCTTGAGGAACGCCATATAAAAACGTATATAGGGAAAAGAACAGTGGTCCCAAAAGCGAGCCTTGAGGAACGCCATATAAAAACATATTTAGGGAAAAGAACAGTGGTCCCAAAATCGAGCCTTGAGGACGCCATATAAAAACGTATATAGGGAAAACAACAGTGGTCCCAAAATCGAGCCTTGAGGAACGCCATATAAAAACGTATATAGGGAAAACAACAGTGGTCCCAAAAGCGAGCCTTGAGGAACGCCATATAAAAACGTATATAGGGAAAACAACAGTGGTCCCAAAATCGAGCCCTGAGGAACGCCATATAAAAACAAATATAGGGAAAACAACAGTGGTCCCAAAAGCGAGCCTTGAGGAACGCCATATAAAAACATATATGGGGAAAACAACAGTGGTCCCAAAATCGAGCCTTGAGGAACGCCATATAAAAACGTATATAGGGAAAACAACAGTGGTCCCAAAATCGAGCCCTGAGGAACGCCATTTAAAAACGTATATAGGGAAAACAACAGTGGTCCCAAAAGCGAGCCTTGTGGAACGCCATATGGAACGCCATATAAAAACATATATAGGGAAAACAACAGTGGTCCCAAAATCGAGCCCTGAGGAACGCCATATAAAAACGTATATAGGGAAAACAACAGTGGTCCCAAAAGCGAGCCTTGAGGAACGCCATATAAAAACATATATAGGGAAAACAACAGTGGTCCCAAAAGCGAGCCTTGAGGAACGCCATATAAAAACTTATATAGGGAAAACAACAGTGGTCCCAAAATCGAGCCCTGAGGAACGCCATATAAAAACGTATGTAGGGAAAACAATAGTGGTCCCAAAATCGAGCCCTGAGGATTGCCATATAAAAACGTATATAGGGAAAACAACAGTGGTCCCAAAAGCGAGCCTTGAGGAACGCCATATAAAAACATATTTAGGGAAAACAACAATGGTCCCAAAATCGAGCCTTGAGGAACGCCATATAAAAACGTATATAGGGAAAACAACAGTGGTCCCAAAAGCTAGCCTTGAGGAACGCCATATAAAAACGTATATAGGGAAAACAACAGTGGTCCCAAAATCGAGCCTTGAGGAACGCCATATAAAAACATATATAGGGAAAACAACAGTGGTCCCAAAATCGAGCCCTGAGGAACGCCATATAAAAACATATATAGCGAAAACAACAGTGGTCCCAAAATCGAGCCTTGAGGAACGCCATATAAAAACATATATAGCGAAAACAACAGTGGTCCCAAAATCGAGCCTTGAGGAACGCCATATAAAAACATATATAGGGAAAACAACAGTGGTCCCAAAATCGAGCCCTAAGGAACGCCATATAAAAACATATATAGCGAAAACAACAGTGGTCCCAAAAGCGAGCCTTGAGGAACGCCATATAAAAATATATATAGGGAAAACAACAGTGGTCCCAAAATCGAGCCCTGAGGAACGCCATATAAAAACATATATAGGGAAAACAACAGTGGTCCCAAAATCGAGCCCTGAGGAACGCCATATAAAAACGTATGTAGGGAAAACAATAGTGGTCCCAAAATCGAGCCCTGAGGAACGCCATATAAAAACGTATATAGGGAAAACAACAGTGGTCCCAAAAGCGAGCCTTGAGGAACGCCATATAAAAACATATTTAGGGAAAACAACAGTGGTCCCAAAATCGAGCCTTGAGGAACGCCATATAAAAACATATTTAGGGAAAACAACAGTGGTCCCAAAATCGAGCCTTGAGGAACGCCATATAAAAACGTATATAGGGAAAACAACAGTGGTCCCAAAAGCGAGCCTTGAGGAACGCCACAAACTAAAGTGGACGATTTGGAGGAAAAGTTTCCTATATTGCCAATAAAATGTCCTTTAGATAGAGTCAAACCACTACTCGATGTTCCAAACAAAAGTGAGCGACTAAATCACAAAGGGCCAATCCACAAGGCTAGGGTCACTTCATAGAAGTTATTTCACGATTCATTTTGATAACTGAGTGAAAATGGTGATTTATTTAAGTATCTTACAAGTTTCTGGGATTTAAACTCATTTAAAACCAACTATAATTATTGTATTTTTTTAATAATAAATGTATTTACCAAGAGATACACAAACAAATTAAATAATAAGCATTTTTATTTTATTTTATTATTGCTACAACAATCAGTAACACTTCAAAATACTGATCCGTCATTAATAGGTAAATATGCAGGACTAATGACTAGTGCTACATTTACACTTCAGCTTCACTAATATGGAAACATGATTAACTAATCGGTATGTAATATCACATTTATGACTGAGGTACTTACTAGGTAATCAATAATTACTGAATGTGATTAGCCTCATTAATTATCTACTATAGCGGTCGACCGATATATCACCAGGGTCAATATATCGACTGATATATGGCATTTTTAAAATACTTTACAAGTTGCCATCTGAAGTACAAGTGTTTATTTTACAGTTTTATGTTTAAATCATTTTCAAATTTGTGTTGCTTTTTTTTCAATGATGTTCAACAATTCATGGGACTGGGTAAAAAAGAAACCAGTTTTTTAGCATGCTTATATCTATGTTCTGATCTATCTGCATTTCTTTTTCTTACGCTTTGGCTATTTTTATTTCAGATCGGACACTGTGCTATTGGTATGTACAATATTTTAAAGTGCAATGCTAACATATTTGCTTCTAGGTATATAAAGATATTTTTCAGGTGTTGTTTTTGGTGTGTTAAAGGAATTGTGCGGACATCTGTAATTGTGACTGGGGTCCAAGTGTGTTCTCGGATATTCATGGTCTGGTTTATTGCAAACAGCATCAGACAGGTCGGTGTGCATGAGGAGGACTTTAACTAATAATGTTCCCAATGGGAATTATGGGACATTTTCACTGTTCGCCAATTTCTAAATGGGCTGTTGAATTTTAAATATTATTTTCTTTCGTTTGAAACGCATACTAAGATTCAGAACGAGGAGAGTGTGATCTTGTTCGTAGTGGTGTGGACGGTTACAGAGATCACTCGCTACTCTTTCTACACTTTCAACCTGATCCACCATCTGCCGTACTTCATCAAGTGGGCCAGGTACTCGCGACTCTGCACGGTGTGGTTTATGGAGCATGCTGATACTCACAAGCACATGCTGTAGAGCTACAGGTACGCAGGTTGCTAGGATTGTTCTGCTTCCTGACATTTGATTTACGCGTGTTGGTAATAGTAGCGATTTGAAAACACATGGTGTGCTACTTGCTTTATACTCACTAGCGAAATGGTGTACCTCGTGAAGTTACTCTCACCTCTAGGGCTGCAGCTATCGATTCTTTTTGTAATCGGTTAATCTAGCACTTAATCGATCGATTAATCGAGTAATCGGATAAAAAAATTGTTGTGTTTTTAAACAACCAAAACAAAAAATGCATAACGAAAATGATGTGGCTGTAAAATGATCAAGCATTTGGCTTTTATTGATCAAAAAAAATAAAAAAAACCTGGTATTTATTCCAACTCCAACATTTGGCTCCAAAACTAAGCCTATTTATTGAAATTTTTACCCATTTAGTATAAGTGACAACAATGTTCTATGCTCAATTACTTTGGTAGCCGATTCAAATGTCTTCCCCAAAAGTACGAGTGGATTTGGAGAAGCAGGCTGGGGAATTTCATTTTTTGTTGTTGTCTGTAACTATTTGGAAGACGTGACATACAAACAAGGTCTCGCAAAGACTGCAATACAATATTTGTTCCTCCGTCACGTCTCGGTGTATACAGTGAATGCATGCTGAAATTATTGTTGCGTGGCTACAAAGTTTAGTGATGCATTGCCGCAATTGATCTGACTGGCGCGTGAGAGAGACGAGGGTGCATGCGTGTGTGAAGGGGTTCTTTTTTTAGGCTATCTCTCTTGCAATTGAACGTGAATACGTTTACTACTTAAAAGCATCAAAGCTAAACATTAGGGCTGGGTATCGATTCAGATGTTCAAATTCGATTCGATTTCGATTCACAAGCTCACAGTTCGATTCGATTTCGATTCTCGATTCGATTCTCGATTCGACTATAATGATTATAGATGTAATACAAATCTCAGTCTAAATATCAGTTATCATTTTTTAGACAATTTTTTATTACATTGATCTCACCTAAATGTTTGTTTTTACAATGGGGTAATTTTTTTTAAGAGTTTATGCAACACATGGAAGCTTGATTTCAATCTTTGAATTAAATTGAAAAAAGTAGCACAAATAAATACAATAGAATAGGCCTAAAGACACAAATAAAGAGACATAAAAAGAAAAGTTTTTGTCAGAAATACTACAGAAACTGAATAAAGTAATCCAATGTAAAATAACACTGCATAGTCTTTTAGTCCTGACTGAATTAAATACATAGGCTATTAATTCTGATTCCTTACAATTATTGCTATATTATGTTGTTTTGACAACAAAATTAATGACAGACACATATGGCTGCGTTCACTTTAAGAACTAGTGCACGGATCCATTACTGTTTCATTATAACGTTACTGCCTGTCACACGCGTTTTATGCTTATTTAAGACATAACCGACTGTCTTTACAAGGTTACTCACCAAGACCAGAGTTTTGACATCATTTTGCGTGTTTTTAACTGTTAAAGCGATATAATCCACGAAAAAGAACGTTTGTTACTGGCGAGCTGTTTGTGAGGCGGATTTAGGCTGTATGTGCACGCAGTGAAAAACATGCGCGAGTGCGCGAGCACAGGATAGTTTAAAATTGCTTGAATGTTTAAACTGGTAAAACTTAAAAAAGACGTGAAAATGATAAACGTTAGTTACGATGCAATGCTGGCCCGATTGTGCAAGTGAATCATGTCCCGACTCCTAAACACGAGTGTGTATCGACGCCTGCAGCGCTTGACGCTTGCCGTGTGCAGAGTGAGAAGACGCAGCACGCGAGCCCTGAATATGGAAAAAATCGATTCGTGGCCGTTGAGAATCGATTTTGAATCGACCACATTTTAAAAAACGATTAATCGAAAAATCGATTTTTTTGCCCAGCCCTATTAAACATCATATCTAGTCAAACCGCATCACGACATCGCAACAAATACAGTATGGGATTAAAATCAGCGAACATCAATGTATCATAGGCTTATGGTGTGTTCACACCGAATGCGAGTAGATTACATACCAAGTCAATGCAAAGACGCGAATAGACGCATCATTCGCCGGGTGTCGCGACTGACGCGAATTGGGCGACGCGTTTGCCGCGAACGTCTTCCGCGCAGGTTGAAAAATTTGAACTCGAGCGAATGTTCAAGCGTCTAACTAGACGCGATAAACACGTATTTGACGCTCTATCCGCGTTCGGTGTGAACACCATTAGGTTTCAGCGACACTGGTGAGACAGCATGGAGTGGATGTGTTCGGTTCAGATTCTGAATCATTGCAGTCGTACTGTTGTGGTATGCCCATGCCAGGTCTACTTTGCAGTAGACACATTGCACCTTGTTCTCTTCCTTTTTAAGTATGTATAATGATCCCAAACTTTAGACATTCTCTGCCGTTTATGGACATCTTTACTCTCCGCCATTGCGCCCGCCAACTAAATTCAAAATGTATCACGCGCTATAGTATAGATCCCTGCGCGTATATTGCAGGTCATAGGAGTTTAACGAGGCTTCGAGGCAGAGTTTTTGCCTCGAGGAATTTTTGTAATCGAGTTAATCGAGTAACTCGATGAATCGTTTCAGCCCTACTCACCTCCTGTTGCTTGACTATGTCATGATTCTGCCATCATGTTATTGATTATTCCTAGTCTTGTGGCAGGATCATGACAGAACCAATGTTTTGTGTACAAGCGCATAGCCAATTGTTTGGCCATGTGCTTGTGTGGTCTCGTCTTGTAACCCCGCCCCCTTGTTATCCGTGTTTAGTCATTATTGCCTTGTTAGCGTCACCTGTTCCCCTCGTTAGTTTCTTGCTATTTAATCCCCTTGTGTTTGCTGTCTTGTGTCGGTTCATTGCTTAATCTATGCTGAATGTTGTCAAATCTGTCTATGTGTCTATACCTTGCCATTTCTTACCCGTGAGCCGTGAGTACCTAGTGTAGAGTCTTGTTTTTGTGTACGTTTATTTGAAGTATTGTCAGTTTATTGTACAGTCATTGTCTAGTCTAGTCTGCCATCCATTCCTTGTCCTAGTCGTGTTTTGCCCCCTCGTGGGTTTTGTTTTCCTGTTTTGTTCCAATAAACCCCCTGTTCGTTGCACTCTGTCTGTTTTGGGTTCATCTTCTTTCGTCCATGTAACAGACTACTTCTTTCTAATAAGTGCTATAAAACACACTGTATAAACAGCGCGAGCTGGCGTAGGTCACGCCTCACTAGCGAAACTGTTTACCTCGTGACTAAACGTGAACAAACGAGACTTCACCAACGAGATTTCAGCTCGTGAGCAGAGTTACTGTCACCTCCTGTTGCTTGACTGCTACTTCCTACTAAATAGTGGGCGAAAAACCGCGTGGCAAAAGAAGTGTGTTTAAATTCACAGTACTCGTAAAACAGTCTCTGGATGACCTACTATTTCCGGTGAGATTCTGAAGTGTTCATCCGACGGACACTTTTCTATCCCATGAGGCCACGGGAGAGGATTTATGAACGACAGTGAAGCGACGCGACTGTAACAACATGGCGGATGTAAAACCTCCTCAACTCCCCAGATGTGGCCCGGATCTGGGCCGACACTATGTTACTGTCTGGGCAGCCTTCCATCTCACTTGCCAGACTGATCTCAAAAAAATACCGCTCCCCAGATGTACATCTACATTTTGCTTCGTTTCGCACGGACATTTAACGGCGTGTACATACACGCAAAAGATGACGGTTCGTTTCGGCGTGGACACACACGCGGATAGCTCAAAATGCGTATAGATAACACGCCACTTGACTTGAAAGTGGCGTGTATGTTTACGCAAAAGTCATGATGTCATGTTGCACTTGCACAAAAACACATTCAGTATTCCTTAAAATAAATAAAAAAGTAAAATGCAACCTCAGAAAATTATGCAAACATGCAGTAATTAAATATCTTAAATAATACAAATATACTTTATGTATTTAATCTCACTTTATTAGCCAGTGTTTTTGCTGCTGACCTTTTATGATCCAATTCAACCAAAGGATTAAGCAAACATGACTTTAGAATAGATAAACATCACATTTGTTTCAATTTGTTGTTTTTATTGCTGAAGTAAGAGTGTTTAACTTTCTTCTTCTGCGATCCAGAACAGCAGCACAGCTGAAAGGTGTGTTTGAGCGTACAAAATCTGCATTTGCTTCGCCACATTCGCCAAAAATAAAACATTTTTTTCTTTTTTTGTTACTGAAAAACAAGCAAGCCCAGCCCAGGTCAGGAAAAAAGTAGTTAATTTTCATAAAAAGTAAGTAAGGTAAGCAAGTAGGTACTTTTTAGGGAGTTATGCAATATTGTAACAGATTACTTTTAAAAGTAACTCTCCCCAACACTGTTAATTCTCCAAAGCAGTGGTTACCCTGATCCTGGAGGTCTATAGTTTCGAAACACTGCTCTGGAGACCTCTGCGAATCATTTTTTTGTAAACCAGTGATTCTGAGCGAGTATCAAACTGCCAAAGTCATGTGATTTCAGGCTTTGTTACGTCAATGGACCAGGACCAGCCAATATGCACGTGTCTCGCAATATTAATAACTTTCCCCAACACTGAGTTACATAGTAATTGTTGATGTGTGTGTTTGTGCGGTTATAATGTGTGATGATGTCGCATTTATATCTCCTATTTCCCTCAGGTATAACCTGTTTATTGTCATGTACCCCCTGGGAGTCGTTGGTGAACTGCTGACCATACACGCTGCCTTACCGTATGTCCGGAGATCAGGCATGTTCTCCCTCAGGCTTCCCAACAAATACAACGTGTCCTTCGACTATTACTACTTCCTGATCATCGTCATGCTGTCCTACATCCCATGTAAGAACAGTAATCTGCTACACTATATATCTGTCTATCTATCCTTATTTAAGATGCCATTCTATCTAAAATTTCTAATTTATCTATCATGCTAGCCATGTGCTAATTAATGCTAGCTACGTGCTAAAACATGCTAGCAAACTGTTAAAACATAATAGCAATGTGCTAATTCATGTTAGCAATGTTAAAACTTGCTAATTCATCCTAGCAACTTGCGAAACATGTTAGCAACATGTTCATTAATCCTAACAACACACAGGTTAGCAAAACATAATTCATGCTAGTAGCTAACATGCCAAAACATTCTAGCCAACTGATAAAACATACTAGCAACGTGTTAATTCATACTAGCAACATGTTAAAACATGTTAATTCATGTTAGCGATGTTAAAACATGCTAATTCATGCTAGCAACATGCTATGTAAATTACAGTATCTCTGTTATGATTGCTGTCTGCAATGATTTGATTTTAGTGTAGATAAACTTGTGGGATGGTGTTAAAGCTTTAGAAGCCAAGGCTGATTTTCTAAGAAGATTTTACGTTACCAATGTGCTAAAACATGCTAGCAAACTGTTAAAACATACTTTGTTAGTTCATGTTAGCAATGTGCTAATTCATGTTAGCAATGTGTTAAAACATTGTAATTCAAGTTAGCAAAATGCTAAAATATGCTAGCAACATGCTAATTAATACTAAAAACCTGCTTAAACATGCTAGCAAAACATTCTTATTCATGCTAGCAATATGTTAAAACATGCTATAAATGTTAAAGCATCCTAGCAACATGATAATTAATGTTAACAACATGTTAATTCATGATAACAACATGTTAATTCATGATAACAACATGTTAATTCATGTTAACAAAATGCGAAAACATGCTAGAAATGTGTTAACTTGCAAAACATGATCATTCATGCTAGCAACATGTTAAAACATGCTGGAAATGTTAAAAAATGCAAGCAACATGATAATTAATGCTAACAACATGCTAATTCATGTTACCAACATGCTAATTCATGCTAGCAATGTGCTAATTCATGCTAGCAATGTCGTACTTTCCCTTTCCACTTGACTAAATTCAAAGCTTCTAAAACGTTCAAAGTTTAATACGGCTTTGTGAAGCCAACATAAAAGTGTGTCCCGATGAACTTCCCTCTCTAGTCAATGTTGTGTTTCTCTTCCAGTGTTTCCTCAGCTCTTCTTCCACATGCTGCGTCAGAGGAGGAGGGTTCTTCACGGAGAAGTCATAGTAGAGAAAGATGAGTAGAAGGAATCCCCAGCTAGCCGTCAGATATTTGAGAAAAGTTTATAATAAAACAATTAAATATGAATCAATTCTACTACTATTAGTTACGGTCGATATTCCCAGCAGAACCCGTCATTAAGGTTCGCCACTCTCCCAGTTGTGTTTCACTTCACAAGGACGGAATCACTTCATTCAACAAAGGAGATCTGAACCGAAGTACAAGGACGATGGAGAATCCTCGTCTGTTTCGAGAAAAAAGCATTGGATTGGAATCTGGCATTAATAACGGTTAGGGTTAGCATTAGCGTTAGCGTTAGGTATAATCTCTCCTGATCGGGACTGGGTTGTGGTGTGTGTAGTTGCTGGGTGAACCATTCCACACATTCTAGATCTCCACTTTGGCTTTTCTCATCCATGTTCTTGGACGGACAGATTAGAGATTAAAATAATGAATACTTCTTAACTTTATCCATCTGAAGGTGGTGTTATAGCAGACTTTTCAGTACAATAGCAAAACCTGTGGGACTGACAAAACAATGTATAAACTGTTGTTTTTTTATCACTTGGCTACTTTATTTCTCACAATGTCATACACACGCAATAGGTATTAAAAAAGCATGTAATTCAAATAAACATAAATGTATTAATATATGAAAGCATCGTCATTATCTAGATATCATGTTGAAGGTTATCAATTATCTTAAGTCTGAGAACTGATTCTTTAGAATTAATAGTTATTTTCACGAATGTTCTGAATATAACACCAGGTGTAATGTGATAAAAGCTCATCAACATGTTCAGGGTTTTGTCCAAACCTGAGACTGAACGCGACAGAACATTCGGTCCATCGATCGGTGTCTGTTTTTATCATGTTACTCTCATTAGTCCAAAATCCCAGTCATTTATATCATAAAGTGTGACTTTTGTCCCAATATTCAAGCAGTTTGGCCTTTAGTTTGGACAGAAAATGACTTGCTATGTTGGGATACAGCTAGTATGCGCTATGATTATCTGTTGCTTCGGTGTTTACAATCCACACTAGAGTAAATAAACTGGGAGAGTTTGTCCAGGCGTGCTCTAGGAAACCAGCAGCTCGTGTTCGGCTCATCGAGACTCTCTGTTGCTAAAGCTTTAGCTCTTTTGGCTCTCAGACCTTCTGTGTTGGTGTTTTTATTTATAATGTTTTGTTTTTCTGTAAGAAACTTGAGTTCACAGCTCTTCTGAGTAGATTCTCTCTACGGTGCTTCATTGTTTTCCTCTTCTGTGCAGCTGAGGAGAGAGAGGACATGCTGTGACATCATTAGATAGAATTGTGAAGAACATTTTCATGTGATTTAATTCAATACCTGGTAATTGTACTGATTGAATAAAGGTCTTTGAAGAAAGAATAAAAAGAACTATGACTATATGTACTCGAGCATTAGTATTGCTCTCGTTGAGAAGTGTTTATACTGCAAAAGAATAGTTTAGGGGAAAAAATAAAAGCTTTATTTGTTAAGTTCATAATATTGAGAGCAAAGGTCAAATGTAGAAAGACATCATCAGACATTATTAGACAGTAATTTGCATCTGTGATAAAACTTTGGGCTTCACAGGAACTGAGAGAGTTGTTGGCTATACACATACGCATGTCTAGAGACGTATTTTTAAAAAGTAGAAAGCCGCGTCACACACGATGCTCTGCAAAAGCATTAAAAAGATGGAAAAGTAGCGCAATGGAATAAAAAAAAACACATTCTGTGCATTTAATTGCCCCTTTCCACCCAATTAGAGTTGCATTCATTGCTATAGTTTCATTAGGCTTCCATCGCGTTTTCTTTCCAAATTATCACTGGACTTAAAATAAAATGTTAGCATTTTATTTGAAGTGAAAATAAGATAACAATGGTCTTGTCATGGAGAGGTGTGTTATAAAATGTCATAAATATAGTTAAACCCATCTATCTATGTATCTACTGTATACCCATAAAAAGCCCACCCAGTGTTTCCTCCCTCCCTCCCGTAGAGGCCTGGAAACAAGGAACAGGTGTGAACAATCAATCACTGTGGAAACTAATGAGGGTAACTATGGAAACAGTCAAGGCAGCTACTCAAACTGGAGCTAAACACAGGAACTTAAAAAAGGCTGAATCTGAAAATATTATACCCTCAAATAGGGCCATTTGTAGCCATAGTGGACATTATCGAGTGCACTCATTCAATCCCATAATGCACTGCACCAACGAGTGAACAACTGATGTACGCTCACAGCTAAATCAGGGAACGCCACAGTTCTCTCTCCCTCCATCATTGTTTGCTGATTAACTAAAGTAAAACCAGATCCAAAAGCACGGACATCCACAGCAAAACACTGTTGCCCAAGTTGGGTGCTCAACAAAAAAATTATATATAAAAAAGGAAAAAAAGTCGGCACACCTTGGCTCCAAAAACGTGAAAAATTGAATAGACATTTCGAGCACGTGGGCTCTTCGTCAGACTGATTAACTAAAGTAAAATTATTTCACAATCAAGAGGATAACGAATAATTTATGCATGAATAAAAATGCAAAATTTTAGCCAATTTTTATCCCAAATACACTGTAATTTTCAGCTTATTAGAGAAAGAAGAAGTTTTATTTATATCCTCAAGATCGATGAATTTCTATTTATTTTTTTAGGATAAACCCCTTGAGATGATGTACCATCTCGTTCTCGAGGGATCCCAGGGGAAACATCCGTACATATTTAAACAAAACAAAACACCAATTAGATATATTAGATTATGAAACTGTCTGTACTAATAAGAGGTCGGATTATTACTTTGCACAAAACCTTCCATTAAGACAATTTAAGCGTTGCATGAAACACCATATGTGATGATATGCGCGCGCCAGAGCATCTGAAGCAGTCTGACACGCGCATGCGCGCGCTTGAGAGCATCGCGCGCACAGAACGAGAGCCGTGTGTTCGTCTTTTCTGAAACACACATGGTGAAAAGGTGAGTTTCATTATTTTGTTGTAATTATATGTAGGCTACGTGTGCATTATTGCGTATTGTGAGGCAAATCGGTATTAATATGATATGAGATACTGCATATGCTGCTCGTATGATTTATGTCGCGCAAACAGCATTCCAAATACAAATATAATACACAGAAACGTGTATTTAATCCAATGTCAGTCAGTGTGTAAATATAATCATGATTCAATAAATAAATTGAAATCCATTATGAATAATGAAATGTTCATAATGAAAGATGAAAAATATGATGCAGCTGATTTGACTAATTAAACATATTATGTGCATGACATTCCTTTTTCTAGGCATTTGGCATTAATTGATCAATACTACAAAAAAAACGTAATAAACCGTTTCTAAATGATGATTATAATACTACTAAAGGAACGGCTGGATGTAAACAGCATCTGTTGATCTCAGGTGTTGTGTTGTAATTGTTCTCTCGGGATATGAGTGTTTGCTGTGTGTCTCCTGTGTGTTGTGGCATTCGGGCCTCTTACACCTGAGGGCTGATTCAATTAATTAAGTATGATTAAGCGTTACAAGTGTTGAATGTGTTGCACAGCTCCTCTTCTCTCCTGTGGGAACGCATCTGGTGAGCGGAAAGTTGTGCAGCTGATGGGCTCTGAACTGGTGGAGATGGGGAAGAACACTGAACACACCAGTGGAGCGCAGGACCCCGACGGCTCCACACACACCCCGTCCCGAACCCTGGACTCGCCACACACTCCGTCCCGAACCCTGGACTCGCCACACACTCCGGCGAACGCCTGCTGCTTCTGCTGGTGCTGTTGCTGCAGCTGCTCCTGGTGAGGAACACTCGTCTTTAAAGGGATCGATCACCCAAAAAGGAAATTAGCCCATGATTTACTCTCCCTCAAGCCATCCTAGTGTATATGACTTTCTTCTTTCAGACGAATACAATCTGAGTTATATAAAAAAATGTCCTGGCTCTTCCAAGCTTTATAATGGCAGTGGATGGATGTATATTTTTATTTATATCCATCCAGATGCACTTTTATGATGGATAGATGCACTTTTATGATGGATAGATGCACTTTTATGATGGATAGATACACTTTTATGATGGATAGATGCACTTTTATGATGGATAGATGCACTTTTATGATGGATAGATGCACTTTTATGATGGATAGATGCACTTTTATGATGGATAGATGCACTTTATGATGGATAGATGCACTTTTATGATGGATAGATGCACTTTTATGATGGATAGATACACTTTTATGATGGATAGATACACTTTTATGATGGATAGATGCACTTTTATGATGGATAGATGCACTTTTATGATGGACAGATGCACTTTTATGATGGATAGATGCACTTTTATGATGGACAGATGCACTTTTAATGATGGATAGATGCACTTTTATGATGGATAGATGCACTTTTATGATGGATAGATGCACTTTTATGATGGATAGATGCACTTTTATGATGGATAGATACACTTTTATGATGGATAGATGCACTTTTATGATGGATAGATGCACTTTTATGATGGATAGATGCACTTTTATGATGGATAGATGCACTTTTATGATGGATAGATGCACTTTTATGATGGATAGATGCACTTTTATGATGGATAGATACACTTTTATGATGGATAGATGCACTTTTATGATGGATAGATGCACTTTTATGATGGATAGATGCACTTTTATGATGGATAGATGCACTTTTATGATGGACAGATGTACTTTTATGATGGATGGATGCACTTTTATGATGGACAGATGCACTTTTATGATGGATAGATGCACTTTTATGATGGATAGATGCACTTTTATGATGGATAGATGCACTTTTATGATGGATGGATGCACTTTTATGATGAATAGATGTTTTATTTTTTATAAAAAAATAGATTTTTTATTATAACTCTGATTGTATTCGTCTGAAAGAAGAAAGTCATATACACCTAGGATGACTTGAGGGAGAGTAAATAATGGGCTAATTTTCATTTTTGGGTGAACGATCCCTTTAATCTCCAACGCGCGTTCATGGGAAAACCAGGACACATGCGTGTTGACGCAAGAGCAGACATTGTTTTGTGAACGTGCGTTGGAGATTAATATTTTGTAAAACATTGTTTTTACAACTTTAGGTAAACTTTGATATAATACATATTCTTTTTACAATTCAGGTAAAAAAAAAATTTCCAGCGCATTTTAAGTGAACTAAAGAGTAAGTCTAGTGTGGTTGAGATATTTCACTGTGTGCTAGAAAACTTCATTAAGGCTAATGTAGACTGAGCTTAGAAGTGCATCTCGTATTCATTAGGAGCCTCTCCGGAGACATTCAGGCGTCACAGAAAACATGTTTTTATAATGTGTGTGTATGTGTGTGTGTGTGTGTAGTCTGACAGTACGCTCTGCTAAGGAGGAAAGAACTATGACGACGATCTCAGAAGAACAAGAGGAGGCTGATACCGAACAGATGTGAGTTGTGTTATAAGTTAAAAAAAAATTATATTGCAAAAGTAGTCGCTTTTAAGAACATCCCTCTTGGGAATTTTAAAGGGGTCATGACATGCCTTTTTATTTCTTTAATGTTCCTTGAGGTTTATTTATAATGTTAATAAAGTTTGTTTTGATCAAACAAATTTATATTGAACATTTCAACCCTCATTTTGCCTAGTGGTTGGAAATTTGATTAATCCCAGTTACGGGAGTCTCTTGAATGACAACACTGCAGATATACGAATGAGCTCGCTCGCTGCTTTCAGAACCCCTCCTCCCTCCCCAGCTCCACCTGTATAGATCTGTCTAGGTCATTCATGTACTCTATATTGTACAGCAGCAGATTTTGCCAGTAGAAAGTCCCATACTCTGCTCGGCCTGGCAAAATACCGTACTTGCAGTGTAGCAAATTTATTCTGCCAAGATGAAACATATCAACATTGTCATACCCATTACCATAACGCTCCAAGAGTGGTCATGACAGAACTAATTAAATTTTTAACTAAATCAGAACTATAGACAATCACAGTCCATCTTGACAAATAACACACAAGACCTTGTCTTTATTGGAGACAGTGTGAACATGCACTCTGGTGTTCGGCACTGTTACCAGGATGCAAAGTAGCAACAGTGATGAACAATCTGTACAGCTGTGGACCTTTAGAGAAACCTTTTCCAGCAGTTTACAGTGTTTAACAGTGCTTTTTATAGGGCAACACCTGAGCAACACCTCTAATCTCGGCTCATTAATTTGCCTTTAGAGAATCCATTAGCCTTTTTCCTCCCTGTGTGGTGAATGTTTACACTGTGTGTTCAATAAAGTCATGAACATGTATCGATAGTGTGTTATGTTCTAAAGCAGAGATGGTGTGTAAAGTTTTTCTAAATCCAAGGGGTCAGATTTATCTAAATCAGAAACAAGTAAAGAAGAAGCAGAACACGTAAAGAAGCAGAAACAAGTAAAGAAGCAGAAACAAGTAAAGAAGCAGAAACAAGTAAAGAAGAAGCAAAAACAAGTAAAGAAGCAGAAACAAGTAAAGAAGCAGAAACAAGTAAAGAAGCAGAAACAAGTAAAGAAGCAGAAACAAGTAAAGAAGCAGAAACAAGTAAAGAAGAAGCAGAACAAGTAAAGAAGAAGCAAAAACAAGTAAAGAAGCAGAAACAAGTAAAAAAGCAGAAGCAAGTAAAGAAACAGAAACAAGTAAAGAAGCAGAAACAAGTAAAGAAGCAGAAACAAGTAAAGAAGAAGTAGAACAAGTAAAGAAGAAGCAAAAACAAGTAAAGAAGCAGAAACAAGTAAAGAAGAAGCAGAACAAGTAAAGAAGCAGAAACAAGTAAAGAAGCAGAAACAAGTAAAGAAGCAGAAACAAGTAAAGAAGAAGTAGAATAAGTAAAGAAGCAAAAACAAGTAAAGAAGCAGAAACAAGTAAATCAGAAACTAGTAAAGAAGCAGAAACAAGTAAAGAAGCAGAAACAAGTAAAGAAGAAGCAGAAACAAGTAAAGAAGCAGAAACAAGTAAATCAGAAACTAGTAAAGAAGCAGAAACAAGTAAAGAAGAAGCAGAACAAGTAAAGAAGCAGAAACGAAGCAGAAACAAGTAAAGAAGCAGAAACAAGTAAAGAAGCAGAAACAAGTAAAGAAGCAGAAACAAGTAAAGAAGAAGCAGAAACAAGTAAAGAAGCAGAAACAAGTAAAGAAGCAGAACAAGTAAAGAAGCAGAAACAAGTAAAGAAGCAGAAACAAGTAAAGAAGAAGCAGAAACAAGTAAAGAAGCAGAAACGAGTAAAGAAGCAGAAACAAGTAAAGAAGCAGAAACAAGTAAAGAAGAAGTAGAATAAGTAAAGAAGCAAAAACAAGAAGCAGAAACAAGTAAATCAGAAACAAGTAAAGAAGCAGAAACAAGTAAAGAAGAAGCAGAAACAAGTAAAGAAGCAGAAACAAGTAAAGAAGAAGCAGAAACAAGTAAAGAAGCAGAAACAAGTAAAGAAGCAGAACAAGTAAAGAAGCAGAAACAAGTAAAGAAGCAGAACAAGTAAATCAGAAACAAGTAAAGAAGCAGAAACAAGTAAAGAAGCAGAACAAGTAAATCAGAAACAAGTAAAGAAGCAGAACAAGTAAATCAGAAACAAGTAAAGAAGCAGAAACAAGTAAAGAAGCAGAAACAAGTAAAGAAGCAGAAACAAGTAAAGAAGCAGAAACAAGTAAAGAAGAAGCAGAAACAAGTAAAGAAGCAGAAACAAGTAAAGAAGCAGAAACAAGTAAAGAAGCAGAAACAAGTAAAGAAGAAGCAGAAACAAGTAAAGAAGCAGAACAAGTAAATCAGAAACAAGTAAAGAAGCAGAAACAAGTAAAGAAGCAGAAACAAGTAAAGAAGAAGCAGAAACAAGTAAAGAAGCAGAAACAAGTAAATCAGAAACAAGTAAAGAAGCAGAAACAAGTAAAGAAGCAGAAACAAGTAAAGAAGAAGCAGAACAAGTAAAGAAGCAGAAACAAGTAAAGAAGAAGCAGAACAAGTAAAGAAGCAGAAACAAGTAAAGAAGAAGCAGAAACAAGTAAAGAAGCAGAAACAAGTAAAGAAGCAGAAACAAGTAAAGAAGCAGAAACAAGTAAAGAAGCAGAAACAAGTAAAGAAGAAGCAGAAACAAGTAAAGAAGCAGAAACAAGTAAAGAAGCAGAAACAAGTAAAGAAGAAGCAGAACAAGTAAAGAAGCAGAAACAAGTAAAGAAGAAGCAGAAACAAGTAAAGAAGCAGAAACAAGTAAAGAAGCAGAAACAAGTAAAGAAGCAGAAACAAGTAAAGAAGCAGAAACAAGTAAAGAAGAAGCAGAAACAAGTAAAGAAGCAGAAACAAGTAAAGAAGCAGAAACAAGTAAAGAAGCAGAAACAAGTAAAGAAGAAGCAGAAACAAGTAAAGAAGCAGAACAAGTAAATCAGAAACAAGTAAAGAAGCAGAAACAAGTAAAGAAGCAGAAACAAGTAAAGAAGAAGCAGAACAAGTAAAGAAGCAGAAACAAGTAAAGAAGCAGAAACAAGTAAAGAAGCAGAAACAAGTAAAGAAGAAGCAGAACAAGTAAAGAAGCAGAAACAAGTAAAGAAGAAGCAGAACAAGTAAATAAGCAGAAACAAGTAAAGAAGAAGCAGAACAAGTAAAGAAGCAGAAACAAGTAAAGAAGAAGCAGAACAAGTAAATAAGCAGAAACAAGTAAAGAAGCAGAAACAAGTAAAGAAGCAGAAACAAGTAACGAAGCAGAAACAAGTAAAGAAGCAGAAACAAGTAAAGAAGCAGAAACAAGTAAAGAAACAGAAACAGCAGGAAAATAACACGATCATCAAATATTCAACAGCGTATAAATAAAAACTACGTAACGTTACTGAATGAAGTGTCAAACCCAGGAAGGGTTAACGGCTGTGAAGCTGTGAGGTGTTGATGGACTCGATCGACTCCATCTGTGTTTGATCATCGCTCTGAATCCCATCCGGACGCAGTCCATGAAGCTAGAGTAAAATGTTTGTTTTATTGTTTAAAAGCAGAGGACCTGTTCTTTCTTTTTTATATATATATAGCATGTTCAGATATTCATACAACAAAGTATTCTGGGGGCCATGAAAGTTTTGTGAAAATGATAAAAAATGCTGGCGCTGGCTGGCAACTTATTAAAGAACACAGATGGGTAAAGAGTTAAAGATGTCCTGATGTCCCGTCTCCTCTAGGCCTCAGCTCACTCTGGAGGAGGTTCAGTTGTGGGGAGAGTCATTCGAGCGCTTAATGAAAAATCCTCAAGGTCGTTCGCACTTCCAACAGTTTCTCAAGTCTGAGTTTAGTGAAGAAAACCTGAAATTCTGGCTCATCTGTGAGGATCTAAAGAAAGAGACCAACAAAACCACGGTTGAACAGACTGTGAAACAAATATACGAGGACTACGTCTCTGTAATGTCACCTAAAGAGGTATATATGCTCATTTCAACATGATAACTATGTTCTGTGCTTTTGCTTATACTTTTGTTGTTAAACATGAATATCTAGAGCCGCGTTTCCGCCGAAATTACCCCGAACAATTTGTCCCAGGAACTTTTTTCCAGACCTGTTGCTGTCTGCGTTTCCACTGCGGTGTAAAGTACCGTGAAGATTAGGCAAATTAGTCCAGAGACGTAGGACTGCACTACTGTCCAGTTCCCGCTGGATTTCATCCTCTGAATTTAAGCTTAATAAAGCCTGAACCTCGTCATCGGTTGTATTTTTTAAACTCCATTGTTGATTCGAATAGCAAACAACTCAAGAGACTTTCGCACCGGAGGAACCTTTTCATCGTTCCTAGAACTATTGGCGGAAGTTTACGGATTTCGGCGTGTTCGCACCGCAGGAACTAGGAACGACTTTAGTTCTAGGAACTCCTTTTGGAGGAACTAATTTACTCCTACTTCAGAGTCGGTCTAAACCATCACTATAGGAACTACCAGTGACGTTAGTGTTCGCTGATTGGCCGAACGACAGAAACACCAGCACCCGCCATTTTAAAAAAAAAGCAGTGTAAACACACAGATTATAGCCTATATATTTACTCCAGAAACTAACTCTACGAACATGTAAAACAGTGATAGATGGACCTCTAAACCTTTACACTGAGGAGAAAATCCAACGCAACTTTGAGGGGATCAAGAGAAACATAATTATGTGTTTCTGCTCAGCTAGCGACACTGGATATCAATCACACGGCAAACACTAATAACTTTTTATATACTGTCTTTCTATGTATAACAGTTATAACTAATAACGTATTAGACAGGACTGTTAGACAGATTGTAAACTAATGAACACAGGGAATGTGAGCACTGTGAGCTCAGGTACTGGCGTTCTCAGCGCCGTCAAAATAAAAGTCACAACAACAACAACCGCGGCTTACGTTACTTCAGAGTTCCTACTGGCGGTGCGAACGCAACCAGGAAAACGTTCCTAAGGGAACCATTAGTTGTCGGGGAACCACCCTAGAACTACCCGTGCGAAAGCCCCTTCTTACTGCACCCATCGCAAAAGATTTTTAAAAATGGTGGTTGAAGTGAAAGAGTCATGAACTCAACCAATGCTTGTGTTCAGAGCCCAAGTCCCACCCCTGAAAGTTCCTGAACTTTGAAAAAGTAGTTCCCCACAAGCAGGGACTTTCTGAGGGGGAAATTCTTACCTGGAACTTCATTTAGACCCTAGTTCCCGGGGACAGTTCCTGCAGTGGAAACACGGCTCATGATTACCTGTGTTTGTGTATCCAGGTGAGTCTGGACTCGCGTGTGCGTGAAGTGATCCACAACAACATGCAGGAACCCTCCTCATGCACGTTTGACGAGGCTCAGCAGCAGATCTACATGCTCATGCAGAGAGACTCCTTCCCACGCTTCATGAACTCCAGCATGTATGCAGACCTCCTACAGAGCCTTCAGACGCCCAACGAGTCCTAACACACACACATGAACATACTTCAGATACGCTTCCCTGTAGACCTCATAGATCCCTGTTTGCACGTACCTTTCATCCCAGGTGATCAGGTCAGACAAGACAGATCCGGGGTCTCATTTATAACCATTGTGTCACACAAAACAGGCCCTGACAGAGCCGTGTTTTATACTATTTGATTTATATATTCAAAAACAAGGCAAGGATAGGCTAATAAATGCTTTTAAGCGATGTAATGTGACGCACATCAGTATCTCATATTCTCCTAATGTCTTGTACTGTTAAACATGGAATCACATGGATGAATATGATATGAAGGTGAGGAAATGCATAGTAAAACGAGGCGTTGTAAGCTCATATATTCGGGGAGGAGATGCATGTGAACACAATCTTCCTCTGACTGGGATTATAAAGGGGATTCTGCGCAGGTTCTGGCGTTTGCATGCTTTTATAAGTCTGAATCTTTTTTGGCGTACGCCATTTTTGGCTTTCGGGCGCACGTACACTTTTAGTAAGGATCCTATGCACAGTTTTATAAATGAGACCCCAGGTATTTACACGATTCTCAAATGCATTTACTTTTATTGAATTTTGTTGACCGAAGGGTCTCAGATTTCGTGCAATATACATCATAGTACTGTGAAACACGCCTAATAGTCATGTAGGTCCCCAGAAACCAAAGCATGAACTCCACAAGACCTCTGAACGTGTGGTTCAGGAACGGTTTGAGAAGCAAAACAGAGTTCAAGGTGTTGCCTTGGCCTCCAAATTCCCCAGATCTCAATCCAATTGAGCATCTATATTCCCCAGATCTCAATCCAATTGAGCATCTATATTCCCCAGATCTCAACCAAATTGAGCATATATATTCCCCAGATCTCAACCCAATTGAGCATCTATATTCCCCAGATCTCAACCCAATTGAGCATCTATATTCCCCAGATCTCAACCCAATTGAGCATCTATATTCCCCAGATCTCAACCCAATTGAGCATATATATTCCCCAGATCTCAACCCAATTGAGCATATATATTCCCCAGATCTCAACCCAATTGAGCATCTATATTCCCCAGATCTCAACCCAATTGAGCATATATATTCCCCAGATCTCAACCCAATTGAGCATTTATGGGAAGCGCTGGACCAACAAATATGATCCATGGAGGCCTGACCTCGCAACTTGCAGGACCTAAAGGACCTGCTGTCGAAAGTCTTGGTGCCACAAACCACAGGACTTCTGCAGTCCATGTCCCGATGCGGGACCAGAACCAGTTTAGGGTGGCGAGGGAGTGAATTCTGGACTCAAAATGAACTCCCAATGTTTCCATTGAAGTTTTTAACTTCAGGTGTGGTTTGAGTGATCCAGTCACACATGTCCTGGGCCCTATTTAAACGTGTGAATGGATTACATACCAGGGCCCAGTTGTTCAAAAAGATTAATCTGGATCAGAATGATCTGGATTTGAAAATTCCACGTTTTGCTATCCAGGATCAGGTAATCCATTTGATATTTGTGCCGGTTCTTCAAAGCAATATTGGATTGGATCACCCTGATCCAGAAACACTTTTTATTAGATGACCAAACCATGCTCTACCGAGGCCTAAAGGCACATGGTGATACGACAAAATATGAGATGGGGGGTAAAAAATATAATTTTAATGCTTTTGCGTTCACCCGAGAAACTTTGCGTTCGCTCACAAATAACTTTTGACTTATGATTGTGTCTATCTTATGATTGTGCCAATGTACAGACATTGATTAAAAAAAACACTTTTAAAATTAGACACATTTTTGTTTGATATCTACAGCTGTTTGGGGATTATTTAATGGCTTGAACCGCTTGCGGGAAAGTTATGAAATTTGGCACAAGGATAGAGAATAGTCTGACCTGGCTCCACAGCAAATTTGGAGTCTCTAACTCATTCCCTCTAGCGCCACCAACTGTCCAAATTAGAACCATAAGGGCTAGAAACAAACCTTTTCCTGATTCTTGGCTCAAGACGATTCTATCGCATTCCTTTGCCTATGATGTCATTTTCAGTCATGAAAATTCTTCCGCCATTTTGAATTTTCCTGGAAAACCTACTTTTTCTAACTCTTCCTAGACCGTTGCTCTGATTTTCACAAAAATTTAACCAGATCATCTTCAGACCATGCCGACAAAAAGTTATGGAATTCAAGTTGATTCGAATTGAAGAGGAGATATGAAAAATGGACAGTTTTGCTCATAACTTAGTAGTGGTTTGGCCAAAAAAATCACAAAATTTGTCTCTTTAAGATTGCAGAATTTTGGGCGTCAGCCATTTTGAATTTTGTCTTAAAATGCTATATTTTACGAAAGCATTGGCGTATCATAACGAAACTCTATATGTGTCTTAAGCACCATGCCCTGAAGGTACACAAAAGGTTTGGGGACAGCGCCACCCTGTGATCATAAGTTATAATGAAATTTCCAAAAAGGCTAATAGCTTTTGATTGAATTATGCTATGAATTATGCTTAATCGATTCCTTGGGTCATGCTGAGAACAGAAATACCAATTTTGCCACAGTCTGCCAAACTTTCTGTCCACCATTTTATTTTTATTTTTTAAAAATACTTTTTCGAACTCCTAGACTGTTGGTCCAAATTTCACCAAAATTGAATCGTATCATCTTCAGACCATGTTGGCGAACATTTATGGATTTCGAGTGGATAGACGAAACGGTTTTCGAACATCGCATCGACACATTTAATGGCATGATGCCAAACCGACTGAGGCTTTATCTCTGCAATGCTTTGGCATATCGACACCAAACTTTGCTTGTGTCATTGTCACTTCACTCTGAACACACCACATCTGTTTGGTCACAGCGCCACCTATTGGTCGAAAGTGAGAAACCCTTAAATCATTACTAGTGACTGTATTGATGATTTTTCAGCCATTTTCCCTAAAATCATCTTTAAATGCTCGTTGTTGCAGCTTCTCTGATGCTCCAGCCATGCAGTCATGACTTATTTTTTGGATCAAAGGTATCCCAATCTGATCAACACAAACTGATGATTTGATCCATATCAAAGCCAAGATTGGATTTTGTGATCTAATCTGATTTCAATCAAAATCCTATCGGATTCCTTTTGAGCAACTGGGCCCAGGTGTAAGTGAAGCCTTAGACACACTTACATGTCATTCAGTCTATTTAAAAAGTTGTTGCATTGTTCATAGTTCAATGTAAGATATATTCTCACATTTCTATCTGTGCTCGGATATACACTTAAAATGGCAGAACCGTGATTGTGCCTTGCCTCAGACTAGGATAGGCTAAAACAGGTGTCATGAACACCGGAGCTTCGGTTAGTTTCAGTCTAGAGGATTTACCATTTATATGTGGAATGAGATCATTTAGATCTTGCATCTACTCACATCGATCTATGAGATCAACTCAACATTTCATCTGTTTATGACTTGATGCAATTAATGCATTTTATAAACTTATGTATACTGTATAAACTGTACAAAAAGAGAAAAGCAACAATAAAGTACAAAACAACTGTTTTTAATGTCCCATGTGCAATCCTTGATTTAAAAACAGACTGCATGTACTAAACTAATCCTACATCTAATCCAGAATTAATCCTACATCTAAATGTAACCTAATTTTAACACTATGGACTGCAAGTTTTAGGATTTAAGATATCTGCTCATAACAAACATAATTACAAACACAATTAAACAATGCTGGCAGTCAAAACTATATATACAGTGGGTTTGCTTGGTAAATAAAAAATAGTTTGTGCTATTTCTAATCTTTCTTTCAAAATATTCACAAAAATCCAACTTTTAATTGAAGTTTATGTACTCAAAAATATATAAATGTGGAATAAATATGGTTTTCTTCAAAAACGTGTGCCAAAATTATTGGCACCCCTTCAAATTCTAGAGTAAAAGTGTACCTGAAGCGTGTTCCCATTCATGTGGTGTTTAAGTTCACCGTAGTGATCAGGAAGTGATGTCATGACTTCCAATATTTGTGGAGCCCACTGTATATATATATATAATGTATTACTGATTTTTCATGCAAATGGATGCAAATAAGTATACTTTAGTGTACCATACTTGTGTGTACATTCATAAGTACATTTTAGCTATATTTCAAAGACAGCAGAATTATGAAATTATATATAAGTTAAGGCTGGGCAAACCTGGCCCTGGAGATCCACTGTCCTGCAGATGTTCTCCAATCCTGATCAACTAATCGCCGTGTCTGAACTCCTAAAGCTCTACTTGTGTGGGTCAAAAAAGCACTCAAGTCTTATTTTAATTAATTGCATTTAAAATAAATCAAACTTTAATACATTTTCAATTGTAAATACATTTACAAAACATCACTGTCATGATTCACGTCTGTGTTGCCCTGTCGATTGGAGAGTTGCTGATTCATTGGTTGATCGGGGGAAGCTGCTTCTCAATGAACTGCTTGATGTCCATCATCTCCTGTTGTGAGAGACAGAGAGAATCAGTTGAAAAAGTGTCATGTTAAAATGGACCCTTTCCACAAACACATCAACTGCAAATCTAGTAGTTCCCTTTCGAGGGAACTCGCGATGCGTCACTTGACGCTTTGGGAACGCCCCCAGCGTGAATGCGTCTGAGCATCAATGTCAACTAGTCCAATGGAAAGAATGAGCGTCACGGGCGGGTGACGTCATGACCAGGAAGGCATAAGAGCACATCCGGTGAAACGCGGCATTAGCAAGCGATCTGTGTTACTCTGTCTCTGTCTATTTATTGTTGTCTGTTCGATATTATTGGGAAGAGTTATGGCGAAACAACTTTACAAACTCTGTGCTTCTCCCTGCCCGCGTTATTTAACGGGTGGGGACACACACGAGCTTTGTGTAGTTTGTTTGGGAGTGGAGCATGCGGTATCAGCCTCCGAGGGGGCTGAGTGCAACATTGTGAGAAGCTTTCGCTTCGCATGCTCCACTCCCGCCTGTCACTTTTCGAGGAAAGTGGCCAGGCTCGCGATCCTCGGGGTGCAGGACACGCGTCTGCCGAGGCAGCGCGGAGAATGCATTCCTGTGGATCGCGAATAGGATCTCGTTACGGGGTTGGAGACGGGTCCGCGGATCTTATCTCCTCCCTTTCCACGAGGGATCCAGTGCTCTCTCTCCGGTCTCGGAAGCCCGCGCTGCGGTCTCTTCCGCCCGGGGAGAGAAATCAATGCTTCAGTGCTCTACCTCCGAGGAGGTAGATGTGCTGGGCATTGAAAGTGTACACAATCATGGGGGAAGTGGATTTGCCATCTCTTCCCCAGCGTATGAGAATTATATATAGCCTATATATATATATATATATATATGATAGTTTATATATTATATATAAAATAAAGTGTATATATATAAAGAATGTATATAAAAAAATATATATATAATAATAAGCTGGTGGAGGTGTTTACTAAGGCTGTAGATAAATTAAATATTTAATGGCCAGCAGAAATAAGGGGGCACTCGTCCTTAAAATAAATTGAACGAGTTTCCTTCCCTCTATTTTTCCACCTCCATCACGGGGCCTTCCATTTTTCCCGATCTGCACAGCGAGCTGTCTAGATCATGGAAAAAGCCTTACTCATTTATTAGCCCCACATTCATGTATATTCAGATATTTGGGGGTTAAGAGAGTATGGCTATGGGGCAATACCCCGGGTAGAACAGACACTTGCGAGCTATGTCTCCCGGTTCAGTATCGTCCCTGAAGGCGTCGGCTTCTCTCACTAAACCATTAAAGAAAACTATTTTTTAATCTAGTGGGAAAAGCATATATGGCAGTGGGTCTAGCACGAGCCTGCTTGCACACTATAGCAGTGCTGCAAGCATATCAGGCTGACCTGCTGTGGTATTTGGACAGAAGTGAGGGAGTTTGGCCCGATGGGGTTTGAGAACTCCGTCGGGCCTCAGATTTATCTCTCAGGGATGGCAGCCAAAGAAATGTGGTCACTGAGAGACACCTCTGGCTCAATTTGATGGGAATCATGGAGAAAGATACAAGATAATCTCTCCCTCGCTATGTCCAACCCACTGGGGCTGCTGGGCGTGAGCAGCTCCAGCCGGCTAGTTTCTCATACACAACACAGCAGCCAAAGCCTTCAAAGCAGAAGCCGGATCCGAGGACCGTTCTTCATGCTGAGAAGGCTGCGGCTCAAAAGAAAAGGTCTGGCGCCACGGCGTCAGACCGGTGAGGGCAGCCCCAACCGGGGTGGAATGGTGTACACCTCATTATACGGTGCCCTTTTTCATCTCTGTGCCCTCAGGGGACCGTTCTGCCAACCCCGCCACCCTTGGTGCTTCGGGGCGCAGCGTTCTCCAGCGAGCTTCTGGCGCAGCGTCAACTCGACATTGCGTCGGACTCGCGCCCTCTGAGGGGGGTTCGAAAACAGTCAGTTCGGGTGGTTCCTGCCAGTATGTTTCAGGTCCCCGAACTGGCTGTCTTTATTACACCAGAGGCCAGCCTCGAGGGGCTGGTTCCCTTGGTAGATTTTCTGGCAGCGCGGAAGCTACTGCCAAATATATCTCTATGGGTAATGGTAATCTCTCTGGTAATGGAGCAAGGGGTAAAGGCCCTGTTAGCAAAGAAAGCTATAGAGCAGGTGTACTCACCCGACATTGCGTCGGGTCTTTACAGTCGTTATCTCATTGTTCCAAAAAAGGATGGAGAGCAGCGTCACATACTAGATCTTCGTCTGTTGGAGTGTTTGGTGCTGGAACTCAAGTCCAAGATGCTGACACTCAAACAGATCGTGACTCAAATCAGATCCGAGGACTGGTTTGTCACGATAGATCTAAAAGACGTATACTTCCATATCTCCATCCTCCCTCAGCACAGGAGGTTCCTGAGGTTTTCTTTGGGGCAAAGAACACCAGTATCAGGCACTTCCTTTCGGTCTAGCTCTATCACCCTGCACATTCACGAAGTGTATAGACGCAGCTCTGGCCCCGCCAGGCTGCAGTGTATACGCATTCTGAATTGCATAGATGACTGGCTGATTCTAGCGGAATCAGAACAGTTAGCGGTTCGGCACCGAGGTGTCGTTCTCGCTCATATGCAGAT
This sequence comes from Rhinichthys klamathensis goyatoka, assembly GCF_029890125.1. Taxonomy (NCBI): domain Eukaryota; kingdom Metazoa; phylum Chordata; class Actinopteri; order Cypriniformes; family Leuciscidae; genus Rhinichthys; species Rhinichthys klamathensis. Next base: position 865,571 of record NW_026606849.1, on the reverse strand, counting down.
GTTGGGGTTGAGGCTCAATGCCAAGAAGAGTGTGCTTTCTCCAGTACAGAGAACCACTTTCCTTGGTGTGGTATGGGATTCAGTGACGATGCGGGCCACTCTGTCGCCCGTTCGTGTAGCTGCTATCCTAACAGCCACAAAAGAGCTGAGGCTAGGCCAGTCACGCACTGTAAAACAGTTCGAGAGACTGTTGGGTCTTGTGGCAGTAGCGTCCAACGGGATACCTTTTGGCCTGCTGTACATGAGACCTTTGCAGTGGTGGCGCAGGACCAGAGGGTTCTCCCCGAGGCGGTGGAGCAAATATGGGAGTTTTATGGCCAGGCAGAAGTGGATTTGTTCTCGTCTCAGCATACGACGCACTGTCCACTCTGGTTATCCCTCACTCAACCAGTCCCCTCGGGGCTGGTTGCTATGGTGCAGACGTGGCTGAGGCTACGTCTGTACGCATTTCCCCCTGTTGCTCTGCTCCCAGGAGTTCTGGAGTGATTCCGCCAGGATGGAATAAGTCTATTTAGTAGCACCACCCTGGCCGAGCTGAATTTGGTTTGCGGACCTAATTTTTCTCCTCGACGGACCTCCCTTGGAGGTCCCGATCAGGAGAGACCTTCCGTCTCAGGCAGGGGATGCAATATTGCACCCCCGGCAGGGGATTTGGAAACTGTGGGTTTGGCCTCTGAGGGGGCCCAACTCATAGAGAGTGGTCTCTCAACCGAGGTTGTTGAGACCATTCTAAGCTCCAGAGCTCCCGCTACGAGGAAACTATATTCACTATTTCGAGAGTTTTTCACTTCTTGGTGTTACCAGCGTCAGTGGGATCCGGCTAACTGTTCAGTAAACACAGTATTCGAGTTTCTGCAAGAACGCTTTGTATCAGGTCTATGTCCTTCCACGCTTAAGGTATACGTGGCGGCCATTGCGGCTTTCCACGCCCTGGTGGGTAGTACATTTTTGGGTCGAGACCCCCTGATCACTCGTTTCCTTCGTGGCACTTTGAGGCTGAGGCCTGCAACTTGCACTAGGGTGCTGGCTTGGGACCTTGCAATAGTTCTAGAAGGCCTATCTGGGGCTCCCTTCGAGCCCTTAGATTTGGCCTCAGAGAAGTTCCTTTCTTTTAAGACTATTTTCTTCTAGCTATTTCGTCCCTATTAGAGTCAGACCTTCAGGCCCTTTCGGTCCCCACCTGCCTTGAGTGCACTGGGGATGGCCAAGGCATTCTTACCCGAAACATAGATATGTTCCAAAGGTGCCTACCATTATTCCGAGGCCTATTGTGCTGCAGGTTTCTGTCCTCCTTTTACATCTGCGAACCAGGAAAGGCTGAACCTCTTGTGTCCAGTGCGAGCACTGGATACTTATGTTCATCGGACATCTTCAATGAGGAAGTCCGACCAGTTATTTATTTGCTTTGGATCACCTAAGAAGGGTCTTCCTGCTTCTAAACAGACGGTTAGTAAGTGGATAGTCGAGGCTATTTCACTTGCATACGAGCACTCTGACCATCCGTGTCCCTTGGTGGTCAGAGCTCACTCAACGAGGGGTATGGCGGCCTCTAAAGCCTTGTTATTTGGGGTTTCTCTCCAAGACGTTTGTGATGCGGCAGGCTGGTCTTCACCGCTCACATTCGTCAGGTTTTACAGTTTGGACCTGGATGCTGCCCCAGGTTCTCAGGTGCTTAGTGCTTAGTTCCAACAGACTGACACTCAGGTACTTGGAATTCTGGCGTTTTGGGTATTCTCGTTCCCAAAGCGTCAAGTGACGCATCGCGAGTTCCCTCGAAAGGGAACGTCTCAGGTTACTACTGTAACCATAGTTCCATGAGAAAGGGAACGAGACGATGCGTCACCCTGCCATACTTCCTGCATCCCTGTGATCGGCTTGCTTCGACTTTTTGAAGCTAATGCCGCGTTTCACCGGATGTGCTCTTATGCCTTCCTGGTCATGACGTCACCCGCCCGTGACGCTCATTCTTTCCATTGGACTAGTTGACATTGATGCTCAGACGCATTCACGCTGGGGGCGTTCCCAAAGCGTCAAGTGACGCATCGTCTCGTTCCCTTTCTCAGGGAACTATGGTTACAGTAGTAACCTGAGACGTTTTTCATATTTTCATTCAAAAAAATTTTTGTATATACACTTATAACGCTTTACTTCTTGTTATATTTTTTTCTAATAATAGCCGAGGGAGTGACGGCAAACTTCACATCATTCTCTCTTCTGGCGGCTGAATTCATTTCTTCCCTCATTGGGAAAGTCATGGAAACACGATCATGGATTGTCATATTTTGCTGTTGGAGAAAATGGGAATAGAAAACTAATCTCCTGTTCATGGCTAGAGAAGTTCCCGAACTATGACGGCTTCTGCTTCTGAGAACCCCGGACATGTGAAGAGGGTCCAATAATGCACTCGCCTGCTCTGCTCCGAACCTTAACGAGCGCACAGGAGCCAATTAAGGCTTTATTCGTTTAGAAGAATCCAAGAACTGCCTTAAAGGGTTAGTTCACCCAAACATGTAAACTCTGTCAGTAATTACTCTCCCTCATGTTGTGCAACCCCGTAAGACTTTCGTTCATCTTCGGGACACGAATTAAGATATTTGTGGGACAGGCGCTGTGAGGAAGCCCAGGGTGTGTGTGTGTGTGTGTGTGTGTGTGAGTGCACACCTCGGGACAGGCGCTGTGAGGAAGCCCAGGGTGTGTGTGTGTGTGTGTGTGTGTGTGTGTGTGTGTGTGCACACCTCGGGACAGGCGCTGTGAGGAAGCCCAGGGTGTGTGTGTGTGTGTGTGTGTGTGCACACCTCGGGACAGGCGCTGTGAGGAAGCCCAGGGTGTGTGTGTGTGTGTGTGTGTGTGTGTGTGTGTGTGTGTGTGTGCACACCTCGGGACAGGCGCTGTGAGGAAGCCCAGGGTGTGTGTGTGTGTGTGTGTGTGTGTGTGTGCACCTCGGGACAGGCGCTGTGAGGAAGCCCAGGGTGTGTGTGTGTGTGTGTGTGTTTGTTTTTGTGATATATGAGGACACAAATGTGTATAATGACATGCATATTACACTGGTATTACAACTTACACGTGATATA
>NW_026606849.1:795000-860000 GCF_029890125.1 Rhinichthys klamathensis goyatoka | reverse complement strand
CCTAACAGTGGAGGAACGAGAGGATCCGCTTCCCCGTGACACTGCAGCACCGAGATCTGCTGATTACTGACGACCACTGACTGGACAAGAGAAGAGGACAAAACACATATAGCAACAGTAAAGGAGGAGCTCACTTCAGAATTAAAATCTCCTGATAGTTTACTCTCCGGCACGTCATCCGAGATGTTCACGTCTTTCTTTATAACACAATACACATTTATATACTTTTATCCACTAATGCTGGTCTTGCTCGAGCTGTGATGCGACACACATTACGTGATCAGGGTGAAAGGTCACGCGTGTTCCGGTTCAGAAATGTAGAGTAGAGCGAAAAACTCTTTTCTTCTCCAACTTCAAAATCGTCCGACATCATTGTTTTACACTTTATTTTTTGTAAATGCTGTTTGACTCAGTCTTTGCACGTTCGCTCTGTAAACACTAGATCTGTTCTTCCGCCTACGTCCCGCTTGACCTTTCACCCTGATCACGTAATGTGTGTCGCATCACAGCGAGAGCAAGACCAGCATTAGTGGGTAAAGTATATAAATGTGTGTTTTGTTATAAATGTCGGCTGGTTTGTCTAGATCAGACTCTTATTCCTCGGCTGGATCGTGTCGAGACTTTGAAGCTGCACTGAAACTCACATCTGGACCTTCGACCCGTTGGACCCCATTGAAGTCACTATATGGAGAAACCCTGGAGTGTGTTCCTCAAAAACCTTCATTTCTTTTGCAATGAGAATCGTGCCTCCAATCGTGCAAAGGCATGATTAACTAAATGTATTTTTTCCAGGTACTCTCTGATATGGACTTACTGTAAAGCTTCTTTAAAACCCTATGATTGTTAGCCAGAGGAGAACTGGCCCCTGACTAGCCTGGGTTCTCCCAAGGTTTTTTTCTCCATCCAATCTGATGGAGTTTTGGTTCCTTGCCACTGTCGCCTTGCTTTTGGCTTGCTTAGTTGGGGATATTTAATATTCAACAATATTATTGAACTGTGTTGTACTACTTTCATGTTATCACTGTGAAGCTGCTTTGATGCAATCTGTATTGTGAAAAGCGCTATATAAATAAATGTGACTTGACTTGACTTGACTTGACTTTTCCACTGAAGAAAGAAACACATGAACATCTTGGATGACGTGCGGGAGAGTAAACTATCAGGAGATTTTAATTCTGAAGTGAGCTCCTCCTTTAAACGGCATTCGCAGCTCATCGTACTCCGCTTCTTTACAGCAGAATTAAAGTGTGCATCATTGATCATTAATCTGTATCGTATAAAGCGCTACATATATAAGGGTGATTTAACACTGTGGCGTTAGAATAAAAGAAAAGTTTCAGAGGTGATAGACGTTATTACAGTTTGATATAAGATTATGAAGACATTTTTTAATAACATGCCCTGATAAACTGCAGGAATATGATTGTAGTTAAACAGGTGTTAAACCATGTGATTCACACCAGTGATGTGTTCTGTAACGCTGTGAGATCGATATACTCCCCCACCTGAGAGAGCGAGTTCCTGAGGGGCAGCCAGCAGCTAAGAGCTACGACACCCGCTAGCTTCTGCCGCGCCGTCAGCGCGCTGTAGAGGGAGAGCGCTCCACCCTACACACACACACACACACACACATAGTGTGAAGAAGCTTTAAAAGATTGAAGTTTAACCGTTTTGAAGGCAATAAAGTCCATCAAAAAAAAGATAGACCGACAGACAGGTTGCAGGGTGTTTTAGCATGTTGCTAACATGTTTTAGATTCTTGCTAGCATGTTTTTAGAATTAACACATTGTTAACATGATTTAACATGTTGCTAACACAAATCAGCTCATTGCTATCAAGTTTTAACGTGTTGCTAGTATTCTTTAGCACATTGCTAGCATGTTTCTAAACAGAATTTAGCACATTAACATGTTTATAGCCGAAATTAAGACATTGCTAGCATGATATAATATATTCTTAGCATGTTTCTAGTATAATTTAGTATGGTGCTAACATGTTGCTAGCATGTTTCTAACATGACTTAACACATTGCTTTGCTTGTATGCTTCAGCATTAGCTAACGTGTTATAGCACTTTGCTAGCATGATTTAGCACGCTAACATGTTTCTAGCATGAATGAGCACACTGCTAGCACAATTTAATATGTTGCTAGCATGATTTAGCACATTGCCATTATGTTTCTAGCATGATTCAACATCTTGATAGCATAGTTTAACATAAATTAATACATCCCTAGCATGTTTTAGCATCTTGCTGACATTTTTGTAAGTTTTCGTCAATGTTAGTCTATAGGATTTTTCCATTTAATCATCATTTTAGGAAAAGCGTAAGTCGGATCGGTTAGAAAAGAGACAGTAACGCGAGTCAGAACAGTCTGGAGGTCTGAGCCAAGTTTTAGAGTTATAGCTTGAAAGTCTCAGAAGAAAATGAATGTTTAATTCTCCTGTTATCAGACAGGTTTCTTCTGTCATTTCATCTGGACCAATCAGACACTGCTGGGCGGAGTCATTGTAAACAGAGAGAGAGAGAGAGAGAGAGAGAGAGAGAGAGAGAGAGAGAGAGAGAGAGAGAGAGAGAGAGAGAGAGAGACATTGGCCTCACCTGAGAAAAGCCTCCCAACACAATCCTGTGAGACGGGATCCCGTTCTTCACTTCTTCATCGATCAGTTGTTTGACTGCGGACACATTCGAGTCGTTCACGTGTAATGGCGGATTCAGCATTCAGTTGTTCTGGCGCTAGTTTATATTATACTCAACTGCTCTCAGAAGCTCTTTTAATGCCAGATTCGTCCTCCTCGGCATCAGGGTGAAGGCTAATAATGTCAAACCTAAGAAGCACATCAGGGAAGTGTGTTTAGTAGGTGCAGAGGTGTGTGTGTAGAGGAGAGTGTGTAGTTGTAGAGTAGAGGAGTGTGTGTAGTTGTAGAGCTGTGTGAGTAGTTGTAGAGTTGTGTGTGTGTCTCACCAGGAAGGCATCGCCATGTTCATGTTGAGGGACACCGGCAGGACTGGACTTTCATGGTGAGTTAGAGGAAAACAACAACATGAGAAAGAAAGAAAGAAAGAAAGAAAGAAAGAAAGAAAGAAAGAAAGAAAGAAAGAAAGAAAGAAAGAAAGAAAGAAAGAAAGAAAGAAAGAAAGAAAGAAAGAAAGAAAGAAAGAAAGAAAGAGTAAGTATAGAGTCAGTCCTGTGCAGGGCCTTCTATATATAAGTATGACCTCTCTACTTTGCAACTCCTTCCACCATATCTGGAATAATCTTTTTGGTGACATTAATGGATGGATTCGAAACACGCTTCGTGAATCATTTGTTTAAACCAGTGATTAGTGCGTATCAAACTGCCAAAGTCATATTTAGTGTTATCAGATGATTTGGTAATTGCATTTAATAGATAGACAGCTTCAATGAAACTGCAGTTTGTTTGTAAAAGCTGTTTTTCTGCATGTTTTGACTGAGTTTCCGCTGCAGTTACACTGATCTGACCAGCAGGGGTCGCCAGCGAAACAGCGAATCATTTGGCGAATCGACTGATTAAAAACCGCTTCTTTCTCTGGTCACTAATAGGCTGCACTTTTTCTTAACGAATAAAGTTAAAGAAATATCTTACAAATTATTTACAGATTTTACCTCGTCTATGACACATCCTGCTCATTTTGTGAAGCTTTGTCCAAAACATGAATAAATGGATTATAAATACGGTGTAAATATAATGTAGAACCATAAAATCCCCTAAAAATTAAAATGTCCTTTAATTGAAAAAACAAATAAAATTTCTGTCATTTTTGACCCTCATGCGAAGAGCACCAGAGGGTTAATATTCTTTCTTAATATGCCTTCATCATCATTTGTATAATATTCCTTATTAACAGTTTTTCCTTTATACTGCAACTTCTTAGTTAAATGTAAAAGTGTGAATGTAATAATTCTGGGGGTCAAGCATTTTACAGCAAAGGTGTAATAATAATACAAAGGCAAATATCAGGTCACGTGGTACAGGATAACAGGAATGACCCATATGACAATGTGCTAAATAAATAAAAATGTATGTTTATTACATACGCATGAGGGCAGATGTACTTGACATGAGGAGCCCTGATGGCCGCCAGAGCTTGAGCCCATCCGTGTCTGAGGAGAGCACAATCTGGTCAAAAACTTCATCTAGACTGCATTCAATCATGACACATAATCGTGATACGGTTTACCCTGTGTCTCCCAGGCCGTGGAGGAATATCACCTGGAGGGGGAACACACAACAAGCTAAAAATATATAACATTTAAACCCCAAAATCTGAGGGCAATATAGCGCTGATGACGTCACTTACAGCAGCCGTTGCTTTACAAGCGGCGGGAACGATCGCTGACATGTTATTAGCGCGCGTAAAAGTCCTTCAGCTTTGTTGTATTCATGAACAGAGAACTTCAATGTCAACAGCTCACGGGAACAGTAATGACTCTGCCTCGCACTCACTCACTGACGGGCGCTTTCGGTTCATAAAGCTTCGGGTCCTTTGTGAATCATTTGTTCTGAATCAGTGATTCGGAGCGCGAATCAAACTGCCAAAGTCACGTGATTTCAGTAAACGAGTCTTCGGTACGTCATCACTAGGGGGTGATGGTCTCCGTGAACCCACGAACCAGTGTCTATGATTTTACCTTTTTACAGTCTATGGATTTTACCTGATCTCTGATCAGTTTTATACATTTGTAGACATAATGAAACATTTAATGACAAATTATATAATAAAAAGGAAGAGTTGTAGTTAAAAGTCTGCTTTGATTAGCCAAATTCACAATAAAACAAACGAAACAAGCCCTATAATATAATACAATAACTTATATTATAGAGATACTTCATATATATTTGTTAATTGCATTTAATAGATGACAGGCAGCTTCAATGAAACATTTCAGTTTGTTTTTAAAGGGTGTTTTTCTGCATGTTTTGACTGAGTTTTCGCTGCATTTACACTGTTCTGACCAGCAGGGGTCGCCAGCGTATCAGCGAAACAGCGAATCATTTAGCGAATCAATTGATTCAAAGCTTCACGAAAAGCTTCGTTTCTCCTGTGAGGTTTAAGGTCAGAACCTGCAACCCTAGTGTAAATGCTGCCCATTTTATTATAGATCATAATTTTATACTATTCATCTGATGATTCGAGTGTTATTTAGAACTGAGTTCGTGAACGATTGCAGAAATATTGAAACATTAACAATTTTATTGGAAGTTCTATTTTTTAACATTATTAATACACCTCAACCTTGTGGCATAATAATTTATGATGGTGCGTCACAATTAATGGTGAATAATTATTTTTCACAGTTTACTACTGTTTGTAACTTAGTTTTAACCGATATTTCAGTGAATCCAAATATGCCATGTGACTTTTATTATTGTTCGTTCTCGGATGTGCTTCCGGGTTTCGCACCACGTGAGCCTCCCCATGTCACCTGTCCTTGACTAGCATTTCTCCTGCTCTATGATGTCTGTGAGCAAGACAACAGCGGGGAAAACCATCGATATCGTGAAGAATCTGCCTCGCGTTACACTCGCAAACCTGCGACCCAATCCCGGCGCGAAGAAAGATGTGAGTTTGTTCTGCGAGGCGATATAATGGAGATGATTAGCGTGCTAGCATGATCAGATGCTCAAAACTGGAGTTGAGACACGCTCTTATAATATTCTAAAATTACCTTATAAGTTTTATAATGAAAGTAGTCGTTGTAGGTAGGACATTTATGAAGGATTAATTATCCTTAAATTTAGTGAGAAAGTCTTACATTCATAAAGTTGTGACATGAAAAATAATCTTCCTCAGTATTTTTGTCCAATAGAAATATCCAAATCTCTTTTAATCAAGACAGTTACTTGAGATGCAAAAATGCAGAAGAAAACTAGCAAAAAATATATATGAGTTATAGAAACTTCCCTTTGAAGTTTTTTCTGAGCCCGTTGGCAGATATTTATTCTCATTTTAACCACAAAGTCACTTTATTTTGAATACAGAAAACAAGACTTCATATTTTGTCAGTTTGTATGTCCAGTTAATTATCTTGATTTGTGAATTTTTAGACGATATCTGTCTGTTAAAGTCGCCCTGTGGTGAAACTCCAGCTTTTAATGTTGTTTATGTGTCTATGTGGTGTTTTTAATACGCTTTAAGACACACCATGTGTAAGTTCATAAGTCGACAGCATTGCTGAGTATTTCCTCCTTAAAACTGCAGTGAACCAAAGACAGTCTCAAAAACACGGTTTGAAATCGCTGGTGTTTCTGACGTCACAAACGACCTTGTAACCAATCAGATCAACGTGTGATCGTCAACCAGTGGATCTCTGAGCTGAGGGAGTGAGTGGAGGCGGGGCTCATTTGCATATTCATAGACCCGCGAATACTAAATGAGGCAAGGGTGTCGAGTTACATTCAAGATATTTTAAGGAAAAAACATTTATACATGTAATTTTGGTGATCAAAGATGAGTTTTAAGGTATAAAATTATAAACTACAGGGGGACTTTAAACCTTTTAAATTTTAAATGTATTAAAATCGTGCAGCTCTACTAGAGAGCATCGCGCTCCCTTCGGTGTGTTCCCCGCACCTCCTCGGCCTTGAGCTGTGCGTCTTGTTTCCGCACAGGAGAAGCGCAGGGGCCGAGGGCTTCACGGAGGGAACCGGAGCGGCCGGGGTCACAAGGGCGAGCGGCAGCGAGGGAACCGGCCGCGGCTGGGCTTCGAGGGCGGCCAGACCCCCTTCTACCTCATCATCCCCAAATACGGATACAACGCCGATCACAGGTAAAGCGGTCAGCGGTGCAACCGTACGCTCAGCTCCCCGCGGTCGGCACGCGGTGATTCGCGGATCAACTGCTAAATTTAACCATTATAGAGTGAAACTTTATCATTTGTACGTGTTTTGTCTTGCCATTTACACACTCAAATAATTTTAAACGCGGAAGAAGAGCCGAAAATCGGGGCACACTCACACACACTCACACACACAAACCGGATGTTTGTCAGTTTATTCGCTCTTAAAGTGACAACAGCCTAATATTCCTGCTGTTGTCTGTCATTAATGTTAATAAAACAACAAAATACAGCTTCAACAAAGATGAAACTATATTTAATTTCTACAGTGAACAAATAGTGTTATTTTACATTTAGGCTTAATTATTCATTTCTGTACCTGAATACCGCTGTCAGAGTTTGTTTCTTTGTTATTTGTATTCATCTCTGCTTGTTATTTTTTTATATTTGTTCTTATTTTATCACTGATTGTCCACAAATGTTCGAACTTTATCAACTAGGCTAGTAGTTTTGATGTGCTATCGAAGAACTTCAAGTGAGATTTAAGTAATAAATGAAAAGCAAAGTTACCCCCCCCCCCCCATTTATTTTTTGCTGATCCGAACCGTGAATTTTGGGATCCGTTCCTCCACTAATAACGGTGATGCTGTGTACCGCTGCACACACACTCTCTTCCGTAGGCTGATCTGTGTGTGTGTGTGTGTGTGTGTGTGTTCCAGCCGCCGGCCGCAGTATCCCCCTCTATCCCTGCGGAGGCTCCAGTACCTCATCGATCTGGGTCGCATCGACCCAACACTGCCCATCGATCTGACCCAACTGGTCAACGGCCGCGGAGTCACCATCCAGCCTCTGAAGAGAGACCACGGCGTCCAGCTCACTGACGAGGTTCGTTTGTGTGAGTGTGTGTGAGAGTGAGTGTGAGCGTGTGTGCGAGAGTGAGCAAGTGTGAGTGTGTGAGCGAGAGTGAGTGTGTGAGCGAGAGTGAGTGTGTGTGCGAGAGTGAGTGTGTGTGCGAGAGTGAGTGTGTGTGCGAGAGTGAGTGTGTGTGCGAGAGTGAGTGTGTGTGCGAGAGTGAGTGTGTGTGCGAGAGTGAGTGAGTGTGCGAGAGTGAGTGAGTGTGCGAGAGTCAGCGTGTGTGCGAGAGAGAGTGAGTGAGTGTGCGAGAGTGAGTGTGTGAGTGAGTGAGTGTGTGTGAGAGAGTGAGTGTGTGAGTGAGTGAGTGTGTGTGAGAGAGTGAGTGTGTGAGTGAGTGAGTGTGTGTGAGAGAGTGAGTGTGTGTGCGAGAGTGAGTGAGTGTGCGAGTGAGCGTGTGTGCGAGAGAGAGTGAGTGAGTGAGTGAGCGAGAGTGAGTGAGTGAATGGTAAATGGTAAAATGGTAAATGGACTGCATTTATATAGCGCTTTCACAGACCCAATGGCCACCAAAGCGCTTTACATTTGCCTCACATTCACCCATTCACACACTCATTCATACACCAACGGCGGTGTCTGCCATACATGGCGCCATCCAGCTCATTGGGAGCAGCCGGGGTTAGGTGTCTTGCTCATGGACACCTCGACACTTGGTCAGGTGGAACTGGGGATTGAACCACCAACCTTTCGGTTTGCAGACAACCTACATAAACCACTGAGCCACTGCCGCCCCTCGAGTGTGCGAGAGTGAGTGTGCGAGAGTGAGCGAGTCTGCGAGAGTGAGCGTGTGTGCGAGAGTCAGCGTGTGTGCGAGAGAGAGTGAGTGTGCGAGAGTGAGTGAGTGAGTGTGCGAGAGTGAGCGAGTGAGTGTGCGAGAGTGAGTGAGTGTGCGAGAGTGAGCGAGTGAGTGTGCGAGAGTGAGTGAGTGTGCGAGAGAGAGTGAGTGAGTGAGAGAGTGAGTGAGTGAGTGTGCGAGAGTGAGCGAGTGAGTGTGTGAGAGTGAGCGTGTGTGCGAGAGTGAGCGTGTGTGCGAGAGTGAGCGTGTGTGCGAGTGAGCGTGTGTGCGAGAGTCAGCGAGTGTGCGAGAGTGAGCGAGTGAGTGAGCGTGAGTGAGTGAGTGAGTGTGCGAGAGTGAGTGAGTGAGTGAGTGAGCGAGAGAAAGTGAGTGAGTGAGCGAGAGAAAGTGAGTGAGTGAGCGAGAGTGAGCGAGTGAGCGAGAGTGAGCGAGTGTGCGAGAGTGAGCGAGTGTGCGAGAGTGAGCGAGTGTGCGAGAGTGAGCGAGTGTGCGAGAGTGAGCGAGTGTGCGAGAGTGAGCGAGTGTGCGAGAGTGAGCGAGTGTGCGAGAGAAAGTGAGTGAGTGAGCGACTGTGCGAGAGTGAGCGAGAGTGAGCGAGTGTGCGAGAGTGAGCGAGTGTGCGAGAGAAAGTGAGTGAGTGAGCGAGTGTGCGAGAGTGAGCGAGAGTGAGCGAGTGTGCGAGAGAAAGTGAGCGAGAGTGAGCGAGTGTGCGAGAGTGAGCGAGTGAGCGAGAGAAAGTGAGCGAGTGAGCGAGAGAAAGTGAGCGAGTGAGCGAGAGAAAGTGAGCGAGTGAGCGAGAGAAAGTGAGCGAGTGAGCGAGAGAAAGTGAGCGAGTGAGCGAGAGAAAGTGAGCGAGTGTGCGAGAGTGAGCGAGAGTGAGCGAGTGTGCGAGAGTGAGCGAGAGTGAGCGTGTGTGCGAGAGAAAGTGAGCGTGTGTGCGAGAGAGAGCGAGAGTGAGTGAGTGAGTGTGCGAGAGTGAGTGAGTGTGCGAGAGTGAGTGAGTGAGTGAGAGTGAGTGAGCGAGTGTGCGAGAGTGAGCGAGTGTGCGAGAGTGAGTGAGTGAGTGTGCGAGAGTGAGTGAGTGTGCGAGAGTGAGTGTGTGAGTGTGCAAGAGTGAGTGAGTGTGTGAGCGAGAGTGTGCGTGAGTGAGTGAGTGAGTGTGCAAGAGTGAGTGAGTGTGCGAGAGTGAGAGTGAGTGAGTGAGTGTGCGAGAGTGAGAGTGAGTGAGCGAGTGTGCGAGAGTGAGTGAGTGAGTGTGCGAGAGTGAGTGAGTGAGTGTGCGAGAGTGAGTGAGTGAGTGTGCGTGAGTGAGTGAGTGAGTGTGCGAGAGTGAGTGAGTGAGTGTGCGAGAGTGAGTGTGTGAGTGTGCAAGAGTGAGTGAGTGTGTGAGCGAGAGTGTGCGAGAGTGAGTGAGTGAGTGTGCAAGAGTGAGTGAGTGTGCGAGAGTGTGAGTGAGTGAGTGAGTGTGCGAGAGTGAGTGAGTGTGCGAGAGTGAGCGAGTGTGCGAGAGTGAGCGAGTGTGTGAGAGTGAGTGAGTGAGCGAGTGTGTGAGCGAGAGTGCGAGAGTGAGTGAGTGTGCGAGAGTGAGTGAGTGTGCGAGAGTGAGTGTGCGAGAGTGAGTGAGTGTGCGAGAGTGAGTGTGAGAGTGAGAGTGAGTGAGCGAGTGTGTGAGCGAGAGTGAGCGAGTGAGTGAGTGTGCGAGAGTGAGTGAGTGTGCGAGAGTGAGTGAGTGTGCGAGAGTGAGTGAGTGTGCGAGAGTGAGTGAGTGTGCGAGAGTGAGTGAGTGTGCGAGAGTGAGTGAGTGTGCGAGAGTGAGTGAGTGTGTGAGCGAGAGTGAGCGTGTGTGCGAGAGAAAGTGAGTGAGTGTGCGAGAGTGAGTGAGTGTGCGAGAGTGAGTGAGTGAGTGTGCGAGAGTGAGCGAGAGAAAGTGAGTGAGTGAGCGAGAGAAAGTGAGTGAGTGAGTGAGCGAGTGTGCGAGCGAGAGTGAGCGAGTGTGTGAGCGAGAGTGATTGTGTGAGCGAGAGTGAGTTTGCGAGAGTGAGTGAGTGCGAGTGTGTGAGCGAGAGTGAGTGAGTGTGCGAGAGTGAGTGAGCGAGTGTGCGAGTGAGTGAGTGTGCGAGAGTGAGTGTGTGAGTGTGCAAGAGTGAGTGAGTGTGTGAGCGAGAGTGTGCGAGAGTGAGTGTGCAAGAGTGAGAGTGAGTGTGCGAGAGTGAGAGTGAGTGAGCGAGTGTGCGCGTGTGTGAGTGAGTGAGCGAGTGTGAGTGAGTGAGAGTGTGAGTGTGCGAGAGTGAGTGAGCGAGAGTGAGTGAGTGAGTGTGCGAGAGTGAGTGAGTGTGCGAGAGTGAGTGAGTGAGCGAGTGAGTGAGTGTGCGAGAGTGAGTGTATGAGTGTGCAAGAGTGAGTGAGCGAGTGTGCGAGAGTGAGTGTGCGAGAGTGAGTGAGTGTGCGAGAGTGAGTGAGTGTGCGAGAGTGAGTGAGAGTGTGCGAGAGTGAGTGAGTGTGAGTGTGCGAGAGTGAGTGAGTGTGAGTGTGCGAGAGTGAGTGAGTGTGAGTGTGCGAGAGTGAGTGAGTGAGTGAGCGAGTGAGTGAGTGTGCGAGAATGAGTGTGTGAGTGTGCAAGAGTGAGTGAGTGTGTGAGCGAGAGTGTGCGAGAGTGAGTGAGTGAGTGTGCAAGAGTGAGTGAGTGTGCGAGAGTGAGAGTGAGTGTGCGAGAGTGAGAGTGAGTGAGCGAGTGTGCGCGAGTGTGAGTGAGTGAGCGAGTGTGAGTGAGTGAGAGTTTGCGTGAGTGAGTGAGTGAGTGTGCGAGAGTGAGTGAGTGAGAGTGTGCGAGAGTGAGTGAGTGCGAGAGCGAGTGTGCGAGTGTGCGAGAGCGAGTGTGCGAGAGTGAGTGAGTGTGTGAGCGAGAGTGAGTGAGTGTGTGAGCGAGAGTGAGTGAGTGTGTGAGCGAGAGTGAGTGAGCGAGTGTGTGAGCGAGAGTGCGAGAGTGAGTGAGTGTGCGAGAGTGAGTGAGTGAGTGAGTGAGTGTGCGAGAGTGAGTGAGTGAGTGTGCGAGAGTGAGTGAGTGAGTGTGCGAGAGTGAGTGAGTGAGTGTGCGAGAGTGAGTGAGTGAGTGAGTGTGTGAGCGAGAGTGAGTGTGTGAGCGAGAGTGAGTGTGCGAGAGTGAGTGACTGTGCGAGAGTGAGCGAGTGTGCGAGAGCAAGTGTGCGAGAGCAAGTGTGCGAGAGTGAGCGAGTGTGCGAGAGTGAGCGAGTGTGCGAGAGTGAGCGAGTGTGCGAGAGTGAGCGAGTGTGCGAGAGTGAGTGAGTGTGCGAGAGTGAGAGTGAGCGAGTGAGTGAGTGTGCGAGAGTGAGTGTGTGAGTGTGCAAGAGTGAGTGAGTGTGTGAGCGAGAGTGTGCGAGAGTGAGTGAGTGAGTGTGCAAGAGTGAGTGAGTGTGCGAGAGTGAGAGTGAGTGTGCGAGAGTGAGAGTGAGTGAGCGAGTGTGCGCGAGTGTGAGTGAGTGAGAGTTTGCGAGAGTGAGTGAGCGAGAGTGAGTGAGTGAGTGTGCGAGAGTGAGAGTGAGTGAGCGAGTGTGCGCGAGTGTGAGTGAGTGAGCGAGTGTGAGTGAGTGAGAGTTTGCGAGAGTGAGTGAGCGAGAGTGAGTGAGTGAGTGTGCGAGAGTGAGTGAGTGAGAGTGTGCGAGAGTGAGTGAGTGCGAGAGTGAGTGTATGAGTTTGCGAGAGTGAGTGAGCGAGAGTGAGTGAGTGAGTGTGTGAGCGAGAGTGAGTGTGTGAGCGAGAGTGAGTGTGTGAGCGAGAGTGAGTGTGCGAGAGTGAGTGACTGTGCGAGAGTGAGCGAGTGTGCGAGAGTGAGCGAGTGTGTGTGCGAGAGTGAGCGAGAGTGAGCGAGAGTGAGTGAGTGTGCGAGAGTGAGTGAGTGTGCGAGAGTGAGTGAGTGTGCGAGAGTGAGTGAGTGAGTGTGCGAGAGTGAGTGAGTGAGTGTGCGAGAGTGAGTGAGTGTGTGAGCGAGAGTGAGTGAGTGTGTGAGCGAGAGTGAGTGAGCGAGTGTGTGAGCGAGAGTGCGAGAGTGAGTGAGTGTGCGAGAGTGAGTGAGTGAGTGAGTGAGTGTGCGAGAGTGAGTGAGTGAGTGTGCGAGAGTGAGTGAGTGAGTGTGCGAGAGTGAGTGAGTGTGTGAGCGAGAGTGAGTGTGTGAGCGAGAGTGAGTGTGAGTGAGCGAGTGTGCGCGAGTGTGAGTGAGTGAGCGAGTGTGAGTGAGTGAGAGTTTGCGAGAGTGAGTGAGCGAGAATGAGTGAGTGAGTGTGCGAGAGTGAGAGTGAGTGAGCGAGTGTGCGCGAGTGTGAGTGAGTGAGCGAGTGTGAGTGAGTGAGAGTTTGCGAGAGTGAGTGAGCGAGAGTGAGTGAGTGAGAGTGTGCGAGAGTGAGTGAGTGCGAGAGTGAGTGTATGAGTTTGCGAGAGTGAGTGAGCGAGAGTGAGTGAGTGAGTGTGTGAGCGAGAGTGAGTGTGTGAGCGAGAGTGAGTGTGTGAGCGAGAGTGAGTGTGCGAGAGTGAGTGACTGTGCGAGAGTGAGCGAGTGTGCGAGAGTGAGCGAGTGT
The DNA here is from genome assembly GCF_029890125.1 of Rhinichthys klamathensis goyatoka. NCBI lineage: Eukaryota > Metazoa > Chordata > Actinopteri > Cypriniformes > Leuciscidae > Rhinichthys > Rhinichthys klamathensis. The sequence continues at coordinate 846,900 of NW_026606849.1, read as the reverse complement.
GTGTGCGAGAGTGAGTGAGTGTGCGAGAGTGAGTGAGTGTGCGAGAGTGAGTGAGTGTGCGAGAGTGAGTGAGTGTGCGAGAGTGAGTGAGTGTGCGAGAGTGAGTGAGTGTGCGAGAGTGAGTGAGTGAGTGTGCGAGAGTGAGTGAGTGAGTGTGCGAGAGTGAGTGAGTGAGTGTGCGAGAGTGAGTGAGTGTGCGAGAGTGAGTGAGTGTGCGAGAGTGAGTGAGTGTGCGAGAGTGAGTGAGTGTGCGAGAGTGAGTGAGTGAGTGTGCGAGAGTGAGTGTGTGCGCGAGAGTGAGTGAGTGTGCGAGAGTGAGTGAGCGAGTGCGAGAGTGAGTGAGCGAGTGTGTGAGAGTGAGCGAGTGTGTGAGTGAGTGAGTGTGCGAGTGAGCGAGTGTGTGAGCGAGAGTGATTGTGTGAGCGAGAGTGAGTGTGCGAGAGTGAGTGAGCGAGTGAGTGTGCGAGAGTGAGCGAGTGTGCGAGAGTGAGCGAGTGTGCGAGCGAGTGAGAGTGTGTGAGCGAGTGAGAGTGAGTGAGTGTGCGAGAGTGAGTGTGCAAGAGTGAGTGAGTGTGCGAGAGTGAGTGAGTGTGCGAGAGTGAGAGTGAGTGAGCGAGTGTGCGAGAGTGAGTGAGTGTGCGAGAGTGAGTGAGTGTGAGTGTGCGAGAGTGAGTGAGTGTGAGTGTGCGAGAGTGAGTGAGTGTGAGTGTGCGAGAGTGAGCGAGTGTGCGAGAGTGAGCGAGTGTGCGAGAGTGAGCGAGTGTGCGAGAGTGTTCGAGAGTGAGTGAGTGAGTGTGCGAGAGTGTGTGAGTGTGCGAGAGTGAGTGAGTGTGCGAGAGTGAGTGAGTGTGCGAGAGTGAGCGAGAGTGAGTGAGTGTGAGCGAGTGTGTGTGCGAGTGTGAGTGTGTGTGTGTGTGCGAGTGTGTGTGAGTGAGTGTGCGAGTGTGAGCGAGTGTGTGTGCGAGTGTGAGTGTGTGTGTGTGTGCGAGTGTGTGTGAGTGTGCGAGAGTGAGTGAGCGAGTGTGCGAAAGTGATGCTAGTGTGCGTGAGTGAGCGAGAGTGAGTGAGTGTGTGTGCGAGTGAGTGTGTGTGCGAGTGTGAGTGTGCGAGAGTGAGCGAGTGTGCGAGAGTGAGTGTGCGAGAGTGAGCGAGTGTGAGTGTGTGTGTGTGTGCGAGTGTGTGTGAGTGTGCGAGAGTGAGTGAGCGAGTGTGCGAGAGTGAGTGAGTGTGCGAGAGTGAGTGAGTGTGCGAGAGTGAGTGAGTGTGCGAGAGTGAGTGAGTGTGCGTGAGTGTGCGAGTGTGAGTGAGTGTGCGAGAGTGAGTGAGTGAGTGTGCGAGAGTGAGTGAGTGTGCGAGTGTGCGAGAGTGAGTGAGTGTGCGAGAGTGAGCGAGAGTGAGCGAGTGTGCGAGAGTGAGCGAGTGTGCGAGAGTGAGCGAGTGTGCGAGAGTGTGCGAGAGTGAGCCAGTGTGCGAGAGTGAGTGAGTGTGCGAGTGTGAGTGTGCGAGAGTGAGTGAGTGTGCGAGAGTGAGTGAGTGTGCGAGAGTGAGTGAGTGTGCGAGAGTGAGCGAGTGTGTGTGTGAGTGTCTGTGAGTGAGTGAGTGAGTGAGTGTGCGAGAGTGAGTGTGTGAGTGAGCGAGTGTGCGAGAGTGAGTGAGTGTGTGTGCGAGAGTGAGTGTGAGTGAGAGAGTGTGAGAGTGAGAGAGTGTGAGTGAGAGAGTGTGAAGTATTTGTAGCCTGTGGATTGGGACGCAGCTCATGTCACCTGATCAAACTCTTCCGGTCATTAAAGCAATCCCGCTGTGCTGAAGCCGCCTGGGATCAAGCTCGAGTTTAAGGCCTATGAACTTCTGTAAAGCACTGTTTATTCATCCAGGTGGTTTTCATTGAAGTGTGTGTGTGTGTGTGTCTGTGTGTGTGTGTGTGTGTGTGTTTCAGGGTGCTGATATATTCTGTGCGAAGGTGAACCTGGAGGTGCAGGTGGCGTCAGAGAAAGCCATCGCTGCGGTCGAGAGGAACGGCGGCGTGATCACGACTAGCTACTACGACCCGCGCAGCCTCCGTCAGTATACGCTAATGCTAACCCTGATTCAGCTAATGCTAACCCCACGCTAACCCTGATTCAGCTAATGCTAACCCTGATTCAGCTAATGCTAACCCTGATTCAGTGCAACACAGATCCATTACAGCCCAAGAGGGCGATAAACAACATCATATCGAGATCGCAATGAAATATACGCTACCTGTCAAAAGGAATAAATTACACTTTACTATATATTAGGGGTGTAACGATTCATCTACTACATCGATGAATCGATTTATATTCCTATGATCCAACTACATCGATCTGTGCTCGGCAAGTTGGCCTTCCGGACGACATATATCGATCCAACATCGTTTTAAAAGGTAATCAATCGATTTTATCGATACTAGGAAATAACGCATTGGATTTAAGCAGGTCAGTCTTTGGATGTTTTTTCTTAGCACTTTTAATGATAAAGGCGTTAAACGTTACTCGATTCAGTCATTCATTCGCGACAAGACAAAAAAGATCGCGTTGACTGTGACACACACACACAGAGAAAGACTCGCGCCAGTATCGTGCATGCGCACAAGACAGCACGCCAGAATACAGCTCTCTTTCGCGCTTGAACGAACAATAACACACACAATTATGCCAAAATGTCTTTTTGTCCAGTATCTTAACACGAGAGCAGTCTTACGATGGCCGTAAAGAGTTGTGACTCGTGAGAGAATGATGAGGCGCGTGTGAGATCTGCGTCTCTGTCAGCGGCTGGTCTTAAAGGGACAGTACACAGTGGCCACTAATTATCTCTGTCGTTAAAGTTAATCAAAGAACAAAGGGAACAGAGAAAAACACTCAATGCTCTTGACTAAATAACTTTTGTAACTTTAATAAGGATTATTCTATAATGTATAATGTTTGCAATTGCAGCGCAGACTGTTGAACTTAATTCAATATCTGTATCTCCTACCTGTTAGACAGGAATGTCCAGACATTTTTGTCCAGACATCAATGGCTTATTGATCATTATAGGTGTTATTAATCATCTAGTTGTTGTTACAAGTTTGAGAAATACACATTTCAGCATCACTAATCTGTGTGTGCATTTTCCTTGAGAACCAAGCAAGTTCACTCATGAAATCATTTGTTTATTATATCGCAATTGCATATCGCAATATTGACCTCAATAATCGCAATATGACATTTTCCCCAAATCATGCAGCCCTAGTTTATATCTAGAATTAATTGATACCTGATTGATTCCCTTACAAGAAACATGAATCTAGGAAACTTTACCCGCACTGTCCAGTAAGGTATTTATTTCAGTCACACTGGTTGAATTTTTGGCTAAAAAGTTACTGAATCGATTTCAAGTCACTGAATCGTTTTGGATCGTATCGTTCTAAATGAACCAATATCGTCCTTGAATCGTATCGACAACCACGAATCGTGATACGAATCGAATCGTTGTTAAAACGAATCGTTACACCCCTACTATATATTCAGTTTTAGTTTGTCATAATATTTAACAATATTACTGTTTTTTGTTTGTATTTTTAATCAAATAAATGCAGCCTTGGTGAGCAGAAGACTCTTCCCGATCGTAGTGTGTGTCGATCTCTGGAGCACCTTTTATATAAACTTAAACAATTTAATTAAGCTTTTAAAATGTAATCAAGTGAAAATATAATTGATTTAGCAATGCATGTCAAATAAGATGCACTGCAGAACTGTGAAGCCACACAGTGTGTGATATTCCACACACTCTTGATATGATGCGTTTATCGCAATCCAGAGGCTCATGGGAGCATCGTTGGGATAGATCAAACCCGTACTGATAAGATTTCTGTGTGTGTGTATGTGTGTGTCTGTTTGTGTGTGTCTGTTTGTGTATATGTGTGTGTGTGTTTGTGTGTGTCTGTTTGTGTATATGTGTGTGTGTGTTTGTGTGTGTGTGTGTGTGTATGTTTGTGTAAACGTGTATACGTGTGTGTGTGTGTGTGCGTGTATATGTGTGTGTGTATGCTTGTGTATACGTGCGTGTGTGTGTGTATGTTTGTGTATGTGTTTGTATATGTTTGTGTGTGTGTGTGTGTGTGTGTGTGTCTGCGTATGTTTGTGTATACGTGTGCGTGTTTGTGTATACGTGTGTGTGTGTGCGTGCGCGTGTGTGTATGTTTGTGTATACGTGTGTGTGTATGTGTGTTTGTGCGTGCGTGCGTGTGTGTGTTTGTGTGTGTTTGTGTATACGTGTGTGTGCGTGCTTGCGTGTGTGTGTGTGTGTGTGTGTGTGTATACGTGTGTGTGTGTGCGTGCGTGTATATGTGTGTGTGTGTGTGTATGCTTGTGTATACGTGTGTGTGTGTGTGTGTGTGTGTGTGTGTGCGTGCGTGCGTGTGTGTGTGTATTTTTGTGTATACGTGTGTGTGTGTATGTGTCTGTTTGTGTATATGTGTGTGTATATGTTTGTGTGTGTGCGCGCGTATGTGTGTGTACGCGTATGTGTGTACGCGTGCGTTTGTGTGTATGTTTGTGTATACGGGTGTGTATGTTTGTGTATACGTGTACGCGTGCGTTTGTGTGTGTGTGTGTGTGTGTGTGTGTGTGCGTGCGTGCGTTTGTGTATACGTGTGCGTATGTTTGTGTATACGTGTGTGCGTGTGTGTTTGTCTATATGCGCGTGTGTGTATGTTTGTGTATACGTGTGTGTATATGTGTGTGTGTGTGTGTGTGTGTGTGTGTGTGTGTGTGTGTGTATGCTTGTGTATACGTGTGTGTATGTTTGTGTATACGTGTGTGTGTGTGTGTGTGTGTGTGTGTATGTGTGTGTATACGTGTGTGTGTGTATGTGTGTGTATACGTGTGTGTGTGTATGTTTGTGTATACGTGTGTGTATATGTGTGTGTGTGTGTGTGTGTGTGTGTGTGTGTGTATGCTTGTGTATACGTGTGTGTATGTTTGTGTATACGTGTGTGTGTGTGTGTGTGTGTGTATACGTGTGTGTGTGTGTTCCAGAAGTCCTCATCAAGCCCGTGCCCTTCCTCATGTCTGGCGAGCCGATCCCCAAGCGTCTGCTTCCCGGTGAGGAGCTTCTGCCGTATTACACCGACGCCAGTAACCGCGGCTACCTGTCGGACCCGGCTCAGGTGCGGGCCGCGCGCGTGCGTCTGGCGCAGAAGTACGGCTACCGGCTGCCGGACGTCGGCGCGGACGAGCACTTCGAGATGCTGGCGCAGAGGAAGGACCCGCGGCAGATCTTCTTCGGCTTGGCTCCCGGATGGGTCGTCAACATGGCCGACAGGAAGATCCTCAAACCCACGGATGACAGAGTCCTGCGCTACTACGGCTCTTAGGTCTCCGTGTCTGTGTGTGTAAAGTCAATGTTGAAGAACTGATGATTAAATTAAATTTCTGTAATAAAAAGCTGATTCCACGGTCTGTGCTTATAAATGTATTCAGTTTGTAAAGCGTTATGACCAGAGCCTGAGACGAACACTCGTCAAGCGCCGTGAGACTGGAGAAATCAGCGACGGCGAGTTCATGAACACGGTTTGCAATCGCTGGCGTTTCTGACGTCACAAACGACCTTGTACAACATGACATCATGACTTTGCGTAAACATACACGCCACTTTCAATTCAAGTGGCGTGTTATCTATACGCATTTTGAAATATCCGCGTGTATGTCCACGCCGAAATCTTTTGCGTGTATGTCTACGCCATTAAATGTCCGAGTGATTCCGCGTGTATGTCTACGGATTATTCTATAATGTATAATGTTTGCAATTGCAGCGCAGACTGTTGAACTTAATTCAATATCTGTATCTCCTGCCTGTTAGACAGGAATGTCCAGACATTTTTGTCCAGACATCAATGGCTTATTGATCATTATAGGTGTTATTAATCATCTAGTTGTTGTTACAAGTTTGAGAAATACACATTTCAGCATCACTAATCTGTGTGTGCATTTTCCTTGAGAACCAAGCAAGTTCACTCATGAAATCATTTGTTTATTATATCGCAATTGCATATCGCAATATTGACCTCAATAATCGCAATATGACATTTTCCCCAAATCATGCAGCCCTAGTTTATATCTAGAATTAATTGATACCTGATTGATTCCCTTACAAGAAACATGAATCTAGGAAACTTTACCCGCACTGTCCAGTAAGGTATTTATTTCAGTCACACTGGTTGAATTTTTGGCTAAAAAGTTACTGAATCGATTTCAAGTCACTGAATCGATTTGGATCGTATCGTTCTAAATGAACCAATATCGTCCTTGAATCGTATCGACAACCACGAATCGTGATACGAATCGAATCGTTGTTAAAACGAATCGTTACACCCCTACTATATATTCAGTTTTAGTTTGTCATAATATTTAACAATATTACTGTTTTTTGTTTGTATTTTTAATCAAATAAATGCAGCCTTGGTGAGCAGAAGACTCTTCCCGATCGTAGTGTGTGTCGATCTCTGGAGCACCTTTTATATAAACTTAAACAATTTAATTAAGCTTTTAAAATGTAATCAAGTGAAAATATAATTGATTTACCAATGCATGTCAAATAAGATGCACTGCAGAACTGTGAAGCCACACAGTGTGTGATATTCCACACACTCTTGATATGATGCGTTTATCGCAATCCAGAGGCTCATGGGAGCATCGTTGGGATAGATCAAACCCGTACTGATAAGATTTCTGTGTGTGTGTATGTGTGTGTCTGTTTGTGTGTGTCTGTTTGTATATGTTTGTGTGTGTCTGTTTGTGTATATGTGTTTGTGTGTGTGTGTGTGTGTGTGTGTGTGTGTGTGTGTGTGTGTGTGTGTGTGTGTGTGCGTATGTTTGTGTATACGTGTGCGTGTTTGTGTATACGTGTGTGTGTGTGCGTGCGCGTGTGTGTATGTTTGTATATACGTGTGTGTGTATGTGTGTTTGTGCGTGTGTGTGTTTGTGTATACGTGTGTGTGGGTGCTTGCGTGTGTGTGTGTGTGTGTATACGTGTGTGTGTGTGCGTGCGTGTATATGTGTGTGTGTGTGTATGCTTGTGTATACGTGTGTGTGTGTGTGTGTGTGTGTGTGTGTGTGTGTGTGTGTGTGTGTGTGTGTGTGTGTGCGTGCGTGCGTGTGTGTGTGTATTTTTGTGTATACGTGTGTGTGTGTATGTGTCTGTTTGTGTATATTTGTGTGTATATGTTTGTGTGTGTGCGCGCGTATGTGTGTGTACGCGTATGTGTGTGTACGCGTGCGTTTGTGTGTATGTTTGTGTATACGGGTGTGTATGTTTGTGTATACGTGTACGCGTGCGTTTGTGTGTGTATGTGTGTGTGTGTGTGCGTGCGTGTGTGTATGTTTGTGTATACGTGTGCGTATGTTTGTGTATACGTGTGTGGGCGTGTGTGTTTGTCTATATGCGCGTGTGTGTATGTTTGTGTATACGTGTGTGTATATGTGTGTGTGTGTGTGTGTGTATGCTTGTGTATACGTGTGTGTATGTTTGTGTATACGTGTGTGTGTGTGTGTATGTGTGTGTATACGTGTGTGTGTGTATGTGTGTGTATACGTGTGTGTGTGTATGTGTGTGTATACGTGTGTGTGTGTGTTCCAGAAGTCCTCATCAAGCCCGTGCCCTTCCTCATGTCTGGCGAGCCGATCCCCAAGCGTCTGCTTCCCGGTGAGGAGCTTCTGCCGTATTACACCGACGCCAGTAACCGCGGCTACCTGTCGGACCCGGCTCAGGTGCGGGCCGCGCGCGTGCGTCTGGCGCAGAAGTACGGCTACCGGCTGCCGGACGTCGGCGCGGACGAGCACTTCGAGATGCTGGCGCAGAGGAAGGACCCGCGGCAGATCTTCTTCGGCTTGGCTCCCGGATGGGTCGTCAACATGGCCGACAGGAAGATCCTCAAACCCACGGATGACAGAGTCCTGCGCTACTACGGCTCTTAGGTCTCCGTGTCTGTGTGTGTAAAGTCAATGTTGAAGAACTGATGATTAAATTAAATTTCTGTAATAAAAAGCTGATTCCACGGTCTGTGCTTATAAATGTATTCAGTTTGTAAAGCGTTATGACCAGAGCCTGAGACGAACACTCGTCAAGCGCCGTGAGACTGGAGAAATCAGCGACGGCGAGTTCATGAACACGGTTTGCAATCGCTGGCGTTTCTGACGTCACAAACGACCTTGTACAACATGACATCATGACTTTGCGTAAACATACACGCCACTTTCAATTCAAGTGGCGTGTTATCTATACGCATTTTGAAATATCCGCGTGTATGTCCACGCCGAAATCTTTTGCGTGTATGTCTACGCCATTAAATGTCCGAGTGATTCCGCGTGTATGTCTACGCCGTTAAATGTCCGAGCGAAACGAAGCAAAATCTATATCTACATCTGTGGAGCGATATTTCTTTTCCTAGGATGGTAGGAGAAGACTCATAAATGGTATTAACCCCAGTGACGGGTAGGTTTAGGGACGGGGTTGGGGTAGGTCATATATTTATATATGCATAATACAGTAATATGACGTTAAGTCAAAGGCGTTGATAAACACGCTGAAAAGCGATTATGCGTGTTGATAGCACGCCAAAAATGGAAATACGAATTGGCGTGTCATACATACGCCATTTCATGAGATCAGTCTGCCTTGTAACCAATCAGATCAACGTGTGATTGTCAACCAGTGGATCTCTGAGTGAGTGAGTGAGTGAGTGGAGGCGGGGCTCATTTGCATATTCATAGACCCGCGAATACTAAATGAGGCAAGGGTGTCGAGGTTTAAGGGATAAAATAATTAACTACAGGGCTACTTTAATTAAACACCAATGGACAAAGAAAAAATCACTCATTACTCTTGACTGAATATCTTTAATAAGGATTAATTGATATGGTAATGTATCATTAATTTATAATGTAAAGAATATGCGAAGATTTTTTTTTTTCTTTACATTTGCTTAGGCTACTTTATAAAATTTCTGTACCTGAAAACCACTGCTTATTTCACTTGTATCTTTGTTATATTGTTTTTATTTGTTCTTATTTATAATGACAGTTTACTTGTCTTTAATAATGTTTAGATATTAGATAGGCTACACTTTAAAAAATGCTGGGTTGTTTCAACCCATGTTTGGGTCAAATATGGACAACCGTTGGTTGGACTTTTTAAATAAAACTTTCAAACACAAGAGTTGGGTTCGTCCATATTTGACCCAAACGTGGGTTGAAACAACCCAGCATTTTTAGAGTGTAGTATTTTAAGCAGTTTTTGCAAGAACAGTTTCATGGCCGGTAAATGTTGTTACGGCTGGTCTAATCTCAAGTCCCCGCCCTGCTATGACGCAGCGACGCCTCGTTTACTGCAGTCACGTGACTGTGGCAGTTTGATACGCGCTCAGAATCACTGGCTCCAAACTAATGGTTCGTAAAGCTTCACGAAGTGTTCATCACTATAGCTTATATCTACGTGTAAAAGCCATATATTTGCCGAACTGTTTAGTGTTCTGTCTGTCGGGATGCCGTCTCCCTTTGAGGTTATATTGCAGTGCCAAATAGTCATTTTAATTGAATATTGACTTTTTCCGTTTATTACACATAAATTTAGCACATGCAACCCCTGGATCAATGTTGACCTCTGAACGAAGACACAGACCGACGCCATATCTCACCGTGTGTAGAATCAATAATTGTATCCCTTAAAACTCATCTTTGATCAGCAAAATTACATTATTTTTGTCAAGTCTTCATGACTTAAAATATCTTGAATGTAACTCGACACCCTTGCCCCATTTAGTATTCGCGGGTCTATGAATATGCAAATGAGCCCCGCCTCCACTCACTCCCTCAGCTCAGAGATCCACTGGTTGACGATCACACGTTGATCTGATTGGTTACAAGGTCGTTTGTGACGTCAGAAACACCAGCGATTTCAACCCGTGTTTTTGAGACTGTCTTTGGTTCACTGCAGTTTTAAGCAGAAAATACTCAGCAATGCTGTCGACTTATGAACTTACACATGGTGTGTCTTAAAGCGTATTAAACACACCACATAGACACATAAACAACATTAAACGCTGGATTTTCACCATGTGTTTTAATTATAAAACTCTCAAATGACCGAGTTTGTCCTTCAGTCCTCCTGTCAGCTTTATAAGGGGAATAAACAATATTATCCCGACAGGAGGAACTGATGATGCGTGACGAACTCGTCCCAATCGAAGACCGGCGACATTAACTTCCCCGAACACACACCAGCAATCTACTGTTCCCAGTTCCCACACACCGGCAATCTACTGTTCCCAGTTCCCACACACTGGCAATCTACTGTTCCCAGTTCCCACACACCGGCAAACGCTTCATTTCCAGCAGTCGCTCACTCCTTTAAACCTGTCCGAGTTCGCCATCAGATAACAGCTAAAGTCGCATACGTTACAGTAAAAAGCTGCAGCACAGGCGTAACGTAGTTTAAGTACGGTATTATATCATAGTTATCATCTATCTTTAGGAAATATATCTGTGTATAGATTCCTTAACTCTGAATCACCCAGTACTTAAACCCCTACACACACACACACACACACACGACACCCCCAAACCCTCAAAACCAGCACGATTCAGGGTTGCCAAGCAACTGTTTGGATCATGTGACCCTTTTCAACCTAATTTTCAACACATATGCTGTCAAACCCGTATAATAACAGTATTTCCACAAACCTCTCCATCTTTCATTCCTCTCTCAAGCAAACTAAGAAACTCAAAGATGACCGTAAACAAGCATTAGGTTCAAAACTGAATTTTAAATTTTTAAAGTGGAGTTGTATTTAAAATAATAATAAATTATTTAAAAATAAAAGCAATGAATGTTCCGAGTATGCAGATTTCCATTTTTTTTCCAAGACATTATTCACATATATTGAAAAAAAAGACGATATTTGGTAGCCTGGAGAATGTAGACTGTAGACAGGCGTATCGTCAGTGTGAGACGCATCATAAACTGTGTTCTTCACTGAGTGTGTGTGATATCTCCTCAGACTCACACTTTCAGAGAAATCACCCTAATGTCGCCACAGTAACAATACACAACCAAAATATAAAAAACACGTGTTTAGCATGAGAGTCAAACATCGTCTCCACTCCGATAGATAACGTAGTCGGTTACTACCGTAACCTCGGTTCTCTCTAGAAGAGGTTCTCTCGTACTGCGTAATATCTTACGCTAGGGGAAAACCTCTTTTCCACGAGATATTGAAGCCAAAAATTATCCTTAATTTTGAATTAATGTAAAACGCGTTGCGGCAGCATGCAGACATAGGCAAGGCGGCTCGCGTGCCTATTGGCTGTCCTGCGGCAACTGCAGCAGCCTATCGAGAGAGGCCCTTTGGTGACGGTCCAATGGGGGCGCTTCGCGCCCACTGCGTCACCTTCCCGCCGAAGCGGGCGTGGCCTAGCCCTATAAAAATATTTAGATGGGCTGATATAACTGGTTTTTCATCGCCGAAGCGAACCAGAGCGTGTTGCAGGCATGGCAAGATACGCAGTACTCGTTCCCTCTTCTGGAGAGAACCGAGGTTACGTTAGTAACCGAGTATGTTCTCTTACGAGAGGTTCTCTCATACTGCATAATATCTTACGCTAGGGGAACACAGTGTAAAACGCCGTGCGTGCTGGGATCCAACACCAAAGTCCCAAGGGCAGTAGCCCAGGGCTCATATAGTGCACAATCACCAGGGACTCACACAGAGTCTGAGAAGAGAGGCTAGCAGTCTCATTCCCAATAAGTTAGCATCCCAAAGGATCTAATCACTGTCACAGTGTTACACACAGTCAGGGTGAAACCGTTCGGCCTGAAATGTGTAACAGTATGGGTCTTTTGCCCATGGGGAAATTTTAATCGGTCAGCAGTGCTCAAGCGATTGTAGTATTCTGCGCCGAAGCAACGGGGCAGACAATACTCGATTTTATACCAACAATAGTTTAGCCTGTAAGGCGGGAACCTCTAGGTTATAAATTCTTATAAATGTAGACGGGGAGCCCCAGCCTGCCGCCATACAGATATCCTGTAAGGTAATCCCGCTAGACCAAGCCCACGACGAGGCCATGCCTCTTGTGGAGTGCGCTCTAACACCTAAAGGGCACTTAAGGCCCTTTGACGTGTATGCCAGCGCTATGGCGTCAACTATCCATCTGGATAGGTTCTGTTTCGACCTGGCTAGTCGGGGCACCTTTCATGGCTTCCAGAACCGTGGAAAGGTCCCACATGGGGATTGAGGGGGGTTTGGGAGGATTCAGCCTCTTAGCTCCTTTTAGGAAGCGGATGACCAGATCATTTTTCCCCATTGACTGGCCAGTCGCGGGTTTTGTAAACACAGCTATGGCCACCACATAAACTTTGAGCGTGGATGGGGTTCTGCCCTTATCCAGCAGCTCTTGAAGGAAGGAAAGCACTTCCGTAACCCCGCAGTCTAGGGGTAAAAAGCCTCGGGCTTTGCACCAGCCAGCAAACACCGACCATTTTGAGGCATAGAGTCGTCTAGTAGACAGCACTCTAGCCTGCGTGATCGTGTTTAGCACTCCCTTGGGGAGATTTGCGGGTACCCGTTTATGGTCCATGCGTGCAGGGACCACAGCTCCGCGCGAGGATGCCAAATCGAGCCCTCGGCCTGAGAGAGGAGGTCTTTCCTCATTGGTATTGGCCATGGGGCAGTGCTCGTCAGCTGCATCAAGATTGGGAACCAAGCTTGGTTTGTCCAGAGCGGAGCCACAAGAAGCACTGAGCATCCGTTTTCCTTAATTAGTTCCAACACCTGAGGCAGGAGCGAAACTGGGGGAAAGCATAGAGCGGGCAGCGGGGCCAGACGTGGGCCAGCGCATCCCTGCTCTTGGTGAAAAACTTCGGACAGTGAGCGTTCTCTTGGGACGCAAACAGGTCTACCTGCGCTCTGCTGAATGTCTCCCACAGCAGAAGGACCGTCTGCGGGTGCAGAGACCATTCTCCTGCTGGAACATTGTTCCTGGACAGTCTGTCTGGCCCCAAATTCAGTTGACCAGGCACATGTGCTGCTCTCAGTGAGCGCAGATTGTGCTGAGCCCAGACCAGGAGGCATTCCGTCAGCCTGTAAAGGTTTCGGGGTCTGACGCCGAATTTCGTGATGCGCTGAATGTTCAGTCTGCGCTCTGGCGACAGTCGCGTTGTCATAGACAGCGAGTTCAGTTCTGTACCCAGAAAGGATATTTCCTGGCTGGGAGACAGCAAACTTTTCGCCCAATTGACTGTGAGACCCAGATTCTCGAGGTGCTTGAGTAATATGGTCCTGTGTTCTATGAGCTCTGAATGAGATCGAGCTAGAATAAGCCAATCGTCCAAGTAGTTCAAAACTCGCATGCCCCGAAGTCGCAGGGGTGCGAGAGCCGCGTCCATGCACATTGTAAATGTACAGGGTGCAAGGGACAGGCCAAACGTTAGGACTGTGTATTGATATGCCTGGCCCTCGAAGGCGAATCTCAAAAATCGCCTGTGACGTGAAGCTACTTGTATCTGGAAATAAGCGTCCTTCAGATCTATTGACATAAACCAGTCCCCTTGGCAAATTTGCGTGAGGATTTTCCTGGTTGTGAGCATTCTGAACTGGCGTTTCATAAGCGCTCTGTTCAGCTGTCTTAGATTTAGAATGGGTCTGAGACCCCCGTCTTTTTTCGGTACCAGAAAATATCTGCTCTGAGCTTGAGATTAAGGCTCTATTGCCCCTTTGCTCAATAGTGTCGCTATTTCGGCTCGAAGTAGATGGGCTACTTCGGTTTTTACCGTAGATTCGGCACGCGCCGTGTAGCGGCGGGGACGTCGAGCGAACTGCAGCGAAGAGCCTCTTTTATAGTGTTCAGCACCGATTCTGATACCCCGGGAAGCTGTGCCCACGCATTTGCATGAATAGCTAGGGGTAGAATGAGATCTGGGCTCTGGCCGCGACATAGTGGCGACAGGAGAGCTTTGGTGTGCTGTAACGTAAACACTGTGCTTGCAGTGACCGAGGCGGGGGGCGCGCCGATCGCGACGGGCAGCCTGGCCGCCCTCGATTCCCTTATAGCAGTTTGCTGAGAGAGAGAGAGCGGGGCGAGCCCCGTGGGGCTTAACATGTCTGTGAGTGAATGTGGGCGCGGGACAGCGGGCACATTTACTGCACTGAAAACACCGTCGGCCTGAGCTGACTGTATGTGTGTTGGTTTCGTTTTTACAGAAACCGTGGGACATGTGGTGTGTAGTGTTTGTGGGCACTGAGTCGTGGGCACGTTCACTACGTTTAATGCACAATTGACATGAGTCGATTTTATTTGTGCGAGCCCTGCACTGTGGCGGGCTGTGTTTGTGTGTATAAATGAACACTGGGCTGTGGGCATTTTTATTACACTCATAACACCATCGGCTGTGGCCGGAATACCAGAAAATACACTGCTTATGTGATTTATCTGGGTCACCGTGGAAACGGCATTTGTGTGCAGGCAAGCGGGCCGTGGAACCGGCTTGTTTACTGCAAAATACACTGGAACAGTCGCATTTTCTGGAACTGAACGAGCGAAAAGTTCAGTGAGACTAAATACTGCGAGAGCCTCTCGCGTGAAGGCTTTGGGTTTCACCACTGAGCCACAGGGGGAAACGACATAATCTTCAATTAGCTCGAGCAGATAAGAGAGCGTCATCACAGTTTTGTGTGTGTCGGCGTTTGTTTGCAGGCATGCGTGTTATACAACAGGCTCATTGCTGCAATATTGATATTTTCAGGCGCTCAAACTAAGAGGAGCTGAGAAATGTTTGAGAAATGGAGATTGGTCCGGCCTCGGCGGGACTAAAACACACTCTTTCCTAATTTCGCCTGTGACGCATGCCCACGGGGGTGGGGGCGGGGTAGCTTTCTTATAACGTAAAGAAAGCTAGCCGCGGTTTTGATGCTGGCCCGTTTCCCTGACGACTCGCGGGCAGAAGGGGGAGGGAGCTCCACAGAGCTCGCCCAATCCTCACTGTCCGATGCCAGGATAGAGCAGCTGGCCTTCTCCACAGATGCAGCTATCTCGTCGTCATTAATGGCGGAAGCGGCGGCGCGCGGCAGCCGTTGTCCGTCAGTGAACGACTCGAGTGAAGCTGATGAAGCTGGTGGGCGAACCGGCGAGCTTTCACGGCTGGAGAAGGCTTTTACGGCGCGGCACTACACCGGGCGGAAGTGCAGACTCACAGCAAAAATGCCAGGCGAGTCCTCAGAGTCACCATGGCAACAGCTCGCAATGATGGCAGCCGCCGTCAGCGAGCGCGAGAGCTGCATGATCCTTACCCAGGCGGGAAACGCAGATGAAATGGCGGTCCCCGTCGCTGCGTGCGGCTCAGCACGAGCCACAGGAACGAAGCATCTTTACTAGCAAAATACACTAAAGATAAAGAGAGAGAGAGTGTGAGTCGCGACGACGAGCACACACTTTGCAGAGTGTAAAAGGATACAGACGCCGGATAGCGTAGCAGGTGCGGCGAGATGAAGGCCAGCGACTTCAGATGCAGAGGCTCGTCCCGCAGAAAGGCTTTGTCAACGGCGCGGCTTCTCACTCCGGATCCAGCGATGCGTGAGCTTCGCTGAAGAGATGAAAAACCAGTTATATCAGCCCATCTAGCTATATTTATAGGGCTAGGCCACGCCCGCGTCGGCGGGAAGGTGACGCAGTGGGCGCGAAGCACCCCCATTGGACCGTCACCAAAGGGCCTCTCTTGATAGGCTGCTGCAGTTGCTGCAGGACAGCCAATAGGCACGCGAGCCGCCTTGCCTATGTCTGCATGCTGCCGCAACGCCTTTTACATTAATTCAAAATTAAGGATCATTTTTGGCTTCAATATCTCGTGGAAAAGAGGTTTTCCCCTAGCGTAAGATATTACACAGTACGAGAGAACCTCTCGTAAGAGAACAGAAACTATTCCAAAGAGCAACTTAAGCAGCTCTCGTAGAAGTTTTACACTTCGGTCCGGAAACGGATGATGTTACTTTTCAAGCATTTATTTTAACATAAAGAGGGCTTTTGTGTTCAGTCTGTCATTGTGCTCATTCTCTCTCTCTCTCTCTCTCTCTCTCTCTCTCTCTCTCTCTCTCTCTCTCTCTCTCTCTCTCTCTCTCTCTCTCTCTCTCTCTCTCCCTCTCTCTCTCCCTCTCTCTCTCTCTCTCTCTCTCTCTGGTCCCGCTCGCTCTCTCTCTCTCTCTCTCTCGCTCCCCGCTCTCTCTCTCTCTCTCTCTCTCTCTCTCTCTCTCTCTCTCTCTCTCTCTCTCTCTCTCTCTCTCTCTCTCTCTCTCTCTCACTCTCTCTCACTCTCTCTCTCTCTCTCTCTCACTCTCTCTCACTCTCTCTCTCTCTCTCCCTCTCTCTCTTTCTCCCTCTATCTCTCTCTCTCTCTCTCTCTCTCTCTCTCTCTCTCTCTCTCTCTCTCTCTCTCTCTCTCTCTGTCCTACAGGGACTAAATGAGGTGTAAAACTCTTTTCACTAAACAATACACTCTCCATTCAGACATTCATAGCCTGAGATCAGATGACATGTTTCAAGGCTCTTATTTCTTTACCTTTTGTGCAATAACA
Organism: Rhinichthys klamathensis goyatoka; assembly: GCF_029890125.1. NCBI lineage: Eukaryota > Metazoa > Chordata > Actinopteri > Cypriniformes > Leuciscidae > Rhinichthys > Rhinichthys klamathensis. Next base: position 830,279 of record NW_026606849.1, on the reverse strand, counting down.
AAGCATTGTAAATAATTGCTCACAAACTGAAATGGAAATGGATCTATACTACAGTATAGCCTACAGAGAAGGGTGAACAAAGTGTGTGTGCGTGTGTGTGTGTGTGTGTGTGTGTGTGTCAGTCTGCCCACATACAAAAGAAATGAACCATAAATGAAAAAGTGCACACAGTGTGTGCGACCTTCTATGAAAACTATATTATCTTCGTGCTCATTAATACTGACATTTCACACGATCACACTCTTCTAATGCGTCCCGAGACACAAACACAGCGAGTAATCAACAGTCTGCTGATGGTAAATTTCTCGGATGTGTCAATCATGCAAACCGACCGAATGTGTGTGTGTGTGTGTGTGTGTGTGTGTGTGTGTGTGTGTGTGTGTGTGTGTGTGTGTGTGTGTGTGTGTGTGTGTGTGTGTGTGTGTGTGTGTGTGTGTGTGTGTGTGTGTGTGTGTGATTGCAGGTGTTCAGCACAAACACAAGCCAGTGGCGTAAGGTGAAACTGATGCTTCTGTGACTCGTGTTCAACACAAAAGCTTTGTTGAAGTTAATGATATAAAACATCCAAAAACTAAGGCCCTGTCCACACGGACACGGGTATTTTTATAACCGTGACTTTTTTTACGCGGTTCGGCCGTTCGTCCACACGAAAACGCACTGAAACCGAACATTTTTGAAAACCCCTACCAGGGTGAGGATTTTCAGAAACGCCGGTTACAGTGTTGTCGTGTAGACAGTGAAACCGGGGTTTTTGCCTTGCGACGTCAGAGTGTGCGCCGTTATCAGCTGTGTTTGACATCAGATTTGCGCTTCTGATTGGCCAACGTGGCTTTAGGGTTAAGGTTTATATCGCCGCCTGCTGGCGTGGCATGCTCTTGACCGCGCTTGATTGCGTGTTTTTACGTTTTCATGTAGATGGAGACCGAGCATGTGTGGACGGGATTTTTTTTTAAAACGCTGTAGGAAAAACTCCGGTTATAAAAATACCCGTGTCCGTGTGGACATGGCCTAAATCACAGTATGTGTGCGTGAGAACAGTGTTTATAAGTTGAACTTATGTTCCAAATTTAATGGTGCAATGCTAAAGTATGTAACAGTGTGCAACTTATGCAGTGCATTTAATCATGTCGACAGCGAGTGCGAGTGCTCTATGACACACATGATGAAGACAGTCCTCTGCGAGTCTGGCAATCCACAGCGATTAAGACGCCGCTCTGGTAAAAGTCATTTGTAGGAGAGACATGATGAGTGCATTTACGGCTGAAAAGATTTACACAATGTGACTAAATCATCCTTTTTTCCTCTTTCACTCATTTTGACTGCAAGGTTTTCCAGAGCGGCAGCCGTGTGTTGCTTTGAATGTAAGATTGTTACTCAGGGTGAGTAGATGATGACAGACTTTTCATTTTTGGGTGAACTATCCCTTTAAGTGTTCAAACCCCGTCTCCTGTCTGTGTGACCGACACCAGGGCGAGAACCATCGCCTCCGACGCGATCTCTCACACACACAAACAGACATCAGTCATCATGAGTGATGCTTCAATGAAGCGAGACAGACAGCAACAGTGTCGGCCCAGATCCGGCCAGATGGATTCCACACGGCTCAGATGTGGGCCGGATCTGGGCCGACACTGTTGCTGTCTGGGCGCACTTATTCAACCACTCTCCAACCATGCAGACGCATGGTAAGCCCTCAGAAGCGTGTCAGGGTTCGGTTAGAAAGCCTGGAACACACCAAGCCGACGCCGACGAACTAGCGCTGATGAAAGCCGACTGTGTTGTCGCCTCGCGTCGGGGTAAAGCTGCATTCTAATCCTAACCCCACACCTAATCCTAACCCCACACCTAATCATAACCCCACACCTAATCCTAACCCCACACCTAATCCTAACCCCACACCTAATCATAACCCCACACCTAATCCTAACCCCACACCTAATCCTAACCCCACACCTAATCCTAACCCCACACCTAATCCCGAACATAACCATGCTGGAGACTGAATGAGGGGAGACACTGTTTGGCACGAGAGCCGTTCAGCACTGATGTGTTTTATATGTGCAATCAATGACCGTTCCACATCCTCTGTAGAAGTCAATATACGCTGTGATGGGGACACACACAGTCATTCCCCACTCTCTGCCGTTTAGCACACGATATCATTCAGCCTCTATTGATTTACTCAGGAGCATCAGGGGCATTTTTGAAAACAATCAAAATTGAATACACACTCCAGTGCTTGCAAACCACCTCGCCTCGACGTTCACTCCTCACCTTCGTCTGCACTCAGCAGAGATACAGCGATGGGCAGAGATACTGAAGCTCAGGCTTTTACAGTCATTATTTTCTTGTGCCAAAGAAAGACGACACGGTTTCCAGTTTAAGTTTCATGGGACTAAAGTCTGTTTATGCCATTAAGAAAATGAAATTCTGTCAAATCAATTTTGTTTTAAAGAAATGTTCATTTAAAAGCAGCGCTCATTCATCAGTGTATATGTTACCCTAGAGACGCGCGCATCCGTCAACGAGTCCGCTGTTGAAGACGATCATGCATTTATAATCACGCATAACAACACAGAATACTTGTAATTTGACCATCGGTGATGGTCGACCGTGACGTCATGACACATTTGCAACGAGCGGAACCGATAAGCGGAATCGTTAAGCAGGCATGATAACGGTTCCAAGGAATCGATTCACTGGGCACCGGTTCTCGATTCCCATCCCTAATCCCAGTCGATATCTACACTCACCTAAAGGATTATTAGGAACACCATACTAATACTGTGTTTGACCCCCTTTCGCCTTCAGAACTGCCTTAATTCTACGTGGCATTGATTCAACAAGGTGCTGAAAGCATTCTTTAGACATGTTGGCCCATATTGATAGGATAGCATCTTGCAGTTGATGGAGATTTGTGGGATGCACATCCAGGGCACGAAGCTCCCGTTCCACCACATCCCAAAGATGCTCTATTGGGTTGAGATCTGGTGACTGTGGGGGCCATTTTAGTACAGTGAACTCATTGTCATGTTCAAGAAACCAATTTGAAATGATTCGAGCTTTGTGACATGGTGCATTATCCTGCTGGAAGTAGCCATCAGAGGATGGGTACATGGTGGCCATAAAGGGATGGACATGGTCAGAAACAATGCTCAGGTAGGCCGTGGCATTTAAACGATGCCCAATTGGCACTAAGGGGCCTAAAGTGTGCCAAGAAAACATCCCCCACACCATTACACCACCACCACCAGCCTGCACAGTGGTAACAAGGCATGATGGATCCATGTTCTCATTCTGTTTACGCCAAATTCTGACTCTAACATCTGAATGTCTCAACAGAAATCGAGACTCATCAGACCAGGCAACATTTTTCCAGTCTTCAACTGTCCAATTTTGGTGAGCTCTTGCAAATTGTAGCCTCTTTTTCCTATTTGTAGTGGAGATGAGTGGTACCCGGTGGGGTCTTCTGCTGTTGTAGCCCATCCGCCTCAAGGTTGTGCGTGTTGTGGCTTCACAAATGCTTTGCTGCATACCTCGGTTGTAACGAGTAGTTATTTCAGTCAAAGTTGCTCTTCTATCAGCTTGAATCAGTCGGCCCATTCTCCTCTGACCTCTAGCAACAACAAGGCATTTTCGCCCACAGAACTGCCGCATACTGGATGTTTTTCCCTTTTCACACCATTCTTTGTAAACCCTAGAAATGGTTGTGCGTGAAAATCCCAGTACTGAGCAGATTGTGAAATACTCAGACCGGCCCGTCTGGCACCAACAACCATGCCACGCTCAAAATTGCTTTAATCACCTTTCTTTCCCATTCTGACATTCAGTTTGGAGTTCAGGAGATTGTCTTGACCAGGACCACACCCCTAAATGCATTGAAGCAACTGCCATGTGATTGGTTGATTAGATAATTGCATTAATGAGAAATTGAACAGGTGTTCCTAATAATCCTTTAGGTGAGTGTATATCCCAGTCTATAACTAAGACAACAGTGTCAGTGAAACGGCTGTTCAGAATCATTACTCAAAAACAGAATCTTTCACACATTCTCCTGTAAGGTTTATGTCAGTGCGTCTGAAAGACACTCATTCACCTCTATAGCTGAAGACCCAGAGGAGATTCAGTGAGTTTGTTCACACACACGTCTTGAGTGCTGAGTTAGGGTTAGGGTGTCAGGACACACTGAAAACATCTTGAATGTTATGCCCTGGCCCACACAGGACTGGTGTTCTCTCTGGAGATGTCCCGTGGATCGGAGTCACAGCTGTGAGAGTTCACAGAGGAAAGCACAATCCTCACACTTCTTCATTTCTCTGTCAGTTTATACGTTCCACATGCAGCTGCAAAGTGGGCTTTTCTCTCGCATGTTCGGCACTCTGCTTCGTTCGCAAGGACAATCCTTACAAGAATGTCCACATCTGCTTCCCTTTTCCGTCATGTGTCGAGGCTTTCCCTCTGATTGCATGAGCTGCTGATGATTCAGATCCATGTAACATTCATCAATTCATTTCATTGCATTTCTGGATAGCTTTGGCTAATGTTAGTGTCGGATCTAGGCAGAAGTGATCCTACACTCCGTCTCTGATTCCCACAACTCTCCGGCCTGAAACTGCAGTGTTCTGCCAGCTTGTGTTGTAAATGTCTGCATTTTCAGGATTGTGTTTGTCGATACAATCCAGTCTAAATGCTTCTTTCTGTTGGACTCTCCCAGCAAGGATATCATTTGTAGCCAAATATTTACATGAAATTTGTTTTTCCTCATTTTTAAAACTCTATATGGTGTTATTTCATTTGTGTGCACATTTTAATTAAGAATTATAGTTACTTAAATTGATGGATTTAAATAACTACAGTATTTTCAGGCATAAATGCATATTGCACTTTTTAATAATCCGTAGTTATTACTTATAGACGGACGGACAGAAACTCATTTCTGTTTTTTTCTCTTTAAATGGACAGAGAAATGACAGAAATATTAGTAAGGCAGTAATATTACTGAAGTGCTTTCACTGTTCATCTGTCTATTGATCATCATGCATATATAATGCTCTGTTTAAAAGAGCACCACTTCATGTGACACTCGAACAATGAAGAAACAAAGAACACTGACAGAGAAACAGTGAGGAATGAGTCAGAGAGCAGAAGAGTATCTGTGTGTATCGCTGGGAAATCCAGATAAAACCAGTTTCTAATGGTATTTCACATGGATTCGGTCTGATTAGCTGAGTCAAGCTGGGTCATATACCTGGACTGAGAATGATGTGGTCGATTTAGACTGACTTGTGCTGCGTCTAAAATACTGCATAGGCACTACATTTGAAATTGAATTTACTGTTAAAATAGTACATTCTATATAGTAATAATGAAATTCGGACGCACTCAATCCGCCATGTTGTTTCTGTCATGTGACCTACCAGCGTCAGTTGCTTCACTGTCATTCATAAATCCTTTCATGGGTTAGTAAAGTGTCCATCACGTACACACACTTCATAAATAGTCCAGTATAATAATCCAGTGCTGTTTTTCGAATAATCAGACGATATTGTTCTGTTTATTCTGCAGGGGTTTTTGTTGTCGTCTGTCTCTTTAAATGCACGAGCTCTTAAAGCAGCATGGATTCTGATTGGCTGTCGATGTGTTTATCGTTCATCGGCTGGAAAACACTCGTTCTGAAGTGATTTAGCGATATAGGCCTAGTTGTGGTACTGCAGTGTGCAGAAAGATGTTCAGAACATATCTTTATATGATTCCTCACTTCAGCTGTTTTTAACCACTGTGACAGAAGAATGATTCATATCTGCACTCTTTCGTCAGGATGTGGTTATTCACATCGATAAGCATGAGGAACTTTATCGTCTAAACGTTTTGAATGGCAAACACAGTGTTATTTAATGTCTGAGTGCAGCATCAACACTGTGATGAGAACTGAAGCTTCATGTTGTCCTGTCAAATCTGAGATCATTACGAGAATATTATAGAGTTACTACAGGGGGTTACAGTTTATTTGGTAACACTATTTTAAAATGTCATTGTTATAGTGTAATTATATATTTAAGTACTGAGTAATATTGATAAACAACATGTACTCTAGGGTTAGGGTTGGATTAGGATTTGGTTGAGGTTTTTCTTCTTTTTTCTCTTTTTGAGAATTTTCTTCTTTTTTTTCATTGGTTGTTGCGTTAAATCGTACTCATAAAATAGTGCTATTTTCTGATTGGCTTTTGTGTAGCTCGACTAACGACTCGGTTACTAACGTAACCTCGGTTCCCTGAGAGGAGGGAACGAGTATTGCGTAAGTAGCTTAGGCTATGGGAAAACTCCTTTTCTCGAGAAATATTGAAGTCTTTATGTAAAATGCATTGCAGCTGCACAGCATACAGCAGTGAGCGAGGCAGCTCGGTCGTTGGCTGTGCTGCGGCAACTGCACGAACCTATGACGGGGCGACTCTGAACCCGCTTCCAATGAGCATGCTTCGAGCCCACGCGCGTCAGAGCCCGCCAAGATGGGCGTGGCCAAGGGCTATATATTGGGCGCCCCGTCGTCTGAGTTCTTTAGGTTCAATCGACTGAAGCAAACTGACCAAGCACAAGCACGGCAGCTTACGCAATACTCGTTCCCTCCTCTCAGGGAACCGAGGTTACGTCAGTAACCGAGTCGTTCCCTTTCGAGAGGTTCCTCCTATTGCGTAAGTAGTTTACGCTATGGGAACACCATGTAAAACGCCGTGCGTGCTGACTTCACTCTATTAAGCCAGAGGCCTGAGCCTTTTTTTTAGCAAAGTAATTATCCAACGAGCCGGCCGAAGGCGGGCTTTATAAGGGACAATGTAGAACGGCCCAATGGGCGTCCAGAGGAAACACACAAGCACATTTTTATGTACTGATATGCATGAAAAACCAGTCAGTCAGAAGTCAGTCAGAGACGGACCCTATAAGGGAGGAGATAATGCTCAGCATATACACACTCCAGCCTATGCATAGTTAGACCGACAGTATGTTGGAGTGCAATGAGGGGACCTGTAGGTTATAAAACCTGATAAATGTTGACGGTGAGGCCCTGCCGCACAAATATCTTGAATGGGTATCCCACTCGACCACGCCCACGAGGAGGCCATGCCTCTCGTAGAGTGAGCTCTGATGCCCAAGGGGCACTGAAGGCCCTTGGCTTCATAAGCCAGCGCTATAGCATCAACTATCCAGCACGATATTCTCTCCTTTGAAACAGCGAGACCTTTGGTGCGGCCGCCAAAGCATACGAATAATTGCTCTGTCTGTCTGAACAGGGCAGAACGTTCCAAATATACTCTGAGTGCCCTGACCGGGCAGAGTAAATTAGCGTCGCTTTCGTCTGCTGGAGACGATAGCGCGGCCAGATATATCACCTGTGCTCTGAAGGGTGTAGAGAGCACCTTAGGAATATACCCGTGTTTTGGCCTGAGGACAACCCTGCTGTCGTTGGGTCCAAACTCCAGGCAGGCAGCGCTTGATGACAGCGCGTGCAGGTCGCCCACTCTCTTGACCGAGGCGAGAGCCAGCAAGAGAGCAGTTTTGAGCGAGAGCTGTTTAAGGTGCACAGTTCGGAGGGGTTCGAACGGGGCACTCTTGAGTGCATCCAGGACCGTGGCCAGGTCCCAGATCGGCACTGAGGGGGGGCGTGGGGGATTCATCCTCCTGGCGCCTCTCAGGAAACGAACAACTAGGTAGTTTTTCCCTAGTGTGCGTCCTTCTACAGGATGCGTCCTTCTACAATATACTTTGAGCGTGGAGGGGGTGCGGCCTGCCTCCAACAGCTCTTGTAAGAAAACGAGCACACTCGGTCCCTCGCATGTCTCAGGGTTCAGGTTCCTGGATTTACACCAGTCACTGAACACCTTCCATTTCTGGGCATATAAGCGCCTCGTAGAGGGCGCTCGCGCCTCAGTGATGGTTCTCAACACTCCACTGGGGAGGTTCCCGGGAACCCGTTGAGGGGCCATGCATGGAGGGCCCACAGATCGGGGCGAGGATGGTGGATCATCCCGTTGGCCTGCCTGAGGAGGTCTAGCCTCAGCGGAATCGGCCATGGAGCAGATTGCATCATCTGCATAAGTTCTGGAAACCACGTCTGGTTCTTCCAGAGTGGGGCTACCAGGAGCACTGCACATTTCTCCTCCCTGATCCGACTGATGACCTGAGGTAGCATCGCGATCAGAGGGAAGGCATACAATGGGCGGCTCGGCCAGATTTGGGCGAGCGCGTCTGTGCTCTTTGAAAAGAAGAGAGGGCAGTGCGCATTTTCCTTGGAGGCAAAGAGGTCGACCTCTGCTCTGCCAAAGGTTTGCCATAACCACTGAATCGTCAGGGGGTTGAGAGACCATTCTCCTGGGAGAACTTTGTCTCTGGACAGCATGTCCGCTCCCTGGTTCAGGATACCTGGCACATGCGCTGCTCTCAGCGAGCGCAGGTTGCGCTGGGACCATAGGATGAGTTCCCTGGCCATCGAGTGCAGGGAGCTCGACCTGAGTCCACCCTGGCGATTTATATATGAGACTACCATCATGTTGTCCGTTCGGACCAGGACGTGCTCGTCCTTCAGGTACGGAAGCAGGGCTCTGAGAGCCAAAGCGACCGCTTTCAATTCCAGACAGTTTATATGTAGGCGCTTCTCCGGGTTTGACCACAAGCCGGAGACAGGCCTGCCCTCGTAAAGGGCCCCCCAACCTATTTTGGAGGCATCTGTCATGATCATTTTTCTCCTTGTGTTCACGCCCAAACTCACACCGGACTAATACCAGTCGACAGCTTTTCAGGGCGTCAGGGCTTTTATGCAGCTGTGATTCGCTCTGATTAAAAACTGGCCCGAGCGCCACGCATGAGTGGGGACACGGCTTTTGAGCCAGCGTTGGAGAGGATGCATGTGCAACAATCCTAGCTGGAGTACAGCTGATGCCGAGGCCATGAGACCGAGTCCTTTGAAATCGCTTGACGGGGCACGCGCACCCGCTCTGAACGATGTTGCAAGGCGCCGGATAGTGAGCGCGCGCTCTGATGAGAGGCACGCCGTCATCTGCACTGAGTCTAGCACTATTCCCAGAAAAGAAATATTCTGGCTGGGGGATAGCATGCTCTTTGCAAAATTGATTCTTAGACCCAGGCATTCTAGATGGCTGATAATCCAAGACCTGTGTGTCATTAACTGGCTCTCTGATTGTGCTAGGACTAGCCAATCGTCGAGATAATTCATTCCGCACTCCCCGCTGCCTCAGGGGGGAAAGTGCTGCATCCAAACATTTCGTGAATGTACGGGGTGCCAGTGACAGGCCGAATGGTAGCACTGTGTACTGGTATGACTGTCCCTCGAAAGCGAATCTCAGAAATGGCCTGTGATGAGGCGCTATCGGAATGTGAAAGTAAGCGTTTTTCAGATCCACTGATAGGAACCAATCCCCCGGGCGAACTTGCGCGAGGATATGTTTGGTTGTTAACATTCTGAACGAGCGAATCATTAAAGCTTTGTTCAGATGTCTGAGATCTAGAATGGGGCGGAGACCACCATCCTTCTTCAGGACGAGAAAATAGCGGCTGTAAAAACCTGCCTCGCTCATAGAGGGAGGGACTGTTTCTATAGCGCCCTTCTCTATCAGTTTGAGCACCTCGGTGCGTAGAACATGTGAAACATCTTTTCTCACTTTCGTCTCGACCACCGCTGTGAAGCGGGGCGGTCAGCGAGCGAATTGAAGCGAGTAACCGTGTTTTATTATTTTCAAAACCCATTTCGGCATGCCGGGATATTTTCCCAAGCTTTCGCTCGCACAGATATGGGCTGAATGCTGGCTGGGGGCGTGTCGCAGTGACGTATGGTTCCCGCCGGCAAATCGCCCTGTGCTAATACCGAGCTTACAGCTCTCAGCGGCGCGGGCGCGCGCTGAGCAGCTTTGTTGAATGCCGAGTGGAGGGGCGCGTGTGAGATTACAGGCACGCTCGCCACATCCGTAATGCTCACAGCGTGAGTTGGAGAAATGTTTAAGACTGTATGGACAGTGCTTATGGGTGGGGGTGCATAGACTGTGGTAGGCACGCGCGCCACTTTCATAAAACTTCCCGCTCGTGGCGGGAGGTTTTTGGCCATATAAACAGTGTTTGTGAGTAGGGGTGTGTGCATGACAGCGGGCACACGCGCTATCCTGATAGAATTTCCCGCTTTTACTGGGGAAGTGTTTATAACTGTGGGAACAGTGCTTATATGTAGTGGTACATACATGACAGTGGGCACACGATCTACATTTATGGGGCGTCTAGCCTGAGCTGGGGAAGCATTTGGTACTGCTTTGACAGTTTTGATATGTGGGCATGGGCGGCGCTAGGGAGGGGCTAGCAGGTGCTTCAGCACCCCCAAGAAAGACCAAAGCACCCCGATAGCACCCCCCAAAATAATGTCTGGAATAAATTATATTCAAATATATGTTATTTCGAGATATTAAGTCGTTATTTCAAAATAATATCTCGGTATTTCGACATAATAACGGCAATTTTATTGTCCCGCCAAAGCCTTTTTTGATCGGTGAGTGATGTAGAATAGAATGACTGCTGCGCTTGACAGGGCGCATCACGAGCAGAGAGAGAGAGAGAGAGAGCCCCGGCCGCGCGCACTCTCACGTCTCTCGCGCATATTAATCAAAATCAATTGACACGATAGTAAAAGGTCGGAAGACCGCAGTTTCACGTGGAGCATTTGGAGATTTGTTCTCCTGAATTACCGCGGTGTGTGAATTGTGCTAAAAAAAACACGTTGCCTAGTTTATCTCTAAAAAGCGTTCCGCCCATTCAGCTGACCTAAACCACATTTCAATAAACGAAAAAACCTATCCAGTGATATATTTTCTGTATTGACGCAAATCTTGCGATGTCCAAACTGCCGAGATAATCACACAAGCGTGCCGTAGACGTCCACTAATGACACGTCCCATACGCAAACGAATGACTCATAACCATTCACTTTAATAGATAGTTAAAACAACTGACATGTCCAACACTGAGCTCACGAGACCTGTGGTGTATTTAGTATTGTTTGGTTATTAAAGTACACAGCAAGACCTTTGAATCGGTGTATAAAAAAATCGGTAACACTTAATTAAATCAGTTAACATTTACTATTAATTAACTGCATGTCAGCATTGTTAATGTTAATTGTTTCAATATTTAGAGAGTCAGGCCCACTATATGTGTGTTGTAGCCATTAAATAAGCGCATTTAATTTCATTTTTGTTAAAATATTATAATGTTTGTTTGTTTTTTACATCTATGCTGATTATGAAAATTGAACAGCATGAGTAAGATGCGCGATATATCGGAAGATATGATGGGTCAGACATGATTTTGACCACTAAATTTACATTTACACATTTACATTTAGTCATTTATTTTAGCAGACGCTTTTATCCAAAGCAACTCAACTGAGGACTAAACCAAGCGAGTCATCGTGAAAAGACAAAAACAACGCAAGAAGTGCTCAAAATACCAAGTTCGGACATTGCTCAGAGTAGCATAAGCCAGACAAGCGAGGATTTAAAGTAAAAGGATTGTTATTTTTTTGTTTTATGTTAAGTATAAATTAAGTTTTGTTTTGTAGAAAGCCTTTTTAAAGTGAATTTCGTTTTGTATAAATTGTATCTTAATTTTAATCAATTTTTCATCAACCAATTGAAATAAGAAGCAAATAGTATAGCAGACAATATGATAAAGATAAGGAGGCGCGGGCGCGATTGCATTGCACGTGAACTGGAGCACATCTCATCATAAATTTTGCTCATTTAAATAATAGTGTATGTGTGTGTGTGTGTATATATATATAGGCTAATTGCGCAGCTCCCCCTGTCAATGATCTAGCACCCCCTCAGCACCTGCGTTAAAAATTATCTGGCGCCGCCCCTGTATGTGGGAATGCGTACTTTAGTGTGGACACGTGACCCTTTAATGACACAGGCAGAAAATGGCTCTTTATGTGATTTCTGTGTGTCGCCGTTAAAACGGCGGTTGGTTGCAGGTGAACGAGCTGTGCGGCTGGCCCATTGGCTGCTGTACAGACATTTCCAGCCGCCTGTAAGGGGACTGGGTAATGTTTTAAACGTTTTGGAGAGAGTGGTCCGGCTTTTACGAGACACGCGCTCTCTCTCTTTCTCCCTGTAGCTAGGAAGACTTACGAGGCTCCGGGTTCAGCACAATCCTGGGCCGTGGTCCCCGTCGCTCGGGCGGTTGCTTCCTGTTGGCGGAGCGCATGCGGCGTCTGAAGTCAGTTTCAGGTCTGGGCTGAGAGACGGGAGGTGCCGTCTTGACTCGCTGCTGCTGAGGCAGCTTTTGGCGGCTCTGCGATGAGCTAGATCGCTTGGGCAGGAAGTGACGCATAGCCTGCGAGTCCTTACGGCTTCGGTGAAGCGCTCGGCGAACTCCTTCACCGCTGGTCCGAACAGGCCGCTTTGGGAGATAGGCGCGTCGAGGAACGACGCCTTATCTGCATCCTTCATCTCTGTTAGCGTCAGCCACAGATGGCGCTCAAGGACAGTTAGGTTAGCCATGGCACGGCCAATGGATTGGGCGGTGGCTTTTGTAGCTCGCAGCGCTATGTCGGTGGCGCTGCGCAGGTCCTTGAATGCCTCAGGATCAGGTCCAGACTCGTCCATGGTGCGGAGAAGTTTGGCTTGAAAAACTTGGAGGACAGCCATTGAGTGAAGCGCTGACGCAGCTTGGCCGGCGGCGGCGTATGCGCGACCGGCGAGAGGTGAGGTAGATCGGCAGGGCTTCGAGGGATGAGAAGCTTTGGCTTTCCATCCAGCGGTGGAGGGTGGGCACAGGTGATTGGCCACAGCCTCCTCGAGGGGCGGAGTCCCCTCGTAGCCTCTTTCTTTCGCGCTGTCCACAGAGGAGAGCGACGAAGAGAAAGAAGGCTTCAGGCGAGCGGAGTGAGGGGCTTTCCACGACTTTGTGAGTTCGTCGTGAACTTCCGGGAAGAAAGGGGAGGGTCTTTGCTGAGGGGCCTGCCGGTGCCCCTGCAGGAGCCACTCGTCCAGTCGGCTGCGGGCGGGTTCTTCCGGGGAAGACCAATCGAGCCCGAGGTCTTCCACGGCCTTAGACAGGATGCGGACGATCTCCGAGTCCATGCTGGAGCCCACGCTCGTGCCCGCTAATGTCGATGGCGCGGGGTCGAAGGACGAGCCCGGCCAGTCGTCGGATGCAGCATCAAAGGAAAGGCTGTCATCCTTTTCGTCGTCATCCCCTGACGCGCCAAACGAGGCGAGACCCATCGCTCTGCTGGAGGGGTGCTGGTCCGCCTGTGTGAACTGGACTGGCGGCGGGGAGTCTTTGGGTGGTGGTGAAGCTCTGGCGGCCTCTGTGAGCGGCGCTTCTTCTTGCGCGGCTCGACCAGAGGGGATGGTAGCACGGTGGTGGTGGGCTCTTTCGCGGCGAAAGCGGCGAAGCGAGCGCGCAGCTCGGTGAGGCCCAAGGCGTCACACTCGGGACATCCGCCTCGAGTAAGGGCAGCCTCTGCGTGGTCCGGACCCAGGCAGCGGGTGCAAATAATGTGACGATCCCCGTCCTGAAGAGGGCCTCGACACGAGGCGCAGGAAGGCATTTGAAACAACGCCTTGAATTTGCTCTTTTAGAAAAGTGTCGCGGGGGCGAACACTGTAAAGCTTTGAAAGGATATAGATGATGCGCGCCGGATGGCTTAGCAGAAGGCGATCGAAGGCGGCTGAAGGCGCCGGCGTCCTCGTAGCAGTCCTGCTGTAGGCTTGACGACGGCGGCGGCGAAAAGACTCCAAAAATCCGGAGGATCCAGCGAAGAGAAGGTCTTTGCTGAAGGAGATTAAATCTAAAGAACTCAGACGACGGGGCGCCCAATATATAGCCCTTGGCCACGCCCATCTTGGCGGGCTCGAAGCACGCTCATTGGAAGCGGGTTCAGAGTCGCCCCGTCATAGGTTCGTGCAGTTGCCGCAGCACAGCCAATGACCGAGCTGCCTCGCTCACTGCTGTATGCTGTGCAGCTGCAATGCGTTTTACATAAAGACTTCAATATTTCTCGAGAAAAGGAGTTTTCCCATAGCGTAAGCTACTTACGCAATAGGAGGAACCTCTCGAAAGGGAACAGAACGCGCTTGATTCCTGCCGGGTCCAAAGTGAGAGCGGCGCGGCCAGAGACATTTTGGGCGCGGCGGCATATTAAATATATTATAAACCGTTTTTCCGCGTGAGAAATACAATGTGTGGCGGAAGTGCGTGACAAAAGATCGAAATGAGTGACTGTCATGCTCAATGCGTGACACTTGAGAGCCCTGGGTGTGTGTGTGTGTGTGTGTGTGTGTATAGACCCCATCACTGAGTAAGGCCCCATCCACACTACTGCGTTTTAGTTTAGAAACGGAGAATTAAAACGAATACGATCTCCGTCCACACCAGCGCTTTAGCTGCGTATTAGAATTGATCTCCGTCCACATTAAAACGACTGAAAACGCGGATCACGTGACCGTTCACCAACACTGGGCATGCGCGTGCCGGTGTAAACACAACTTCATTGATAAAGTTATCCCACCATGCTCTGGGTTAACCCCAAACCGACGCTCCATGTACGGTCAACGCCGCCGTTGCACACGGGAATTGTCACAGATCGCTGGAATAATAGCTTGACTCCGCCGCATGTAGGCCGTTAGCGTTGTAAAATGCAGAATTTACTTGTACAACAGCGGCTAGCAAAGATATAGGTAACACTTTACAATACGGGTGCACTAATAAGCATTAATTCATGCTTAACTAATGCACAGATAATACTGAATTAATGTGTAACTAATGATTATCTAAGCTATTCATTAATGATTACCACATTAGGAACTAATTAAGAGTCTGTATGGTTAATGTATTAGTTCATACATTAATTGTTATTAATTAAATATGTAATTGTGAATTAATTCCCTAATAACTCATTTTTTTAACCAATAGTGTTAATTAATATGTTAATTACCAGAATGAGCCAAAGCCTTGTATTTCAACTTCCAGATAATACAGGTACACTAATGTGCATTAATACATGATTAATTACTTCATTGGTAGTGAAAATTCATGTGTAAATTACTACAATTACTAAATGACTAGTTAATAATGATGTGCCTCAACAAGTAAAGTCATAACATAATGATACCTTTGCAAATCATTAGCTAATGATTAATTAAAGCAGACAACTGGAAGTTGAAGTGCATAGCTTTGACTAATTGTGGTAATTAACACATTAATTTACACTATTAGTTAATAAAATATGTTATTAAGGAATTAATACACAATGACACATTGAATTAATAGCAATTCATGTATTACTTAATCTATTAATCATATAGACTATTTATTAGTTGCTGATGCAGTAATCATTAATTAATGGTTTAGTTCTTCATGAATCATACATTAACTCATGATTATCTATGCATTAGTTAAACATGAATTAATGCATATTAGTGCACCCGTATTGTAAAGTGTTACCAAGATGTACGCCATGACTGATGACACCCAATCATAGAGCCGAGCGTGAGCCTCTACTACGTCATCGTTGCTAAAGTCCTCCGTCTTGACCCGTCTACACTAAAACGCCCTCCGGAGATTCAAAACGAAAAACGGAAGTTTCTAAACTTCTCCGTTTTGGGTCTCCGTTTTTGCCGTTTTAGTGTGGACGGGAGGTGCAAACGTAGCAAAAGGGCTCCGTTTTTAAACGAAAACACAGTCGTGTGGACGGGGCCTAAGGCCCCGTTTACACGAGAACGATTCCGGGTGAAAACGTAAAAATATTTTTTCGGATGTGCTTTTCGTTTACACGGCAACGGCGTTTTGGGGGCTTAAAAACGCAAAAAAGGGAAACCACCCTCCAGAGTGGAAATCTTAAAAACGCTCCACCGTCGCGTTCCCGTCTAAACGGTAAAAACGCAAATCTGCTCACGGTGGCTCTCGTCGCGTACGCGTTTACGTCACATGCATGCGCCAGTACAGGAAAATAACAACCAACATGTCAGATTATGTCCATACGTCGGACCTTCAAGTTGCCCTAGCTGCTCTGAAAAACATACAAGAGTCTTTTCAACAGTTGTACAAAATATTCTAAGATATGGTGTTGTTGTGTGGCAGTGCTTCACATTGCCACCTAGCTGCCTGGAGTGCATACTACATCGAATTTCACACACTTTTGCGTCACCATATGCACGCGGATTTCCCAACCATAACGCTCGTCTAAACGCAGAATAAAAAGTCATAACGCAACGCCACTTTTGCGTTTTTTCTTCAGATCGTTTCCGTGTAAACATAGCCTAAGTCTCTCTCAGTTAAATGTAGCCTATGTGTTAATGTAGGAGAGAGAGAGCACACGCATGATATGAGTAGCCTATTGCAGATTTGGGGAGGGCCCATTCACTGGACCTTTTCAGGGGCCCAGTCATTTCTGTGGGCGGGCCTGAGTACATATATGTAACACGGACACTGTAATATAAACTGATATTATAAAGTGGAAGCTTTAGGGGGTTTTGTGTGGATGCTATAATTATTTATTAAACATGAGAAAACATAAAATAACGATATTACCATATGTTTATTTTGTACTTACGGCCGGTTTGATCAACATTCCCTCGGGCAGAACTGAACACTCACGCCAAAACAAACATCACGTGTCCGCGCAGTGTAGTGAATATCTTATGGGACTAAATTTTGTCTTTCCTTGATTCCACACACACACACACACACTAACTATGCTGTTGACAATCATCAAATCCGAGTAAAATATGTGTTGTTCTGAATATCATCGTAATTTTAACAACACAAACACACATTGCTCAGTGAAACCCGTGATGCAGTTTGTCGGAGGATTATAATGACTTTTGATTACAATTTTTTCTACTTCCCCTGTTCCTGAACAGCGAGTCGAAGCTGTATAGGGTTAAATATTGTAATTAATTAAAATACCACATTTTTTCCCACTTGAGCTCTTTCCCCAAAATGTGTTATTAGTTTACGAGTTAAATTAAGATCAGACCAGCAGAAATCAGATATAGGCTAAGGGTTTACATTAAACTTATTCTTGCTATAGATTCCAGAACGATCTGGTTTACAAGCAAATGTCCATTGAAATAAACCAGTGAACATTACACATGCATAATCTAGAAAAAGACCATAAGGATTTACAGTTACCAGCTAGAATCCATATGCTATTAATCAGAAATCAATAGCTCTCATAACATATCAGTAATAATATATAGGTCTAGGCCTAGTATAAAAGCCACTCATACAAACAGTGTGCAACTCCCACAGCAAATTGGTTTTTTTTTTATTGCAAAATAATTTCACTTTAATTAATTCGCTTGATTTATTGTGCAGCGCACGATCCCATCGCCCCGCCCCTTTACTCTCTCTCTCTCCCTCTCTCTCTCTCTCCCTCCCTCTCTCTCTCTCTCTCTCTCTCTCTCTTTCTAACTCTAATAGTAACGCAGACTTGTGTCTTTAGTATTGACGAGATTTTACACGCACAAGCAAACTGGAGTAACTGCAGTGATGAAGGTCAGTAAAACTGCTTATCTTGTTTTTTTCCAGTGATATTCTGAATTGTTAATAGCTTAATTAAAGGCACAAACTTGAATAAATGCACAGAAGCGTTGTAAGAGTGTGTTCTGTGTGTAAGAGTGTGTTCTGTGTGTTTTCCTGAAGACTCGGACAGTTCCCGTGAGCTCCAGGTGCATGCTGTGCGCGTGCCTGATGCTGTGCGCGTGCCTGACCGTGCGCGCGGACTGCGGTGGAAACTGCGCGTTCTGTTCGTGGCAACTCAACATAAACTCGATAGTAAGTGTATTGTTGTACACACACACACACACACACACACACACACACACACACACACACACACACACACACACACACACACACACACACACACACACACACACACACACACAGATGAGTAAAATCTCCAGTAGATGAAGAAAACTGGATGAAAGTACAGACTACTTGTTTGAAAGTCATTTGAAAGTATAAAAATATACGATAAACAAAGTGCTACTATTTTTTTATATAGGCTAAGCAATTATCTTCTTGATGTTAGCTATTTGCTTAACTAAAACAAACGATTTCATTCATTCTTGCAATTCTCTGGAGCTTTAATTGTTGTAACTCGCTCATTATTAAAATTATTTATCACACAATATTGCTTGGAGAAGTCGGTCAGTTTTCATAATAAAAAACTACATTCAGTCTGTGTGATGATCTAAACGCTTGAGCTCGAAAGCTTCCCATAAACAGCCGAGACTCGTGACGAACTGTGTGAGATTGTGTGTGTTATTAATGTAAAATGTGTTAATATTCAACAATTAATCACCTAATGGATCATGGCGTGTGATAATCATGAGAAAATAGCAGAATCTGATATTAAACAGCAACAATTTATAAGAGAAGAAATGACACTACCAGTTTTCTCCCGAATAAACTCTATTGTTGTGGAAAATTAGGAAAACTAATGTAAAACAGGAGAATATTCTCAGATGAAGGGAAGTTTGATTGGGATTTAGTATCGCTGTTTTCGAGTTATGTTAAATTACTTTTTTATTTACTTATTTATAAATTTTCAGCTTTCGGTCTTTTGATATTTATCATGTTATATTGTGCTAGGTTATAGATAATACAAACATGATCAAAACTAAAGTATAAAAGAGTGGATAAGAAGATGACAATAATTCTCCTGAATAAATAAATAAAACTTTGACATCATATTCAACCTCGTGTGTTTTCAGTTCTTTATGCTGATATGTATTTTATTCATTGACACACACACACACACACACACACACACACACAAATAGGAGAATCGTCAGCACTGAAATGTCATGTCGATCTGTCAAACTCCAGCAATCTTGTTTTGTCTTTTTGGATGTTGGTTTGATCGGACATTGTATTCGTGAAAATGGGAGGGAAAATAATGGCAGATTTATCATTTTCGGTTGAATGACGTGTTCATGTCAGAGATTTTAATTACTCACTTGTGATGTGGGCTCTCTCTCTCGCGCGCGTGTGTGTTCGCGCGCGTGTGAATGTGTGTGTGTGTGTGAGTGCGTGTGTGTGTGTGTGCTCGCGCGCGCGTGTGAGTGAGTGCGTGTGTGTGTGAGTGTGTGTGTGTGTCTGTGTGTGTGTGTGAGTGAGTGAGTGTTTGTGTGTGTGTGTGAATGTGTGTGTATGTGTGAGTGGGTGTGTGCTCGCGCGCGCCTGTGTGTGTGTGTGTGTGTGTGCCTGTTCTTTGTGCTCTTGTTCTGTCGTGAATGTTTAGTTTGTAGTTCCTGTTTTCCCTGGTTATTCCCTGAATGTGTGTGTTCGTGTTTGTTCATTTGCCCAGTGTGTATTTAAGCCCTGTTCGTGTGTCATGCGACTCTGCTACTATTTCTGCAATATGATCATTATTACTAATCACACTGTACGACATGAGTCTAGTAAACTTGGCTACCACATGTGGACTGTGTGATGACGTGACGCATAACAGCTCGTGCACGTATAACAGAAGAGTCCACAGGTCACGCGCAGTGGTGATGTGTTAGTTACAGAAGAGAGATCCAAACAGTAAACAAATGTTGGTTCTTGTGCTTAACTTTGGATGCAACGGAGGATTTGCTACTTTTCTTCTCCTTTCCTCCCAAACGAATTCCCTGTAAATGACCGAACCCATTAATCCGCGGTTTAACTAATTTTAACCCCGGGTATGCTATGTTTCCGCGTTGAGTGCGCGAGCCTTTCAAAGAGGATCTGTGTCAGTCTCCATACTCATCCGCGGTGCGAGCACAACATCTGTACATCTATCCATCATAAAAGTGCATCTATCCATCATAAAAGTGCATCTATTCATCATAAAAGTGCATCTGTCCATCATAAAAGTGCATCTGTCCATCATAAAAGTGCATCTGTCCATCATAAAAGTGCATCTGTCCATCATAAAAGTGCATCTATCCATCATAAAAGTGCATCTATTCATCATAAAAGTGCATCTGTCCATCATAAAAGTGCATCTGTCCATCATAAAAGTGCATCTATCCATCATAAAAGTGCATCTGTCCATCATAAAAGTGCATCTATCCATCATAAAAGTGCATCTATTCATCATAAAAGTGCATCTATCCATGATAAAAGTGCATCTATCCATCATAAAAGTGCATCTGTCCATCATAAAAGTGCATCTGTCCATCATAAAAGTGCATCTGTCCATCATAAAAGTGCATCTGTCCATCATTAAAAGTGCATCTGTCCATCATAAAAGTGCATCTATTCATCATAAAAGTGCATCTGTCCATCATAAAAGTGCATCTGTCCATCATAAAAGTGCATCTATTCATCATAAAAGTGCATCTGTCCATCATAAAAGTGCATCTGTCCATCATTAAAAGTGCATCTGTCCATCATAAAAGTGCATCTGTCCATCATTAAAAGTGCATCTATTCATCATAAAAGTGCATCTGTCCATCATTAAAAGTGCATCTGTCCATCATAAAAGTGCATCTGTCCATCATAAAAGTGCATCTATCCATCATAAAAGTGCATCTGTCCATCATAAAAGTGCATCTGTCCATCATAAAAGTGCATCTGTCCATCATAAAAGTGCATCTATCCATCATAAAAGTGCATCTGTCCATCATTAAAAGTGCATCTGTCCATCATAAAAGTGCATCTGTCCATCATAAAAGTGCATCTATCCATCATAAAAGTGCATCTGTCCATCATAAAAGTGCGTCTGTCCATCATAAAAGTGCATCTGTCCATCATTAAAAGTGCATCTGTCCATCATAAAAGTGCATCTGTCCATCATAAAAGTGCATCTATCCATCATAAAAGTGCATCTGTCCATCATAAAAGTGCATCTGTCCATCATAAAAGTGCATCTGTCCATCATAAAAGTGCATCTGTCCATCATTAAAAGTGCATCTGTCCATCATAAAAGTGCATCTGTCCATCATAAAAGTGCATCTGTCCATCATAAAAGTGCATCTATCCATCATAAAAGTGCATCTATCCATCATAAAAGTGCATCTGTCCATCATAAAAGTGCATCTGTCCATCATAAAAGTGCATCTGTCCATCATTAAAAGTGCATCTATTCATCATAAAAGTGCATCTATCCATCATAAAAGTGCATCTGTCCATCATAAAAGTGCATCTGTCCATCATAAAAGTGCATCTGTCCATCATAAAGTGACTCCGGGCGGTTAATAAAGGCCTTCTGAAGAAAATCGATGCGTTTGTGTAAGAAAAATATCCATATTTAAAACTTTATAAAGTAAAATAACGTGCTTCCGGCCACACGAACATACGGATTCGACATAAGTCTAAGCGCAACATATGCGAGTAATGCGACGCACTGCTGATAATTACGTAGACTACCATAAAAATATCATAAAATCCCATTAAAATGTACAAGAAAATCCCCTAAAAATACAAAATATTAAATAAAAAAACATTATCAAACTAAAATATAGTACATTCATTTCATTGAAATAAAAAAATAAATTTCGGTCATTTTTGACCGACACGCTCTTCGCACCAGGATCCTGCTTTCACCAAACGTTGCAGTAATGATGTGTGTGTGTGTGTGTGTGTGTGTGTGTGTGTGTGTGTGTGTGTGTGTGTGTGTGTGTTGGAGAGAGTACGGTATTGGTGTATTTTGTTAAAATGTCACTCAGTATTAGTGTTTCCATGGTTTCCCACAAGCTTAGCTCAACCTTTACACCCACTCATCCCTCTATCATCCAAAACACACGCGCTCATTTGCATATTTATATATGTGTAAGCTGAGAGAGAGAGAGAGGGATGGAGCCACTGTTTCAGAGCCTCACTTTACTGGGCAATTAATTCCTCTGACTGTTGTGTTCCTCATTGATATCCTCACAGGAGTGTGTGTCGGAGTGTGAGGAGCGCATGGATTCTGGGAACTCGTGGAGTTTGTGCAAACTCTTGCTGAGAGATGATGACAGCACTCCTGGATCTGCTGGAAACGAACACTTGGAGGCACAAGAACATCACGTGGACAGAAGATATGGAGGCTTTATGAAGCGCTATGGCGGTTTTATGAAGCGTTACGGAGGATTCATGAAGAAAACAGCGGAGTTCTACGGGATGGAGCCGGATAAAGCAATCCTGAGCGATGATGAAGCTGAAGCGCTGAGGGATGAAGATGAGGGCGTCGAGAAGCGTTACGGGGGGTTTATGAAGAGGGGGGGAGGGGGGAAAGAGTTACACAAGCGTTACGGCGGGTTCATGAGGCGCGTTGGGGAACCGCTCCCGAGAGGAGGATGAGGAGGGAAATATATCAGGGATAGAAAAGAGGTATGGTGGATTCATGGGGTTTCAAGGGCCCTAGTCCACTTTCCCTCGAGGAAACACGCTTAAAGGGATCGTTCACACAAAAATGAACATTAGCCCATGATTTACTCTCCCTCAAGCCGTCCTAGGTGTATATCACACTCTTCTGTCAGACGAATACAATCTGAGTTATATTAAAAAATGTCCTGGCTCTTCCAAACTTTTTAATGGCAGTGAATGGCCGGTTTCTGTTTTGAAGTCCATAAAAGTGCATCTTAAAAGTGCATCTGTCCATCATAAAAGTGCATCTGTCCATCATAAAAGTGCATCTGTCCATCATAAAAGTGCATCTATTCATCATAAAAGTGCATCTGTCCATTATAAAAGTGCATCTATCCATCATAAAAGTGCATCTATTCATCATAAAAGTGCATCTGTCCATTATAAAAGTGCATCTATCCATCATAAAAGTGCATCTATCCATCATAAAAGTGCATCTGTCCATCATAAAAGTGCATCTATCATCATAAAAGTGCATCTGTCCATCATAAAAGTGCATCTATTCATCATAAAAGTGCATCTGTCCATTATAAAAGTGCATCTGTCCATCATAAAAGTGCATCTGTCCATCATAAAAGTGCATCTATTCATCATAAAAGTGCATCTATCCATCATAAAAGTGCATCTATCCATCATAAAAGTGCATCTATCCATCATAAAAGTGCATCTGTCCATCATAAAAGTGCATCTATCATCATAAAAGTGCATCTATCCATCATAAAAGTGCATCTATCCATCATAAAAGTGCATCTATTCATCATAAAAGTGCATCTATCCATCATAAAAGTGCATCTATCCATCATAAAAGTGCATCTGTCCATCATAAAAGTGCATCTATCATCATAAAAGTGCATCTATCCATCATAAAAGTGCATCTGTCCATCATAAAAGTGCATCTATCATCATAAAAGTGCATCTGTCCATCATAAAAGTGCATCTGTCCATCATAAAAGTGCATCTATCATCATAAAAGTGCATCTATCCATCATAAAAGTGCATCTATCATCATAAAAGTGCATCTGTCCATCATAAAAGTGCATCTATCCATCATAAAAGTGCATCTATCCATCATAAAAGTGCATCTATCATCATAAAAGTGCATCTGTCCATCATAAAAGTGCATCTATCATCATAAAAGTGCATCTATCCATCATAAAAGTGCATCTATCCATCATAAAAGTGCATCTATCCATCATAAAAGTGCATCTGTCCATCATAAAAGTGCATCTATCCATCATAAAAGTGCATCTATCCATCATAAAAGTGCATCTGTCCATCATAAAAGTGCATCTGTCCATCATAAAAGTGCATCTATCCATCATAAAAGTGCATCTATCCATCATAAAAGTGCATCTGTCCATCATAAAAGTGCATCTATCCATCATAAAAGTGCATCTATCCATCATAATAGTGCGTCTATCCATCATGAAGAGTGTCATATACACTAGGATGATTTGAGGAAGAGTAAATCATGGGCTAATTTTCATTTTCGGGTGAACTATCTCTTCAAAATGCGCCCATGATGTTTTAATAAAGTGTGTGCTGTGTCCTTGTTGTGTTAATGTGATTTACAGTGAATAAGATCATCTGAGTCAAAATGTAAGATTTTAATAACTAATACTGTACAACAACCAGGCGTTTTTAAATCAACTCTACAAACCAGGTCTGCATGAAACACTCGTTCACTCCTAAAACTGGAGAACATGGCAGATGAATCTTGTCATTCGCGAATAAACTGCTCGAAACTGCAGCAGAATGTGTGTGTTGAATAGAAATCAGCCTTCCTTGTAGTGAAACTCCAGCGTTTAATGTTGTTTATGTGTCTATGTGGTGTTATTAATCTGCTTTAAGACACACATGTGTAAGTTCATAAGTCGACAGCATTGCTGAGTATTTCCTCCTTAAAGGTGACCTATAATTCAAAATTGAATTTACCTTGGTATAGTCAAATAACAAGAGTTCAGTGCATGGACATGACATAGAGTGAATCTCAAACTGGACTGTTTTCGCGTTCTCATTTAATTCACGTTTATGAAAAACACCCCTGAAAAACGGTCGGTTCTCCACACAATACCGACTGTGACGCAATAGTCGGGATCATTAATATGTACGCCTCCAAATATTTGCATAATGCCAGCCCTCAATGCCAGGCGGAACTGCGCAGCCGACGCATGGCAGTTGCTCAGTGTGGATGTACACATGAACACAAAAGTATTTTTTAGTTCCTTCATATGAGCCTCTGAAGAAACAATGGGTTAATTTTATTTTCTCTGGAAATTTCCAAACATTTCACCGAGTGTTTCCTCAACTTGGGCCAATACAGAGCTGGCCTCGGATCGAGCTACCAAGCAACACTTTCTGATGTGTAATTGTTCAAGTTCAGACAGGTAATCTTTCTCTCAAAATCGTTCAATACTGTTTATGCATCAGTAAGTCAAGCCAGTGACTAAAATATCAGCTTCACATCGTTTCTTTTAGTAGGATGAAAATAATCGTATTTAAATTGTGAACAAATTATATACAGAAAGCGATCAAAGAACAATCTTTCCACACAGCGCGAGTTTATCTGGACACTTGCCGAACTCGTTATGAAATCAATGACGCACGTTACTGCACAACGAAGCTCTTACTGTATTTACATCATCGTGTTTGCATTGGTGAAAGCAGAGAGAGTGCAGGAACTGCGCTGCAATGATAAGATCTTCATTCTCGCGATCAACACACAGTCATCTGCTCAATGCTCATCACGGCAACATTTTATGTGTTGGGAATAGATCTAAATACTTTAAAAACATCTCACGATTCGTTAATCTCGATAGCTGTTATAGTAAAAACGTATAATAGCAGTAGTAAAAGTATTCGGGAGAGAGTTTCACATGTAATGCGTTGCTATTTCATATGCAAGCATGTCAGCCAATCACAGCAGTGGCCGCGGTTACACTGAATCCCACAGCCAATCACAGCAGTGGCCACGGTTACACTGAATCCCACAGCCAATCACAGCAGTGGCCGATTACACTGAATCCCACAGCCAATCACAGCAGTGGCCACGGTTACACTGAATCCCACAGCCAATCACAGCAGTGGCCACGGTTACACTGAATCCCACAGCCAATCACAGCAGTGGCCGATTACACTGAATCCCACAGCCAATCACAGCAGTGGCCGATTACACTGAATCCCACAGAGACACGCCCCTTCAAACAGAGTGTTCAAATCAGAGGCTAAAAGCAGGCTAGGAAAAATGCCATTTATTTCTAAATTATGATTATTTTTTATCTAAAAAACATACTAACATTATAAGGGTAACCCAGGAAACATTATAAAATAAATAAAAAAAAACATTCTAGGGCACCTTTAAAACTGCAGTGAACCAAAGACAGTCTCAAAAACACGGTTTGAAATCGCTGGTGTTTCTGACGTCACAAACGACCTTGTAACCAATCAGATCAACGTGTGATCGTCAACCAGTGGATCTCTGAGCTGAGCGAGTGAGTGGAGGCGGGGCTCATTTGCATATTCATAGAACCGCGGATACTAAATGAGGCAAGGGTGTCGAGTTACATTCAAGATATTTTAAGCCATGTAGAATTTATTTTCAAAGAAAAATTTTTTAAATATGTAATTTTGGTGATTAAAGATGCGTTTTAAGGAAAGAATGTTTGACTACAGGGAGACTTTAAGAACTTTTCTGGATCAAGTACATTTATTTAAAAGTGTAGTTTGATTACATGATGTAAAGCACTTCTACTATCATGAAACTCATGCACTCAAGGCAAGGATTCGAACTTTATCATCGAAGATCAGGCGTTATTATACAGATTTAATGTGTGTCAATATCTCTATCCAGTGTGTTTTACACACGTTGCATATCTACACCACCTTTGATCTATAGCGTAACCATAACCATACAATTGCTAAATAGTCTAATGTATGTTTGGTAACACTTTACAGTGTCCTTGTTACTTGCACTTACCGTAGTAATAACAGTAAATTATGCATAATTACATGCAACTAACCCTCAACCAAACCCTGATCCTAGAGTAAGTACATGTAGTTATTAATATTACTCAGTACTTAAATATATAATTACACTGTAACAATGACACCCTAAAATAAAGTGTAACTGACTTTATATTAGAGTCTTTGTAACACGTAACTTGTGCTTACCGTAGTAATAACAGTAATGATGACAGGCTAACCAAATAGTAAGTTCATGTTGTTGAGGTTTAGTTGCATGTAATTATGCATAATTTACTGTTATTACTACGGTAAGTACATGTAACAAGGACACTATTTTATATAGTGTTACCGTAAGTTGATGTTGTATAATAACACTGTAAAGTGTAACAGTACGTTTGAGTATCATCCAAGAAAGATGTTATAATTCACTCATATCTGTAACAAAGAGATTCACAATATACTGTTTATTTGACTAATAACCTCATAACTAAAGGCTTGTTCACATCAAGAATACGGTAACTTTATTGTAAGGTGTCTATGTTACAGTAATTATACATTTAAGTTCTGAGTAATAATAATTAATTAGGTTGGTTTAGGGTTAGTTGCATGTAACGAAGCACAATTTACAGTAATTACTACAGTAACTATATAACAACAAGTGTAAGAAAGACTTTTACAATATTGCGTTACTCCCTAAAAATGTTTCTAATTGCAATAGTTACTTTTATGGAAAGTAATGCTTAATTACCTGTTTTTAATAACAACAAAAAAGCACAATAGTTCTATCGATGATCATCAAAAGTCATGTTTGCTCTTTATACGGTTGAGTGGATCAGCAGCAAAGCATCGGTTAATAAAGTGAGATTAAATGCATAAAGTATATTGTTTAATATATATATAATTATTGCAGGTTTGCATAACATTCTGAATTTGCATTTCACTGTTTTTATTCATTTTGAGTAAATGCATGTTCACATTTAGTCCAGGACTATAATATGATTAATAATGATTTACAGTAATAATCATGTTCAGGCACGACGCCCCTCCACTTCTCTCCGGAGAGTCAATATATACATGGGAAAAGTTTTGAGAAGAATAACTCAGATATTCTGTTGTATGAAAGGGAATATGATTACATAACTTGCTTTTTTTTTTTTGCTTGTTTACCATAGACAATGAGTTATTTTGGTTACACTTTATTTTAAGGTGTCATTGTCAGGGCCGTCGCTAGTGGGGTGAAAGGTGGTGACAATTATAGGGGCCCCCACTGCCCAGGGGGCCCCACAAAATCCAGCAGTTATACTATTTAGGCCCCTGTTGTATGAATAATTCTAATATTTATATTAGTTGTATGCCTGAGATTTAAATGAAAACCACAAAAACGTGCAATTTGGGTAAATATTTTTCCAAATATCTGCTTCTCTTACCTCCATAAAAATGGTTTAGTCCGACCTAAAGTATGTATTAATTATTCAGTCAGAGTCAGTGACAAACATCAGATGGACCCAATAAAATTGTAAGTCCCGCCCCAGCTCGTGAACAGAACCAATCAGAGTTGAGGCGGCAGCCTGAAGTTAACGATGAACTTGGTGGAAGAGCAGGAGACTGACTGACTGAGAAATGTCGGGGAAAAGAAAACATAAATCAGGGAACCAGAAACGCCAGGAAAAGACGGAGAGGGAGGCAAGGAGAGTGGTTGTATCCCAGTCGATCAAGATGTTCTTAAAGACCGGTTATATATTGTTATTTCGCTGGGAATTAGAAAACTTCCGTCTACAGTCTGCCGTGTACAGTCATTTTTTATTATCGGTGCGCGCCGCAATCGACCGAATGATTACGTGGTCTAAATTCCTGTCTTTTTACACTATTGTAAATAGAGTTTTAAAAAAATTACACGAGTCACGACGCATTGCATTATGCATCTGACCTGCCGGCTGATGATATTTAAAACATCGAGAAAACATGAATACAACACACTGCACTTGGATGAATAAATGTATTCGCTTTATTTAATAATATTACCAGTTCCATATTATCTTTATTAAAAAAATAAGAAAATGAATGGTTTTATTTTTTTAATTAGACTGCATTCTTGTCAATTTCTAAATGTTTACTTTTTGATTTATGAATTATAACAGACTGATGGGGGGGGGGGAAATTATTACTTTTTAAAAATTGGTTTTATTATTATTTAACAATTTCTTGCTTTTTTGTTAGTTTTTATTAGTTGTAATTTTTATATAAACATTTAACTTTTAAAATAAAGGTTTTACAACAACATCACCATCTTCTGTTATGTGGGCCTCCATGTTCATCTCTTGTACAGTATATGATATTGGTGGAGGGTGGTGTAATATTAAATCAATATTTTTTCAGGGGGCCCCGAATCCTCTAGCTAGGGCCCTGGTCATTGTTACAGTGTAATTATATATTTAAGTACTGAGTAATATTAATAAACGACAACTACTTACTCTAGGGTTAGGGTAGGATTAGGATTTGGTTGAGGGTTAGATGCATGTAATTATGCATAATTTACTGTGTAAGTATGTAAAATATGTAACAAAGACAGTAAAATAAAGTGTTACTAAAAGATTGCATGTCCAAGATAAGGGCCCTTGAACACACGTCGGAAGATTTAACCTCGTGTCTGTGTAGCCTAAATATAGGCATAACTGTTCTAAGCTCCACCTGTTAATTTCCCAGCATTATGAAACGAGCCGCACGATTTATTCCACTTTATGAAGAGATTGGAGGCTAATGATAAAGGTTTGACTATAGTCACTTCGAGACTGTTCTTCTCCATCGCGCGCGTCGTGAAGGCAGTTCGCGGGCGTCAAACGGTTAACCCGAGGCCGCGCCCACTACATCCCGTTAGGACTCCGAGACTGAACTTTGTCTTCGGTAAACACGGAGCGATAACCGGACACCGGAGCGAAGGTCGAGGACACACACACACACACACACACACACACTCGGAGAGAGGAGATGCGGTGTCAGTGACGGCTGAGGCGAGACACGACAGGGCTGTGGCGAGTATTATACTGAATAAAGTTGAATTTTAACCCTTTCGCCTCCAGGATCTATTCGCCATCATCATGAACTTCCTCCTGGAGACGCTCCAGGTGCTCTTCTTGTCGCTGGTCTACACGTTAGAAGCGCTGGTTCGGTTGTTTGTCCCGGTTCGGCGGAAGAGCGTGTCCGGGGAGCTGGTGCTCGTGACCGGCGCGGGCAGCGGGATCGGCCGGCTCATGGCGCTGGAGTTCGCGCGCCTGGACGCGCGCCTGGTCCTGTGGGACATCAACGAGGACGCGCTCAAAGAGACCGCGCGCGCGATCAAAGACGAGCTCGGGGCGCGCGCGTACACGTACACCTGCGACTGCAGCGAGCGCGAGGAGGTGTATAGGACCGCGAGCCAGGTGCGATTTCTGTTTTATTTTAAAAAAATGTATTGAATGCCAGTCACATACAAATAATAAACATTACAATAATCCAACATATAGTGTAACATAGTTAAACAAATATAGACTAGGCCTACAACAAATAGGAAAAGAAAATATACAGTGTAATTTAAAAATAATATACAAATACAAATAAATAAAATAATATAAAAAAAATCAGGATTTGAAATCATCATATAAATAGCATAAAAGCTTCGCATGGAGACCTAGTGCGTTTTGCTTTACTATTTTTCAACCTAAGAAGTAACTTAATACCATATCTATCTGAAACAACACAAAGTTAGCTTTTCCTTTAGCCCATTAATGTTTATGTTTATGGTATTTCCCCATAATCAAACAAAGATTAACAATAAAGGACACATTTGGTGGTAATCTAGCTTTGTCTATTAAAATAAACACGTCCAGGTGTAATACACGCGCTTCGTCACGGTGACGTGTAGAGTTCAGGGCGCGCGCGGTGTTTAAAGTCACATCAACATTTGTAATGACCATAAACATCATGATTTCTACTGTCTTTCTTTCACTCATACTGTTTATTTTCAGTAGCTACACTTTAAATGTTTTTATCACACAACTTTGACTTGTTTCAGGTTATTCGTTAGGCTAATGGTAAAAAATAATAAGTAAATGACTAAATTCTTTGACACTTAAAACTTTAAGGCAACTTTAAGTAAACATTTTTAACAGGCTAATAATAAGAAGAAGTGTAATTCATGACTCGTTCCGTTTGTTTATGAAGGTGAAGCGTGAGGTTGGAGACGTCACAATATTGATCAATAATGCAGGGATTGTTACTGGGAAGAGGTTCATGGAATCTCCGGATGCGCTGGTGGAGAAAACTATGGAGGTCAACAGCCTAGCACACTTCTGGGTATCTATCTATCTATCTATCTATCTATCTATCTATCTATCTATCTATCTATCTATCTATCTATCTATCTATCTATCTATCTGTCTGTATCTGCTCATGATATCCTGCTCTCCTCTCAGATGTATAAGGCGTTCCTGCCTGCTATGATTGCTGGTAATCGAGGTCATCTGGTCAGTATAGCGAGTTCTGCTGGACTCATCGGAGTCAATGGACTGGCAGGTACAGTAGATCTTCTCAGTTTAACACTAATATCAACAGTAATATCTCTCTCTCTCAGGAGGAAGTGTGTATTTCTCACTACATGTCCTCAGATTACTGTGAGAGTAAGTGTGTGCCGTCCTCAGATTACTGTGAGAGTAAGTGTGTGCCGTCCTCAGATTACTGTGAGAGTAAGTGTGCGCCGTCCTCAGATTACTGTGCGAGTAAGTGTGTGCCGTCCTCAGATTACTGTGAGAGTAAGTGTGTGCCGTCCTCAGATTACTGTGTGAGTAAGTGTGTGCTGTCCTCAGATTACTGTGTGAGTAAGTGTGTGCCGTCCTCAGATTACTGTGAGAGTAAGTGTGTGCCGTCCTCAGATTACTGTGAGAGTAAGTGTGTGCCGTCCTCAGATTACTGTGAGAGTAAGTGTGTGCCGTCCTCAGATTACTGTGTGAGTAAGTGTGTGCTGTCCTCAGATTACTGTGAGAGTAAGTGTGTGCCGTCCTCAGATTACTGTGTGAGTAAGTGTGTGCCGTCCTCAGATTACTGTGTGAGTAAGTGTGCGCCGACCTCAGATTACTGTGAGAGTAAGTGTGTGCCGTCCTCAGATTACTGTGTGAGTAAGTGTGTGCCGTCCTCAGATTACTGTGAGAGTAAGTGTGTGCCGTCCTCAGATTACTGTGAGAGTAAGTGTGTGCCGTCCTCAGATTACTGTGAGAGTAAGTGTGCGCCGTCCTCAGATTACTGTGAGAGTAAGTGTGTGCCGTCCTCAGATTACTGTGAGAGTAAGTGTGTGCCGTCCTCAGATTACTGTGTGAGTAAGTGTGTGCTGTCCTCAGATTACTGTGAGAGTAAGTGTGTGCCGTCCTCAGATTACTGTGTGAGTAAGTGTGTGCCGTCCTCAGATTACTGTGTGAGTAAGTGTGTGCCGACCTCAGATTACTGTGAGAGTAAGTGTGTGCCGTCCTCAGATTACTGTGAGAGTAAGTGTGTGTCGTCCTCAGATTACTGTGAGAGTAAGTGTGTGGCGTCCTCAGATTACTGTGCGAGTAAGTGTGTGCCGTCCTCAGATTACTGTGTGAGTAAGTGTGTGCCGTCCTCAGATTACTGTGCGAGTAAGTGTGTGCCGTCCTCAGATTACTGTGAGAGTAAGTGTGTGCCGTCCTCAGATTACTGTGAGAGTAAGTGTGTGTCGTCCTCAGATTACTGTGAGAGTAAGTGTGTGCCGTCCTCAGATTACTGTGAGAGTAAGTGTGTGTCGTCCTCAGATTACTGTGAGAGTAAGTGTGTGGCGTCCTCAGATTACTGTGAGAGTAAGTGTGTGCCGTCCTCAGATTACTGTGCGAGTAAGTGTGTGCCGTCCTCAGATTACTGTGTGAGTAAGTGTGTGCCGTCCTCAGATTACTGTGAGAGTAAGTGTGTGCCGTCCTCAGATTACTGTGTGAGTAAGTGTGTGCCGTCCTCAGATTACTGTGAGAGTAAGTGTGTGTCGTCCTCAGATTACTGTGAGAGTAAGTGTGTGGCGTCCTCAGATTACTGTGCGAGTAAGTGTGTGCCGTCCTCAGATTACTGTGTGAGTAAGTGTGTGTCGTCCTCAGATTACTGTGTGAGTAAGTGTGTGCCGTCCTCAGATTACTGTGCGAGTAAGTGTGTGCCGTCCTCAGATTACTGTGAGAGTAAGTGTGTGCCGTCCTCAGATTACTGTGCGAGTAAGTGTGTGCCGTCCTCAGATTACTGTGAGAGTAAGTGTGTGCCGTCCTCAGATTACTGTGATAGTAAGTGTTGGCCGTCCTCAGATTACTGTGAGAGTAAGTGTGCGCCGTCCTCAGATTACTGTGAGAGTAAGTGTGTGCCGTCCTCAGATTACTGTGAGAGTAAGTGTGCGCCGTCCTCAGATTACTGTGAGAGTAAGTGTGTGCCGTCCTCAGATTACTGTGAGAGTAAGTGTGCGCCGTCCTCAGATTACTGTGCGAGTAAGTGTGTGCCGTCCTCAGATTACTGTGTGAGTAAGTGTGTGCTGTCCTCAGATTACTGTGTGAGTAAGTGTGTGCTGTCCTCAGATTACTGTGTGAGTAAGTGTGTGCTGTCCTCAGATTACTGTGAGAGTAAGTGTGTGCCGTCCTCAGATTATTGTGAGAGTAAGTGTGTGCTGTCCTCAGATTACTGTGAGAGTAAGTGTGTGCTGTCCTCAGATTATTGTGAGAGTAAGTGTGTGCTGTCCTCAGATTACTGTGCGAGTAAGTGTGTGCCGTCCTCAGATTACTGTGCGAGTAAGTGTGTGTCGTCCTCAGATTACTGTGAGAGTAAGTGTGTGCCGTCCTCAGATTACTGTGCGAGTAAGTGTGTGCCGTCCTCAGATTACTGTGAGAGTAAGTGTGTGTCGTCCTCAGATTACTGTGTGAGTAAGTGTGTCCCGTCCTCAGATTACTGTGTGAGTAAGTGTGTGCCGTCCTCAGATTACTGTGAGAGTAAGTGTGTGCCGTCCTCAGATTACTGTGAGAGTAAGTGTGTGCCGTCCTCAGATTACTGTGCGAGTAAGTGTGTGCCGTCCTCAGATTACTGTGAGAGTAAGTGTGTGCCGTCCTCAGATTACTGTGCGAGTAAGTGTGTGCCGTCCTCAGATTACTGTGAGAGTAAGTGTGTGCCGTCCTCAGATTACTGTGAGAGTAAGTGTGTGCCGTCCTCAGATTACTGTGTGAGTAAGTGTGTGCCGTCCTCAGATTACTGTGAGAGTAAGTGTGTGCCGTCCTCAGATTACTGTGCGAGTAAGTGTGTGCCGTCCTCAGATTACTGTGTGAGTAAGTGTGTGCTGTCCTCAGATTACTGTGTGAGTAAGTGTGTGCCGTCCTCAGATTACTGTGCGAGTAAGTGTGTGCCGTCCTCAGATTACTGTGAGAGTAAGTGTGTGCCGTCCTCAGATTACTGTGAGAGTAAGTGTGTGCCGTCCTCAGATTACTGTGCGAGTAAGTGTGCGCCGTCCTCAGATTACTGTGAGAGTAAGTGTGTGCCGTCCTCAGATTACTGTGCGAGTAAGTGTGTGCCGTCCTCAGATTACTGTGAGAGTAAGTGTGTGCCGTCCTCAGATTACTGTGAGAGTAAGTGTGTGCTGTCCTCAGATTACTGTGAGAGTAAGTGTGTGCCGTCCTCAGATTATTGTGAGAGTAAGTGTGTGCTGTCCTCAGATTACTGTGTGAGTAAGTGTGTGCTGTCCTCAGATTACTGTGAGAGTAAGTGTGTGCCGTCCTCAGATTATTGTGAGAGTAAGTGTGTGCTGTCCTCAGATTACTGTGCGAGTAAGTGTGTGCCGTCCTCAGATTACTGTGCGAGTAAGTGTGTGTCGTCCTCAGATTACTGTGAGAGTAAGTGTGTGCCGTCCTCAGATTACTGTGCGAGTAAGTGTGTGCCGTCCTCAGATTACTGTGAGAGTAAGTGTGTGTCGTCCTCAGATTACTGTGTGAGTAAGTGTGTCCCGTCCTCAGATTACTGTGTGAGTAAGTGTGTGCCGTCCTCAGATTACTGTGAGAGTAAGTGTGTGCCGTCCTCAGATTACTGTGAGAGTAAGTGTGTGCCGTCCTCAGATTACTGTGCGAGTAAGTGTGTGCCGTCCTCAGATTACTGTGAGAGTAAGTGTGTGCCGTCCTCAGATTACTGTGCGAGTAAGTGTGTGCCGTCCTCAGATTACTGTGAGAGTAAGTGTGTGCCGTCCTCAGATTACTGTGAGAGTAAGTGTGTGCCGTCCTCAGATTACTGTGTGAGTAAGTGTGTGCCGTCCTCAGATTACTGTGAGAGTAAGTGTGTGCCGTCCTCAGATTACTGTGCGAGTAAGTGTGTGCCGTCCTCAGATTACTGTGTGAGTAAGTGTGTGCTGTCCTCAGATTACTGTGTGAGTAAGTGTGTGCCGTCCTCAGATTACTGTGCGAGTAAGTGTGTGCCGTCCTCAGATTACTGTGAGAGTAAGTGTGTGCCGTCCTCAGATTACTGTGAGAGTAAGTGTGTGCCGTCCTCAGATTACTGTGCGAGTAAGTGTGCGCCGTCCTCAGATTACTGTGAGAGTAAGTGTGTGCCGTCCTCAGATTACTGTGCGAGTAAGTGTGTGCCGTCCTCAGATTACTGTGAGAGTAAGTGTGTGCCGTCCTCAAATTACTGTGCGAGTAAGTGTGCGCCGTCCTCAGATTACTGTGTGAGTAAGTGTGTGCCGTCCTCAGATTACTGTGAGAGTAAGTGTGCGCCGTCCTCAGATTACTGTGTGAGTAAGTGTGTGCCGTCCTCAGATTACTGTGCGAGTAAGTGTGTGCCGTCCTCAGATTACTGTGAGAGTAAGTGTGTGCCGTCCTCAGATTACTGTGAGAGTAAGTGTGTGCCGTCCTCAGATTACTGTGAGAGTAAGTGTGTGCCGTCCTCAG
>NW_026606849.1:782500-787500 GCF_029890125.1 Rhinichthys klamathensis goyatoka | reverse complement strand
CAATTTAATAAAATAACACGTATTATAGAGAAACTTCATATTTAATGGTATCAGATGATTTGTTAATTGCATTTAATAGATGACGGCTTCAATGAAACATTGCTGGTTTGTAAAATGTGTTTTTCTGCATGTTTTGACTGAGTTTTCGCTGCATTTACACTGATCTGACCAGCAGGGGAGAGAGCCGCTTCCATCAGTGAATCATTTAGCGATTCAATTGATTCAAAAGCTTCGTTTCCCCCGTAACTGCACATCTAGTGTAAGTACAGTAAATGAGCTGCAATAAATACATTGTGGTCTCAGTGGAATTCTGCCTAATTCTACCTTAAAATCTATACAATATACATATTTTAACTATATATATATATATATATTGTAACTAAATATTCAGGCTAGATATGTAAAATTGTATACAGAAAAATCTAATAGGCATTAGAAATTGCAAGTCTGAAAAATTAGAAAATTCAAGTGTGACTCCCTATTGTCTTTACGTAGGGTCAATTCTTAAACGTCTTTAGAAATATAATATTTCTAACTTAAATGCCCGCTGTTTGTGTGCGCAGTGCGCATGCGCCCCCATGTGGACACCACTGATGACGACTGAAAACTGAAATTAAATACTTTATATAGGTTCACAACGAGCTCAAAAGAACACACGCTTTATATATTAAAGCTTTTATTTATGTTAATTTAAATGCAAAAAGTTGTATATTGTCAATTAACTGTGAATTATAAATAAGTATAATTCATATTCATATAATATAAATATAGCAAATTAAAACATAAATAACAAATCGTGGCTTAATTGCATCAGACTCGCAGCTGATTGGTCCAGTTTTGGTTTGCGAGAATGCAACAACAG
This sequence comes from Rhinichthys klamathensis goyatoka, assembly GCF_029890125.1. Classification (NCBI taxonomy): domain Eukaryota; kingdom Metazoa; phylum Chordata; class Actinopteri; order Cypriniformes; family Leuciscidae; genus Rhinichthys; species Rhinichthys klamathensis. The sequence goes on along the minus strand of NW_026606849.1, from coordinate 786,638 downwards.
AAAGCCACATTTTAACGCATAATAACGGGCTGTGTTTATTGTATTTCAAACTTCCCAGATCTTTGCAAACATGGTGTTTTTGAGACAAGTAGGAGAATTCCCAGGTTACCAGTTGTAACTACGAGCTCCACGAGAACGCTTACGGGATTAATCCGCTGTAAACTGCTAAACGTGGACGATCAGGCATTGGTGTTATAACATCATCATCATCATGCATTCCTGTAAACAATGCATCAATGAAAAGCATTGAATGAAATAAACTTGACACAACACACACTCGTACTCAAAATACGTTCACGTTTGAATGACTGAATACACATTAAATGATCTGATGATGTCACCGGAGGGTCTGATGATGTCAGGGGAGGGTCTGATGATGTCAGGGGAGGGTCTGATGATGTCAGGGGAGGGTCTGATGATGTCAGGGGAGGGTCTGATGATGTCAGGGGAGGGTCTGATGATGTCAGCAGAGGGTCTGATGATGTCAGGAGAGGGTCTGATGATGTCAGCTGAGGGTCTGATGATGTCAGCTGAGGGTCTGATGATGTCAGGAGTCGGTCTGATGATGTCAGGGGAGGGTCTGATGATGTCAGGGGAGGGTCTGATGATGTCAGGGGAGGGTCTGATGATGTCAGGGGAGGGTCTGATGATGTCAGGGGAGGGTCTGATGATGTCAGGGGAGGGTCTGATGATGTCAGGGGAGGGTCTGATGATGTCAGGGGAGGGTCTGATGATGTCAGCTGAGGGTCTGATGATGTCAGGAGAGGGTCTGATGTCAGGAGAGGGTCTGATGATGTCAGGAGTCGGTCTGATGATGTCAGCAGAGGGTCTGATGATCTCAGGAGTCGGTCTGATGATGTCAGGAGAGGGTCTGATGATGTCAGGAGAGGGTCTGATGATGTCAGGAGAGGGTCTGATGATGTCAGGAGTCGGTCTGATGATGTCAGGAGAGGGTCTGATGATGTCAGGGGAGGGTCTGATGATGTCAGGGGAGGGTCTGATGATGTCAGGGGAGGGTCTGATGATGTCAGGGGAGGGTCTGATGATGTCAGGGGAGGGTCTGATGATGTCAGGGGAGGGTCTGATGATGTCAGGGGAGGGTCTGATGATGTCAGGGGAGGGTCTGATGATGTCAGGGGAGGGTCTGATGATGTCAGGGGAGGGTCTGATGATGTCAGGGGAGGGTCTGATGATGTCAGGGGAGGGTCTGATGATGTCAGGGGAAGGTCTGATGATGTCAGGGGAGGGTCTGATGATGTCAGGGGAGGGTCTGATGATGTCAGGTGTCAGGGGAGGGTCTGATGATGTCAGGGGAGGGTCTGATGATGTCAGGGGAGGGTCTGATGATGTCAGGGGAGGGTCTGATGATGTCAGCTGAGGGTCTGATGATGTCAGGAGAGGGTCTGATGTCAGGAGAGGGTCTGATGATGTCAGGAGTCGGTCTGATGATGTCAGCAGAGGGTCTGATGATCTCAGGAGTCGGTCTGATGATGTCAGGAGAGGGTCTGATGATGTCAGGAGAGGGTCTGATGATGTCAGGAGAGGGTCTGATGATGTCAGCTGAGGGTCTGATGATGTCAGGAGTCGGTCTGATGATGTCAGGAGAGGGTCTGATGATGTCAGGAGAGGGTCTGATGATGTCAGGAGAGGGTCTGATGATGTCAGGGGAGGGTCTGATGATGTCAGGGGAAGGTCTGATGATGTCAGGGGAGGGTCTGATGATGTCAGCTGAGGGTCTGATGATGTCAGGGGAGGGTCTGATGATGTCAGCTGAGGGTCTGATGATGTCAGGGGAGGGTCTGATGATGTCAGCTGAGGGTCTGATGATGTCAGGGGAGGGTCTGATGATGTCAGCTGAGGGTCTGATGATGTCAGGGGAGGGTCTGATGATGTCAGCTGAGGGTCTGATGATGTCAGGGGAAGGTCTGATGATGTCAGGAGAGGGTCTGATGATGTCAGGAGAGGGTCTGATGTCAGGAGAGGGTCTGATGATGTCAGGAGAGGGTCTGATGATGTCAGGAGAGGGTCTGATGATGTCAGGGGAGGGTCTGATGATGTCAGGAGTCGGTCTGATGATGTCAGGGGAGGGTCTGATGATGTCAGGGGAGGGTCTGATGATGTCAGGAGTCGGTCTGATGATGTCAGGAGTCGGTCTGATGATGTCAGGAGAGGGTCTGATGATGTCAGGAGTCGGTCTGATGATGTCAGGAGTCGGTCTGATGATGTCAGTAGGGTTTTCCCCCGAGTGCTGAGAGGATCTGGTCCCGCTCCTCTGCGTTCGGCATGTCGGGCTTGACTCCGTCTCTGCGGCGCTGAAGCATCACTGTGTGCTGAGACCGGGAGAGATCGGGTTTATTCTCCACAACAAACACTCATGCACTTCTTGATGTTCTTCATACATAATTTATTAATTTATTTTTATTGAAATGAAATGCACATACTATATTTTAGTTCAATTATGTTTTTTTATTTAATATTTTAGGGGATATTATGGTGCTAAATTATATTTATGCAATAGTTATAATGCATTATATTAATCCCTTTTTGAGTATAGACATGAAAATTTAAATCTCCAACTTAAACTTGTGGAGTACAGGCTGAAGTGTGGTCTCTTTTTAAAGAAGACACCTGGCAGATTATTGCTGAAGTGAAAACTGCACCAAAATAAAAAAAATTGGACTGAAAATGCACATAAATACTATTTTCAGTTTTTATAGAAAATACAAAAATAAAACTGCAAAAAAAAAAAAAAAAAAAAAAAAATCTAAACAAGTTGTGTTTCAAATGTGAGGCTGATATCTCAGTAAATGAGCGTTCAGTGAGCGTGTTTAAGAGCAGTACCGAACGCTTCCACTAGAGGAAAATAGTCTCTCATTATTTTCCAATGCGTCATTTTTAAACGCGAGGAGTTCAAGTGCAAGTTTTTCAGGACCATTAAACCTTTACCAAGAGTCCTGCCATTCCAGAGGGTGTGTGTACAAACTGACGAAGATCAGCAGGTTTAATGTAGCGTGGCGCGTAGACAGCGTATACTGTGCGTTTCTAAAGTGTGTGCGATTAGCTTGACCTTTAGATAGTCCAAGAGATGACATCATCATGGAGAGGAAATAAACCGGTTCCGAATAAGAAAATGCTCAGTAAAGTTAGTTTGACGCCCATGGCACTTGATATGATACCGTTCCAGATGCTTAAATAATATAAAGCGCATCTAGACCAAACCTACGCCCTAACATGCTAGGCACATGTTAGCATACACTTTCAGAACGGCACATCTCTACAGAAGTTGAACATGGCTGTGAAATGGTTAATTAAGCCGGGTTCACACTGCACAACATTAGTGTGTGTTACGATAGTCAGATTACGCGGTTTGACTACATCCTTGTGTCGTGGGCAGAAGCATGTCAGACTACACCGGCCAATCATCAGTCACCGTCTTTAATGACATGCGTGATGTCATGGCACATTTATTTATACAGCGCTTTTCACAGCACAGAGGTTCAGAGCAGCTTTACAGAGATAACAGGAGAATAATGCAACAAAGTTTGTTTCTAGAAGAGAACATCATCACAGTCCAGCTTAAAGGGATACTCCACTTTTTTTGGAAATAGGCTCATTTTACAACTCCCCCAGAGTTAAACTGTTGAGTTTTACCGTTTTTGAATCCATTCAGCCGATCTCCGGTTCTGGCGGTACCACTTTTAGCATAGCTTAGCATACATCATTGAAGTGGACAAGACCATTAGTATTTCTAAAAAAAAAATGACCAAAGTGTTTCGATATTTTTCCTATTTAAAAACTTGACTCTTCTGTAGTTACATCGTGCACTAAGACCGACGGAAAATGTAAAGTTGCGATGTTCTAGGCTGGTATGGCTAGGAACTATACTCTCATTCCTGCGTAATAATCAAGAAACTTCACTGCCGTACCATGAGTGCAGCAGGCGTAATGATATGAGGCAGCGCCTGAAAATAGGCCACCTTCCGTCAACACAACAGAACTATTTTCAGGCGCTGCGTCATATCATTACGCCTGCTGCACTCATGGTACGGCAGTGAAGTTTCTTGATTATTACGCAGGAATGAGAGTATAGTTCCTAGCCATACCAGCCTAGAACATCGCAACTTTACATTTTCCGTCG
>NW_026606849.1:685000-777500 GCF_029890125.1 Rhinichthys klamathensis goyatoka | reverse complement strand
GCAGCGATTGACAGAACCACCGACGAGTCCTACATTTGAGATTTTCCTAAGGGGAAAGTCAGTGGCGGTGAAATCAGAAAATGACAGTTTGTTACACAAATCACGAGCGCGAGGGAGGAGGGCGTATCGGTGGGCGTGGCCTGGGCTGGGGTTTGGTTGCATCGCAGCGCATATACACAATGGCTGCTGGAAAGAGGGGAAAGCAAACAATTTTTAGGCCCGCCGCGTCTAGCAAAAAATATGAGAAAAAAATTATTAAAAATCCGGGAAATAGTTGAAAGTCAAGAAAAACACCCTAGAAAGGATGTTAACGCTCCTACGGTGAGTTTCACACATATTACGAAAATTGTTACGGCGTTCTTTAATTAAAATATCGGGGTTATTCAAATTATGAGAGAGGGGAGAGCAAGAGGGGGGGGGAAAGTTTTGTGTTAATCAGCGCAGAGTCTAAAACTGAAGAGAACAGCAATGAAAGACTGAATTATACAGAAGATCGAACATTATTCTGGTGTTTGTTTCTGTCAAGTCACTTTGCGCGCGGACGAATGTCAATAAACAGAGAAGTGGTTGTAAAAAGTTGCAAAAAGTTTTTGAAACATTAGTTTTCTCTGGGAATAATAGCGACGGGATAGTGTGGCGAACTCACGCGCGTTTAAACGCTAAAAAGTGCGCGCCGCGCGAAACTTCTGACAGGATTTGTGATACAAGGACCTTTCCGTGTTTAATAAACACGCGGTTTAATTTCGACACAGAGTTCGCAGTGTGTGAGTCGCGGTCAGTGTGTTTGTTGACTATATTAGGGGTGTCATTGAGTCACTATAGCGAGAGAAGCTGCTTGTCAATATCGCAAACAACCAAAATGGTGGGAGAAGTGAAGGACTAACTAATTATTATGAGATGCTCTGAGAGAAAGTCCCACTGTGATCAGGATGCGATTGGTGGATCATAAACATCAAAGCACATAATGATGATTTAATGGACACTGGGAGATCAGTCATATATAATATCAGAGTTATTAGTTGATATTAGACGCGGGTGTGGTGCGCTTCTCCAGAATCTCAGCGCAGATTTATAGCTCACAATCAATAGTTTCATATGCTCGTGCATGTGATGATGGCGCTCGTGCGGCATTCATGATCGAACTGTTAAAATCGGGGAAAAGTCTATTTTTAATGTGCAGTCGTTTCAATGTTTATTTGATCATGTGTGTGTGTGTGTGTGCGAGTATTTCTATATTAGTATAAGGTGTATTTTATGATTCGCATCTCATCTGCGGGAGTTATTGCACCTCCACCCCCCGATGCTCTCGTTTAGGGCTTCGAGCTGACGGGGGTCACCGGGTTTACCGGGTTTACCGCGCGGTTGTTACGGATGTTCTTCTGTTGCTGCGAGTGGAAGAAAGTTCGCACAGAACACGTCAGAGGTTTCCCGCGCAGAACCGGTGTCGCAGAAAGAGATTTAGCGTCATAACAGCCTCATATTCACACATGTACACCTCATAATGCTTGTTTAATCTCTTGTCTAAACGGTGAAATGATGTTGGACTGCGTAATGAAATCACTGTAAAAAAAATCAGTCGGTAAAATGTAGCCTACTGTATTTTCTGAAGGCTATTTTACAGGTGTTTCATAGATATTTTATTGTGTACTACTATCATTTACTGGGTAATAATTACAGTAGGCTATATGTTCCGTTCCGTGTTTGTTTTACAAATAAGATTTGGTGCAGCAATATGACTTTGAAGATTAGTTCATCAATGTAGATTGTTTTATGTTTTTTTGTTTAGTTTTGTTTGCTTAATTTTCGTTGAGAACTAAATGTTTTATTTGGTATAATTTAAAACTGTTCATTCACAATTCAATCAGGTTGCTATTGAAGTTCTGACAGTTCTTTCTCTTGTATGGATTATTTCTTAGATGCATCAAAAATATGTGTAACTAAATGATGAAACTCTGCAGGCATTAGTCATATTGCCCAAAGAGACCTAAATGCAATACAGTATATACATATATTTTATTTTTATTATTTTTACATAACTGTACTACAGACCAGAAATGTATTTAAAAATATAAGAATATTTTGGGGAAAGTATATATATTTTTTCTAGTTTATACCTAAATATATAGTAATTTAAGCTAAATTCATTGTATAACTGTATCATATATCTCTTAATTTCTTTTATAACTGTTTTAATTTTCCTTGCTTTTGTTTTGTGATTATTTCAATTCCTTTCTGTGAAGCACTTTGTATTGCCATAGTGTATGAAATGTGCTATATAAATTAAATAGCCTTGCCTTAAATATATTAGCCATTTAATTAGCATAGTAAGCATTACCAAAATTGAAATACTAAAATTTTGATGCCATTTAAGTAATTTTACATATTTTTATGAATAATAGAAATGAAAGAGCTGATTAGATGTTAGAAGGCATATGAGAATAAATTAATAAGTAAGAATAAATTGGTTTAAACATTTTATTTATTTATTTATTATAATTTTTTTAAAATGCTTAAATATTTACAGAGTTGTTAGATATAGTGCCTAATCCAGCATGGAACAGTTATAAAGGAAAAGTGTGAGAGAAAACATTTATTCTGGCTGGAATTAAACATTAAAGCTTTATATTGACTTTTCATTGGCAATATTCAGCTGAAATAGGAAAGACGCACACGGAATGAATTGTGTGAAGTGAGGGGTTTGTATAGCATTAAAAACGTCTTAAACTAAGTGATTTTATACATTCATAAAGTGAATGCAATCCCAAGGCGTTGTAAACGAGAAGGTGTGATCAGTGCGAAACACTGCTGAGGTGATTAAAGAGTTACTAGATCCTGAGGGGTCGAACACGACAACGGTGTACTAAAAACGGAAAGTTTTTCCTTTGAGTTTTTCTCATACAGACGAGTCAAAACGATCACGGATCCATGAAAACGGTTAAAAACACCTGTATTCTGCTGCCAGGCCAGTAGGTGGCGATGTCACCGTGTAAAGATTGAACCTATAGATTGAACTTGTAATACGCATGACGTCACCGTCTTCACAAACTTGCGTTTTTGTACTTTATACGGAGACGATAACGTATAGTTTTCAAAAGCTTGCGTTTTCAGACCCCCAAAACGCCGATGTCGTGTAAATGAACGGTCGTAAATGCATACAAAGTTTTTACTTGACATCGGTGTCGTGTAAACGGCCCCTTAGGGGTTTTTCATGCGCATGCATGTTACGTGCTCACTCTAGTGTTTCTTTACAAAGTGACATCGCCATCTACTGGCCCGGAGGCAGAATAAAAGCGTTTTTAACAGTTCTCGCGGATCCGTGTGAACGGGGATCATTTTGACAATGTTGTCGTCTGTACGCGGAAAACTGAAAGGAAAAACTTTTACGTTTTAGTACATCGTTGTCATGTAAACGTACCCTAAAAGAATGAGATCAAAAACAGACTACTAGCAATGTGTTAGTTCATGCTAGCAATGTGCTAATCCATGCTAAAACATGCTAGCAATGTGTTAACTCTTGTTAGAAACTTGTTAGCAAAGTGCTATTTCATGCTAAAAACATACTAGCAATGTGATAATTAATCGTGGAAAAACATGTTAGCAACTTGCTAAAACATGTTAGCAATGTGCTAGAACATGTTAACAACGTTTTATTGACTGAATAAAATCTTCAAACTTCAAGCTTTTCAAAGTAATGTCATCAAACTTTACTAGTTTTAGCTAATGTATATATTAAATTGTAAGTTATTGTTATTATATGGAGTTTTGGCTTCAGAAAAAGCAGTAAAATCTCTAAAGAGTCTTTTGTAATGTTTGTTTTTGTTGCTCTCTATTTCTCAGGGCCTTGCGTCTCTGCTGTGTTGACGATTGGGGCTTTTACGCGCTCTCTGTGCCGGGACGTATCGCTCGTGTCCAACGCATGGCTTGCTGTCGCTAGGTTGCCATGGCAACAGTATCTCCCAACGACGCGGCAGAACACTGTCGAGCGAGGAAGAGGAGAGTAGAGGGGAAAGCGAGGAAGAACTTCTCCTGTCAGTTGTGCGAGAAGGCCTTCAACAGCTTGGAGAAGCTGAAGGTACACTCGTACTCCCACACGGGGGAAAGGCCGTATCGCTGCACACACACCGACTGCACCAAGGCCTTCGTCTCCAAGTATAAACTCCTACGGTAGGTACTTGTATTCTAACAAACCATTTACTGCCCATTATAGGTCTCTGATGCGAACCCACTCTCTCTGAATTTGTACATAGGCGAGTAGATACCCTTTCTTTTGACACCTCATTTCCCTTAAAACTCACCAAAATTACATATTTAAAAAAAAAATTCTTCATGCCTTAAAATATCTTGAATGTAACTCGACACCCTTGCCTCATTTAGTATACGCAGTGGTACTATGAATATGCAAATGAGCCCCGCCTCCACTCACTCCCTCAGCTCAGAGATCCACTGGTTGACGATCACACGTTGATCTGATTGGTTACAAGGTCGTTTGGGACGTCAGAAACACCAGCGATTTCAAACCGTGTTTTTGAGGCTGTCTTTGGTTCACTGCAGTTTTAAGGAGGAAATACTCAGCAATGCTGTCGACTTATGAACTTACACATGGTGTGTCTTACAGCGTATTAAACACACACCACATAGACACATAAACAACATTAAAAGCTGGGGGACTTTAATGATTACTTTCACCTGTTCTCCAATTAATTATAAAATTATACTTTCTCTTCTCTTGATAAAAAAAAGAATAAATAATTGCACTCCGTTAGATTAAACTGAGAAGGGTCATAGCACTTGCATATTGTTGTCCTACTGTTAGTTTAACTGCTTCTATTCTCATCTGTAAGTCGCTTTGGATAAAAGTAAATGTAATTAGCTCTTTTGTTCTTCTGTGTATTTAAATCCTGTCTTTATTCATCTCTTTGTTCGGTGTCCTCAATGTTAAGGTGTCGTGAAGTCCGTTTTCCTGAGTGTTCATTAAACACTGTTTCCTTGGATTATTCCTGTCATGCTTTTCGTTAGATATAACAGCCCATTACCCAAAACACAGAACCAAATACAGTATTTTTGCTGCATTTTTTTTGGTTCCTTTTCCCCCCCTCCATCACCATGAACCCTCCTGCTGTTCCCCTGTTGAGCCTGGAGCAGAAAGACAACTCCCTGGACACCAAACGCACTCTCCCGACCGCTCTCTCGCTCAGGGCACGCCTCCCAGGGAGTGGTCCTCGTGACAACCAGCCCCATTCCAGACCCAAAGCCCAGTCAGCCTTCCCCTGTGCCCACCACAGACACGGAGCCAGAGCCTGCCTCGGACAACGAGCCAAAAGACCAACCTGAGCAGTACCCCGTCCCGGAGCCCAACAACGTGACCAGGTGTGCGAGCCGGCAACAACGTCTATCCCCGAGGGAGTTCTTGTGGTATTCATGGGCACGGAATAGAGCCCCGCCCACACCCCCGCCACTGGTGCTGAGCTGCCACTGGCCTCTGACTGTGAATTATTCCGCTTAATCTCCCTTCACCGCTGGTTCCGCCTAGCCAAGTCTCCTGTTTCTACACTGGTCCCGCTCTGGGGTGCGTTTCCCAAAAGCATCGTTAGCCCAGTATGGTCGCAAGTTCCGTCGTTATCAGCATAGTTCAACGAGTCTGTGTTTCTCGAAACCATCATTCCAACTAACATCTGCAAACGGCATCGCAAAGTTGTGTGTTTGGAACGACAGCTCTCGACCTGTGGTTAGAAGCAGAGTTTCTTGTTTGCATGACATGTGGACTCAATAAATCCTTATCTTGAGCAAAATAAGCAAGCTGACATTCAGTACAACCTGTATCTTTAATTTAAAATACATACAAATGTCATTTTTTAAGAGTGCGCATGTGCGTATGTGCTCTAGAACGTAAGAACGAGCCTATGATTGAATTCGTAAATAAAGCAAAATAACTGTTCTTAATTATAGCAAGACATCTAGCATTAATTCGATCTCAAACAGATTCATTAACAGTAGTTATTACTCCCTTACGTGCGTGACATCATTAACCAACTTGGTTGAACGACCAATTTGCGACAATACTGTTGTGGGAAACAGTCGTGACTAGATAGTGGTCTTCTTCAACGATGCATCGTACTATGGTAGTGAAGCACCGAGTTACGGCGTTGTATGGGGAACGCACCCCAGCCCCATGTTGTCTTCGCACCCTGTGATCGCTCCCAGCCTCCCTCTCTCACCTCCTCTACCAAAGCCAGCCAGTTCCCCAAAACCTGTCACCGCTGTTTTCTGTCAGTCCCTCGGCTCATGCTCAGTTCCATCTGGTGGTGTGGATCTGCCTCAAACCTTCCAGTCCCCAGCTCCATCTTGGTGTGAGGAACCCCTCTCTCTGCCTCCAGCCACTGACACCTCGGGCCTCCGACCCTGCAGTTCCACCTTGGCTCCATGCTCCCTCGTCTCGACCGGGGTCCCTCCTCCCACTGGCTCCTTCGTTCCTCCATCTTCACCTTGGTCAGGCGTCACCCTGTTTCCACCATGGGATTCCTGGCCTCCGGCCATGCCTCAGCCCTCCATCCCTACGGACCATCGGTTCCGCCATCCCTCCGTCTCTGCCGTTGTCCTCGTTGCTCCGACTCCACCGCGGTCTTCCAGGTCCCCGCCTCTGCCTCTGTCCCGAGAGCCGTCAACTCCACCTTGGCCCTCCAGACCTGCACTGTCACCCTGGATCTGTGGCTCCTCGGCTCCGTTTGGATCTCTACCACAGCCGGCTCTGTCACAGGAGATCGCATCCCTGGTCCCTCATCCTAGGCCTCCACCATGGCTCCCCCCTCCTGCGACCTTGCCTTGGATCATCTTGCTGGCTTCCTGCTCTTGGCTCCTCCTGGTCCTGGCTACTCCTGCTCTTGGCTACTCCTGCTCTTGGCTATTCCTGCTCTTGGCTACTCCTGCTCCTGGCACCTCCTGCTCCTGGCTCCTCCTGCTCCTGGCTCCTCCTGCTCCTGACTCCTCCTGCCTACTCCTCCCCCTGGTTACTAGTGCTTCTGGCTTGTCCTCCTCCTGGCTACTCCTGCTTCTGTCTTCTCCTGCTCCTGGCTCCTCCTGCTCCTGGCTCCTCCTGCTCCTGGCTAGTCCTGCTCCTGGCTCCTCCTGCTCCTGGCTCCTCCTGCTCCTGGCTCCTCCTGCTCCTGGCTACTCCTGCTCCTGACTCCTCCTGCTCCTGACTTCTCCTGCTCCTGGCTTCTCCTCCTCCTGACTCCACCTGCTCCTGGCTCCTCCTGCTCTTGGCTCCTTCTGCTCCTGACTCCTCCTGCTCCTGGCTCCTCCTGCTCCTGGCTCCTGCCTCCTCCTGCTCCTGGCTCCTCCTGCTCCTTGCTCCTGGCTACTCCTGCTTCTGTCTTCTCCTGCTCCTGACTTCTCCTGCTCCTGACTTCTCCTGCTCCTGGCTCCTCCTGCTCCTGGCTTCTCCTCCTCCTGACTCCACCTGCTCCTGGCTCCTCCTGGCTCCTTCTACTCCTGACTCCTCCTGCTCCTGGCTCCTCCTGCTCCTGGCTCCTGCCTCTTCCTGCTCCTGGCTACTCCTGGCTGCTACTCCTCCTGGCTCCTCCTCCTCCTGGCTTCTCCTGCTCCTAGCTCCTCCTGCTCCTGGGTACTCCTGCTCCTGGCTACTCCTGTTCATTGCTCCTCCTGCTCCTAGCTCCTCCTGGCTACTGCTCCTAGCTCCTCCTGCTCCTGGCTTCTCCTCCTCCTGACTCCACCTGCTCCTGGCTCCTCCTGCTCCTGGCTCCTTCTGCTCCTGACTCCTCCTGCTCCTGGCTCCTCCTACTCCTGGCTCCTGCCTCTTCCTGGCTGCTACTCCTCCTGGCTCCTCCTCCTCCTGGCTTCTCCTGCTCCTAGCTCCTCCTGCTCCTGGGTACTCCTGCTCCTTGCTAATCCTGCTCATTGCTCCTCCTGCTCCTAGCTCCTCCTGGCTACTGCTCCTAGCTCCTCCTGCTCCTGGCTCCTCCTGCTCCTACTGCTCCTGGCTCCTCCTGCTCCTGGCATCTTCTGCTCCGAGCTCCTCCTGCTCCTGGCTCCTCCTGGCTACTGCTCCTGGCTAGTCCTGCTCCTGGCTACTCCTGCTCCTAGCTCTATTTTGATTTAGTTTTCAGTTTGTTTAAGTTATGTTCCTGTTTGCCTGTGTACCCTGTCATTTGACCTAGTTTCCTGTATGTTCGATTAACGATTCCTTTTACCTGTTCTCCAGATAATTTGCTCTTTTGTTCCTCTGTGTATTTAAATCCTATCTTCATTTAGTTCTTTGTTCGGTGTTATCAATGTTGAGGTGTTGTGAAGTCTGTTTCACAATATGAAAATAGTATATAGTGTTTTCATAGAGTTCTTTATAAACACATTTTCCAAGACTCAATTTCATTAGTGGCTTTCGCACCAGAAGAACCTTTTCATAGTTGCTGGAACTATTGGCTGAAGTACCTGGTTTTTGGCATGTTTGCACCACAGAAACTAGGAACGATTTTAGTTCAATGAACTCCTTTTGGAGGAACTAATTTAGCTCCTACTCTAGAGTTGGGTCTAAACCATCACTATAGGAACTACCAGTGACTTAAGTGTACACTGATACACTGTCCATCACCCGCCATTTAAAAAAAAAAGCTGTGTAAAAACACAGATTATAGCCTATATATTTACTCCAGAAACTAACTCTATAAACATGTAAAACAGTGATAGATGCGCCTCTTAACCTTTACGCTGAGAAGAAAATCCAACGCAACTTTGAGGGGACCAAGAGAAACATGATTATGTGTTTCTGCTCAGCTAGCGACACTGGATATCAATCACACGGCAAACACTAATAACTTTTCAAATGCTGTCTACTTTCTTTGTCTAACAGTTCTATCTAATAATGTATTAGACAGGACTGTTAGACAGATCGTAAACTAATGAACACAGAGAATGTGAGCACTGTGAGCTCAGGCTCTGGTGTTCTCAGCGCCATCAAAATAAAAGTCACTACAAGAAGTTCCTACTTCAGAGTTCCTACTGGCGGTGCAAATGTAACCAGGAAAATGTTCCTAAGGGAACCATTAGTTCTCGGGAACCACCCTGGTGGCTAGGTTAGGTGAACGATAAACTAAGTTCCTAGAACTACCCGGTGTGAAAGGCCCCTATTATATGACATTTGGTCATCAAAAGGAATAGCTCCTGGTATGGTCAGTGTACACTAATGCATATTTGTGTCCATAGGCACATGGCCACACACTCGCCAGAAAAGACCCACAAGTGCAGCTACTGCGAGAAGATGTTCCACCGTAAAGATCACCTGAAGAACCACCTCCACACACACGACCCCAACAAGGAGGCTTTCAGCTGCACGGAATGCGGCAAGAGCTACAACACCAAACTTGGCTTTCGAAGGCACCAAGCCCTTCATGCTGCTCACCGTGGAGACCTCACCTGCCAGGTGTGTCTGCAGTCATACCCGAGTACTCCCCTGCTGCTGGAACACCTGCGCGGGCATGCTGGGAAAAGCGCTACCGCGACTAAAGAGAAGCGACATCAGTGCGAACACTGCGAACGGCGCTTTTACACCCGTAAGGACGTGCGACGCCACTTGGTGGTGCATACGGGACGCAAGGACTTTCTGTGCCAGTATTGCGCTCAGCGATTCGGCCGTAAGGACCATCTTACCCGCCATGTTAAGAAAAGCCACGCTCATGAGCTGCTAAGGGTGAAGGCGGAGCCTGTCGATTTAATGGAGTCTCAATCCTCACCAGCATCCGGGCCACTCACGCTAAGATATCCACTTGGTCATGCTTCTTACTCGCCAACTCCGCCGCTAAGAGCGGAGCTCGAAAGCTATCTCCTCGAGCTACAGGCTGAAGATACACCCAAGCTGAGCGCTTCCGCCACGGTGACTGGAGAGACGACGTCGTCCCTGGACTTTCTGTCCCCACTGTTTAATTTTCTGCCTTACAGCCAGGGGGCGGGGCCTACTTTGGGAGTGGCTTACAACCAAGAGGAGGGGCTGCTGGCCACGCCCATCCAAGACACACCGGAGCCTCTTAGCCTTCTTCACACAATCTCACACTCGCAAAGCAATGCACTCGCTCCCAGTTACACACACCCACCATCTCTGAATACAACCACCACCCTGCCTCGCTTCCACCAAGCCTTCCAGTAGCCCAAATACATTCACAAACAAACAAAGTGCACTTTTTATCATCAACTTAGCTCTTAATCAAGTTCGAACAAGCACAGTCCAACAAATCACCGCATTTTGAAGGAAAGTAGGGATGCTCCGATATGAACATTTTGGCCGATACCGATAACCGATAACACTTTATATTTGATAACCGATATATTGGCTGATAAATCTAAATCCAAATTTTGATATAATTTTTGAGAACCTGATTACAAAAACACAAGTTTCAGAATTAAAAGCCACGTCCCAAACAAACAATTATCTCATAATAATTTTTTGTAGCCGATATGACACACTTGCGCTGCACATGTTGCACGTAACTGTATTTTCCTTTTTTGAAGTGAGTCCAATCATATTTCAAGCAATTCAAAACCATCATGTTGAATAGTGAAGGGTCTCTCAGCTGAAGGAAACAATTCCATTATTTATCGGTATTAGGCCGATAACGATAGCATTAAAAATGAACATATATTGGCTGATACCGATATGGTGGCCGATATATCGTGCATTCCTAAAGGAAAGTCTTGAGGACAGTATCACACGTTTGCTCATTCAAGAGATTACAGATGCATTACTCGTTTTATGTTCTAGAGGTGTTTACTGTAACTGAATGTTAAGAAGCAGAGCTCAGTTTGCAGTGACGTTTAGCTCTCAAAATGCCGACAGAGACAGTGCATAGTTTTAATGTCCTCTCATAATTAACACTAGCGGTGTCGAAGTTCCATCAAAGCTAAAAGATCATTGATCTAATGTTGTTTCCATCTCTTTGTTTGTTGTATGGCTCATGAACTGTTGGGTACTGATCTACCAGCGTTTTAGTGACCATGTCACAACTATTTACAGCCAAAGGCAACCAAAACCTTCATAGCTATAGAGAGGAAGGCTCATCTCGTTATGTTTTTTGTTTTTTGATGGCTGTTTGCCTTCATGCTGCTGCTCGTTGTAAGGGCCTCAAAGGACACCAGCGCAGGAATGCTTCACAATTCACACCAACAAAGGGAAAGAAGGACGAAGAATCACACACACACACACACACACACACACTCTTACTTTATTCAACCTCATCCACCCGAATGCTGGCTGTTGCACTGATCAAGGCTAACGATGAACCAGTTTCTGCTGTCTCGGCTTATAAAACTCCAAAATACAATCTGTGACATCACCTTGACTTCTCTCTGAACATAAGCTGAAGATTTAGTCTCTAAATCAAATGAAGGTTTTTCGCATTGACAGCGATTTTGCAAAAGTCATTCGTTTTCAGTGAGAGCTGGCGATTCGAGGCGACACAAGGGACTCGACTTTATGCAAATGGCCAGTGACGCAATGTGTCGGCTACTAACGGGAGTCCGCACAGATATGATGTGATCGGTCACATGATCTGTCCCAGAATGCAGCAGTTGAGTAGGAATGCCTCAGTATGAGTGGGGAGGGAGTGAAGTCAAAATGGTTGAGATTCACTGCTCTAGAGACCAGTGTTGGGGGTAAAGCTTTCCAAGTAACTTAAGTTGCGTAATCAGATTACCCTTTTAAAGTAACGAGTAAAGTAGCGCATTACTTTTAAATTGAAAACTCTCTGGGCCCTATCATACGCCAGGCGCGACGCAAGAGTTTTTTGCTAGTTTCAGCCCAACGCACTTTTCATTTTTTTACGTCCTGCGTCACATTTTTGAAATAGCAAATGCATTTTGAGGAACTGAAATTGCTCTAAAGTCAATGACACAATTTTTTTTTTTTTATTTAAAGAGCGCGTTAGTAAGATGAGCCTATAGGCGGGTCCACAACGCGCTTATTACACACACACACTCTGCTTATTACACTCACTTTGTCCCGTAGATGCTGTGCTTGCACGCGTTAACCTCACACACACACACACACACAGCTTTAATGTCGCGCACGAGCAGATCAGTTTCCACGCTAGAGAAGCGAAGTCTTTCCGCTTGCTAATTCCGCCATGTAAATAGCGAATCCGCCAACGGGAGCGCAACTGGCTTTTAAAGGGAATGGGAGACGAGACTCTGATTGGTTTATTGCACGTTACTCCCAAAACACACCCATTACTCGTTAAGAGAATTAGACGACCCATTTAGACCAGCGCCGGGAGCACCGACCATTTGTCCCGTCGTTAAACTAGCAAAAGTGGATTCGGACGCCATAAGTGCACTTGCGCCGTACGCTTTAGACCATGAGCTTAGATCGCTAAAATAGGGCCCTCAGAGTTACAAATATCTGAGTTACTGTTTCAAATAAAGTTACTTTTTTCCCCCCATTTATTGACCTCTACTGTATAATCGTGAATTTGCTTTTCCTTCAGCCTGAGGCTTATTCAATTCACTTTTGCTGTGAAAATGCCTTTACATTTGCCAAGATATATATATATTTTTTTTTTTTTATTAAAAAATAAACCAGCAAGACCATCAGCCCAGGTGAGAAAAAGTTAGGCAAAAGTAACGTAACACATAACTTTCCATAAAAAGTAAATAAGTAACGCAATTAGTTACTTTTTAGGGAGTAACACAATATTGTAACACATTACTTTTAAAAGTAACTTTCCCCAACACTGCTAGAGATACGTGTGTGTGTGTGTGTGAGAGTCTGTAAATGTCTTTTTTATTTAGTTTGTCGAAAGCTGAAGGTTGTTAAAAGCTTAAACATTCAGAGAAACCCCTGTTTGGGGCGTATGTTTCATAATAGCACTTTCAGAAAAAATAATATGCCCTTTATTTTGTGAAAGTAACTGTCATACATTAGTTTAGATATCGTAATTAGCCTTTAGAAGATTTTTAAGCATACATACACAATGCTATATGTGTGATCTTTTTTACAGGTACACTTCATACAGTGTTGATTTGTTGTTTTTATTGTTGTTTTGCTTTATTGCACAAAATATCAAACTGTCAGTGTCTCAGAAAATGAGGCTTCAGCCAAAAAAAAGGTCAATTCAAGCAAAATCACTTTAGCGAGTAGCCTACATACTATAGTTTTTTACAATCGCTAGGGCACATTTTTCAATACTTATGATTTTTTTTTAACTCTTTACACAGTTCTCCAAACAAACTTTCAGTAAATTTCACATACAAAATGCGCTAACACATGTCTCAAACAATAGCAACGGTTTCACCCAACAAACACTTGTTCAGCATTACACACTGATTTCTTCAGTAAAACAAGAATAACATGTTTAGGGTTCATGTTACACGATGCATGTTTACATTGCAGTTCACAATGATTCCCAAGACATTCAGAAATGTGTCCAGGCGATTGTAAAACACACACTACACCGACCGTAGTGTGTCCGACCGCTTCAGGCCCGTGTGGATCGGGCCTAATGAGCTCATCTAAACGAGTGAAGTCGTTCATCTATCGCTGCTGAATCGTGGACGTGTGTGTGTAGGATTACCTTATCATTGGGAGCGCGAACTCTCTGTTCATTGGTACAATCACCACGCCGAGTGTTTATGAGTTATGAGTGACGCTCCTGCAATAATCTGATGGATATGCTGCTAAAGGACAGTGCGAAGCCCTGGTGCTGCGACAGACCCTCTCCTCGCTTTCAGAACACTTCAAACCGTGTGTGTGTGTGTGTGTGTTGGGGTTATGTGAGCCATATTGTTAATGTATTTGTAATATGGTGCATATACATCATTTAGCGGATGGATGATATGGATAGATGAAATAGCATTCCAGCCATAATTATGTGTTTTTATTTTAATGTATCTGTAATGCCATTCTGTGATAATGGCCTGCTATTGCTAATCATGCATATTTTACTTTAATGTATTTTACGAACTACTGTTGTACATGTATAGCCTAAGACAGAATCCCATATATATATATAAATATATATATCTATGTGTGTGAGTGTGTGTGTGTTATGGGAACCTGCTGGCACAGCTGACGAATCTTAACATCATCCAAAGAGAAGGTTATGTATTCGCTGGCTCGCCGTGTCAGGTGTGTGTGAAGGCAGGCAGGCTGTTGGCGGCGGTGTGTGTGTGTGTGTGTGTGTGTGTGTTCAGACGACCTTTGCTGCTATGTGAGGAGAGGAGAGATTTGGTCCAGTGTTAATACTGTCCACAGTACTGAATGATCAATAAACACGAGAAGGACTCACTTTATCAAGTGTTTTTGTGTGTGTGTGGAAAGTATATTCAGGTTGTTGAGAAAAAAAAATACATTCAATGTGTATTTTGTTTTATGAGTTACAATGATAAAATTTCTGTTCAGTTTCATTTTTTTAATAGATTTATTTATTTTATGTAGCCTATATTTATTGAAGCCACTTTCACTTATTCGAGTGGTCCCACAAAAAAAAAAAAAAAAAAAAAAATCAGTTTTATGTTAAATGTTAAAATGTCTGTTCAGTTTCATTATTTTTTTTAATAGATTTATTTTATTTATTTATTTTATTTATTGAAGCCATGTATGTATCCATAATAATGGCCATCATCCTCAGTGATCCCACAAAAAAAAAATCTGTTGTATGAATGACAATGTTAAAATTTCTGTTAAGTTTCATTATTTTTTAAATAGATTTTTTATCTATTTATTTATTTATTTATTTATTATTATTTAAATGTATTGAAGCCATGTTCAGTAATCCGTTATAATGGCCATCATCCTCAGTGATCTCGCTAAGCAAAAAATAATAATAAAAAAATCCCGCTAAATGCTCTTGTTCCGGCGGAAGTGCTGACAAGACGCTGACGTCACGCAGTGCCCGTATGCAGCGTATAAAAGCTCGAGCAGGCCGTTTTTCCGCCCTTTCGTGAAGGATCGCGTTGAGATCCCGTTGCCCTTCCTGACTCACCGCTGTTCTTCTCAGCCCTTGATACGAATAAGTCGGTCAGGAATTAATAATCATGGTAATTTGAAGTTATACCAATATCATAAGTGTTTTTGTCGCATATTGTGTCTGTGTTTAGGTCTATTTGTCATCGGAGTAAAAACGTGGCGCTGTTGATCTTTCTGAGGGCTCGTGGTTTCTGAGATTCGCGGTCAAATATTATTTTATTAACCGTTTTATTTAAAGCGTTTGCTTGTTTTTCTATTTAATGTCGTTTTTGTTGTAACTTTTAAGTTTAAGGGTATAAGCGAACAAAAGTATTTGTACACATGCTAGCTTCACGTGCTATCGGAAATGTCCCACTTCTAAAGTCGAGTTTCCGAGCTCGTCGACGCTTTGTTGTGAAGAACCGGAATCACGGAGGACGACAGGTTTATTCTTGCTAATAAATTTTAGATAAGTCTTATTAGCCATAAATTATATTAAGAGTCTTATTCATATAAACACTTCCCGCGTTATCTAGATGTTTATATGTAAATATGCCCTACTTTCACAAAAAGACGAGGCGATGTAAGTAACTGATGGGGGGAAAGTCTCGGTAATTCTAGTCTGGGAAAAGTTTCCCAGTTATACTGCTTGAGGATGTTCATGTCCGATTTCCTACTAGGAAACTCGTATTAATCACAGTAATATAACATTGCAACATCTCTTCAGGAGTAGTAGAGTACGAACACTTCAACAATAAGAGTCCCGATGCATTTCAGACTTAATACTTTTTTCAGGATTATTGTGCAACCAAAACACCAATAATATCAGTTGTTTACCTCAGTGTAAATGTGGAAATACTAAAAACACAACTTGCGCAATGTATACCTTTTACAATTTTGGCACAATGTGCCCTTTTATCATTTTGTATACATTGTGGATAAGTCCAGTTTCAGTGCACATGTTCACTGCTGTTCAAAAGTTTGGGATCGGTAAGATTTTTAATATTGTTAACAAGATTTATGCTCACCAAGGCTGCATTTAGGTAATAAAAAAAAACTAATATTGTAAAATATTACAATTTAAGATAACCGTTCTATGTGAATATACAGTAAAGTGTAATTTATTCCCGTGATCAAAGCTGATGTTCAGCATCATTACTCCAGTCTTCAGTGTCACATGATCCTTCAGAAATCACTCTAATATGATCTGATGCTCAAGAAACATTCATTCAAAAGTTTGGGGTCAGAAAAAAAATATTTATTGGGAAGAAATTCAATAATATTATTCAGCAAGGATGTATTAAATTAATCAAAAGTGGCGGTAAAGAGATTTATAATGTTACAAAATATTCTATTTCAAATAAATTGTTCTTTTTAACTTTACATTGTAAAAACACACACACAAAAAAATCTATATTTTTTCATATTACTGTTTTGAACATTGATAATAATCAAAAGTTTCTTGATCCTCATATTAGAGTGATTTCTGAAGGATCATGTGACACTGAAGACTGGAGTAATGATGCTGAACATCAGCTTAGATCACAGGAATAAATTACACTTTACTATATATTCACATAGAACACATATTTCAAGTTAATATTTCACAATATTACTCCTGTATTTTAATCAAATGCAGCCTTGGTGAGCAGAAGAGACTTTCAAAAACATTAAATCTTACCGATCCCATTCTCTTGAAGGGCAGTGTATATATCCTGAATAAAGGTGGTGTTTGTGCAGGTCTTCAGTTTAGTGGGTGTGTTTATAAGCGAGTGTGTAAAGATGTTGAATAACAGCACGTGTGTGTTTACAGGCGTTTAAAGACACCGGTAAAGCCCCGGTCGAGGCCGAGGTCGCGATCCACCGGATCCGCATCACACTGACCAGCCGTAACGTCAAGTCTCTGGAGAAAGGTGTGTGTGTGTGTACGATAACCTGTCTGTGCTAAACACGGCAATGAGGAGGATAACATGTGAACGACTTCAGCATGAGTTATAATATACGCTATTCTGAGCCCTTTTCCCCTGAACACTCGTGAGTGTGAGTGTGTGTCGGATGGGTCTTCATTATCATGTCTTCTCTGTAGTTTGCGCTGATTTGATCCGAGGTGCGAAAGAGAAGAGCCTGAAGGTCAAGGGCCCCGTGCGGATGCCCACCAAGGTGAGACCCGTTCATGTTTACCCCGTTCATGTATACACAGCGTTCCCGTTTACTAAAAATATAAAAAATACTACAGCGTTCCCGTTTATTAAAAATACTACAGCGTTCCCGTTTACAGCGTTCCCTTTTATTAAATACTACAGCGTTCCCGTTTATTAAAAATACTACAGTGTTCCCGTTTACAGCGTTCCCTTTTATTAAATACTACAGCGTTCCCTTTTATTAAATACTACAGCGTTCCCTTTTATTAAATACTACAGCGTTCCCGTTTATTAAAAATACTACAGCGTTCCCGTTTATTAAATGCTACAGTGTTCCCGTTTACTAAAAATATTAAAAATACTACAGCGTTCCCGTTTATTAAAAATACTACAGCGTTCCCGTTTATTAAATACTACAGCGTTCCCGTTTACAGCTTTCCCGTTTACTAAAAATATTAAAAATACTACAGCGTTCCCGTTTATTAAATACTACAGCGTTCCCGTTTACAGCGTTCCCGTTTACTAAAAATATAAAAATACTACAGCGTTCCCGTTTATTAAAAATACTACAACGTTCCCGTTTACAGCGTTCCCGTTTACTAAAGATATTCAAAATACTACAGCGTTCCCGTTTATTAAAAATACTACAGCGTTCCCGTTTATTAAAAATACTACAGCGTTCCCGTTTATTAAATACTGCAGCGTTCCCGTTTATTAAATGCTACAGCGTTCCCGTTTATTAAATACTACAGCGTTCCCGTTTACAGCGTTCCCGTTTATTAAATACTACAGCGTTCCCGTTTACTAAAAATACTACAGCGTTCCCCTTTACTAAAAATATTAAAAAATACTACAGCGTTCCCGTTTACAGCGTTCCCTTTTATTAAAAATACTACAGCGTTCCCTTTTATTAAAAATACTACAGCGTTCCCGTTTATTAAAAATACTGCAGCGTTCCCGTTTACTAAATACTACAGCGTTCCCGTTTACTAAAAATATTAAAAAATACTAGTGTTCCCGTTTACAGCGTTCCCTTTTATTAAATACTACAGCGTTCCCGTTTATTAAAAATACTACAGCGTTCCTGTTTATTAAAAATACTACAGCGTTCCTGTTTACTAAAAATATAAAAAAATACTAGTG
This sequence comes from Rhinichthys klamathensis goyatoka, assembly GCF_029890125.1. NCBI lineage: Eukaryota > Metazoa > Chordata > Actinopteri > Cypriniformes > Leuciscidae > Rhinichthys > Rhinichthys klamathensis. Next base: position 759,272 of record NW_026606849.1, on the reverse strand, counting down.
TTCCCGTTTACAGCGTTCCCTTTTATTAAATACTACAGCGTTCCCATTTATTAAAAATACTACAGCGTTCCCGTTTACTAAAAATATGAAAAATACTACAGCGTTCCCGTTTACTAAAAATACTACAGCGTTCCCGTTTACTAAAAATACTACAGCGTTCCCGTTTACAGCGTTCCCGTTTATTAAAAATATGAAAAATACTACAGCGTTCCCGTTTATTAAATGCTACAGCGTTCCCGTTTATTAAAAATACTACAGTGTTCCTATTTACAGCGTTCCCTTTTATTAAATACTACAGCGTTCCCGTTTACAGCGTTCCCGTTTACTAAAAGTATTCAAAATACTAGTGTTCCCGTTTATTAAAAATACTACAGCGTTCCCGTTTATTAAATACTACAGCGTTCCCATTCCTAAGAATATTCAAAATACTACAGCGTTCCCGTTTATTAAAAATACTACAGCGTTCCCGTTTACAGCGTTCCCGTTTATTAAATGCTACAGCGTTCCCGTTTATTAAATACTACAGGGTTCCCGTTTACAGCGTTCCCGTTTACTAAAAATACTACAGCGTTCCCGTTTACTAAAAATATAAAAAATACTACAGCGTTCCCGTTTATTAAAAATACTACAGCGTTCCCGTTTACAGCGCTCCCGTTTACTAAATGCTACAGCGTTCCCGTTTATTAACAATACTACAGTGTTCCCGTTTACAGCGTTCCCTTTTATTAAATACTACAGCGTTCCCGTTTATTAAATACGACAGCGTTCCTGTTTATTAAAAATACTACGGTGTTCCCGTTTACAGCGTTCCCTTTTATTAAATACTACAGCGTTCCCGTTTATTAAATACGACAGCGTTTCTGTTTATTAAAAATACTACAGTGTTCCCGTTTACAGCGTTCCCTTTTATTAAATACTACAGCGTTCCCGTTTATTAAATACGACAGCGTTCCTGTTTATTAAAAATACTACAGCGTTCCCGTTTACAGCGTTCCCGTTTATTAAATGCTACAGTGTTCCCGTTTATGAAATACTACAGCGTTCCCGTTTATTAAAAATACTACAGCGTTCCCGTTTACAGCGTTCCCTTTTATTAAATACTACAGCGTTCCCGTTTATTAAATACTACAGCGTTCCCGTTTATTAAAAATACTACAGCGTTCCCGTTTACTAAAAATATTAAAAATACTACAGCGTTCCCGTTTACAGCGTTCTCGTTTACTAAAAATACTACAGCGTTCCCGTTTACAACGTTCTCGTTTACTAAAAATACTACAGCGTTCCCTTTTATTAAATACTACAGCGTTCCCGTTTACAGCGTTCCCTTTTATTAAATACTACAGCGTTCCCGTTTACAACGTTCTCGTTTACTAAAAATACTACAGCGTTCCCGTTTACAGCGTTCCCTTTTATTAAATACTACAGCGTTCCCGTTTACAACGTTCTCGTTTACTAAAAATACTACAGCGTTCCCATTTACAGCGTTCCCTTTTATTAAATACTACAGCGTTCCCTTTTACAGCGTTCCCGTTTACTAAAAGTATTCAAAATACTAATGTTCCCGTTTATTAAAAATACTACAGCGTTCCCGTTTATTAAATGCTACAGCGTTCCCATTCCTAAGAATATTCAAAATACTACAGCGTTCCCGTTTATTAAAAATACTACAGCGTTCACGTTTACAGCGTTCCCGTTTATTAAATGCTACAGCGTTCCCGTTTATTAAATACTACAGCGTTCCCTTTTACATCGTTCCCTTTTATTAAATACTACAGCGTTCCCGTTTATTAAATACTACAGCGTTCCCTTTTACATCGTTCCCTTTTATTAAATACTACAGCGTTCCCGTTTATTAAAAATACTACAGCGTTCCCGTTTACAGCGTTCCCGTTTACTAAAAATACTACAGTGTTCCCGTTTACTAAAAATATAAAAAATACTACAGCGTTCCCGTTTATTAAAAATACTACAGCGTTCCCGTTTACAGCGCTCCCGTTTACTAAATGCTACAGCGTTCCCGTTTATTAACAATACTACAGTGTTCCTGTTTACAGCGTTCCCTTTTATTAAATACTACAGCGGTCCCGTTTATTAAATACGACAGCGTTCCTGTTTATTAAAAATACTAGTGTTCCCGTTTACAGCGTTCCCTTTTATTAAATACTACAGCGTTCCCGTTTATTAAATACGACAGCGTTCCTGTTTATTAAAAATACTACAGCGTTCCCGTTTACAGCGTTCCCGTTTATTAAATGCTACAGTGTTCCCGTTTATGAAATACTACAGCGTTCCCGTTTATTAAAAATACTACAGCGTTCCCGTTTACAGCGTTCCCTTTTATTAAATACTACAGCGTTCCCGTTTATTAAATACTACAGCGTTCCCGTTTATTAAAAATACTACAGCGTTCCCGTTTACTAAAAATACTACAGCGTTCCCGTTTACTAAAAATATTAAAAATACTACAGCGTTCCCGTTTACAGCATTCTCGTTTACTAAAAATACTACAGCGTTCCCGTTTACAACGTTCTCGTTTACTAAAAATACTACAGCGTTCCCGTTTACAACGTTCTCGTTTACTAAAAATACTACAGCGTTCCCATTTACAGCGTTCCCTTTTATTAAATACTACAGCGTTCCCGTTTACAGCGTTCCCTTTTATTAAATACTACAGCGTTCCCGTTTACAACGTTCTCGTTTACTAAAAATACTACAGCGTTCCCGTTAACAACGTTCTCGTTTACTAAAAATACTACAGCGTTCCCATTTACAGCGTTCCCTTTTATTAAATACTACAGCGTTCCCGTTTACAACGTTCTCGTTTACTAAAAATACTACAGCGTTCCCATTTACAGCGTTCCCTTTTATTAAATACTACAGCGTTCCCGTTTACAGCGTTCCCTTTTATTAAATACTACAGCGTTCCCGTTTACTAAAAATATTCAAAGTACTACAGCGTTCCAGTTTATTAAAAATACTACAGCGTTCCCGTTTATTAAATGCTACAGCGTTCCCGTTTATTAAAAATATTAAAAATACTACAGCGTTCCCATTTACAGCGTTCCCATTTACAGCGTTCTCGTTTACTAAAAATACTACAGCGTTCCCGTTTACAACGTTCTCGTTTACTAAAAATACTACAGCGTTCCCATTTACAGCGTTCCCTTTTATTAAATACCACAGTGTTCCCGTTTACAGCGTTCCCTTTTATTAAATACTACAGCGTTCCCGTTTACTAAAAATATTCAAAATACTACAGCGTTCCCGTTTACAGCGTTCCCGTTTATTAAATGCTACAGCGTTCCCGTTTATTAAATACTACAGCGTTCCAGTTTATTAAAAATACTACAGCGTTCCCGTTTACAACGTTCCCGTTTATTAAATGCTACAGCGTTCCCGTTTATTAAATGCTACAGCGTTCCCGTTTATTAAATGCTACAGCGTTCCCGTTTATTAAAAATACTACAGCGTTCCCGTTTACAGCGTTCCCTTTTATTAAATGCTACAGCGTTCCCGTTTATTAAATGCTACAGCGTTCCCGTTTATTAAAAATACTACAGCGTTCCCGTTTACTAAAAATTAAAAAAAAATACTACAGCGTTCCCGTTTATTAAAAATACTACAGCGTTCCCGTTTACATATACAATTTAAAAATGTATTAAGGTTTAAAGGGGAGGGGCGACCGAAACTTTGAGAAGCACTGCTTGAAGTGTCTGCGTAACTCGATTGTGGCGCGTGACCTGTAACCCTGTGGTGTTGGTCAGTGTGTTCTGTGAGTAAAGTTTCTCTTCTCTCCTGAAGACCCTGCGCATCACGACCCGGAAGACCCCGTGTGGAGAGGGCTCCAAGACCTGGGACCGGTTCCAGATGCGGATCCACAAGCGTCTCATCGACCTGCACAGTCCCTCCGAGATCGTGAAGCAGATCACCAGCATCAGCATCGAGCCCGGCGTGGAGGTCGAGGTCACCATCGCAGACGCTTAATAAACTCGTCTCGCAACTCTGACCGCTGCTGTGTTTATTCTCTCACACACACACACACACACACACACACACACACACACGCTGAACCTGTTTAGAACTTGTACTCGAACTGTTAAAGCTTTTTCTTCTCCTCTGGAACACAAACTCAAGGCGAGACGCCCCTGCTGAATAACTCCTAGATATCACCAGTCGATTGATTACATTAGCATGTATTACAAGTTTTCTTAAATTGTTTAAATATACAAATGAGGTGATATCTAATTAAATATGCACTGATTTGCATACTTTTCTAGAAAAAAATCTCAACATTGAATGAAGTCCGGTTCAAAATTCTTTTTTTATATATTTGTCAAAGGTTTTTAGACTGTTTTGGGTTCATAGCTCTCCACAAATAAAGCCAAAAATAAATGTTCACTTTTTTAGGAATAAAATCGGGAAAGTTATACATGAAGAAACCCCTGTGTAAAATCCTTAAATAAAACTCAAGTTTGGTGATGTCAGTGTTGCTGAAGTGAAGATAAAACTCGTTTTGAGAGAACGGCCTTTAAAGATGTAAACTGAAGTCTACAGATAAAGTGCTGTGAGTGTTGATATATGAGATGGGCAAAGAGAGATTTTCAGGTTATGATTCTAAATGTGTAAACGGTGACAAAGATAAATGTGTGAAAGAAATTATTAGTCCTTTTCAAGCACCGTAACTGAAGCTAAATGCTTTTACCAGTGAAATTATATTTACAGTCTTTGTCAAAATATTAGTTAACCACGATATTAACATGAACTAACAATGAGCAATACTTCTGCATCACTTATTGATCACGGTTAATGTTAATTGTGATATGTTTATGATCAGAAGTAAGTTTCCTAAATATTGTTCTATTTGAAAGATTAATGCTGTAAAATTAAACTGCTTTGTTAATGCATTCATGTTAAATGTATTATGAATTGATACCATCATAGTCATAGACAAGGTATTTTTGCTTGAATGTGAAAGCCATATTCATGTAAACTTTAAAAGCAGAAAGTTTAAAAATATGAGGAATTAATTAAATAAATGTGCAGCACTTACAAAACCTAAAAGGTGAATTTATAAGAATATAAATATTTCAGGGACACTTTACAATAATGTTCATTAGTTAACGTGAACTAAGAATGAGCAAAACTTCTACAGCATTTATTAATCTTAGTTAATATTAATTTCAACATTTACTAATACATTATTTAAATCAAAGGTTGTATTTGTTAACATTAGTCACTGTGAACTGACATGAACAGCTGTATTTTATTAACTGATATTAATAAATACTGTAACAAATGTATTGCTTGTTAGTTCATGTTAGTACATTAACCAATAAACCTTATTGTGAAGTGTTGCCCATATTTCGGGTTCAGGCAACCCTACCATCTTTGTATATTATACACATTTAAAGCTAAATATATTTACAACTTTTAGTCACGAAAGCCCAGAATGCACCTGTGATTTGAAGCGAATCTACACGCTAATGAGCTCACAGGTGTGCTGAATGTCGTTAAGAGCTGATTGATGAGCAGGTGTGGCTGATGCATTCTGGGTAAGATCTCAGCTGTGCTATTAAAGCTGGTTTTCATGTCTGAAACGTTTTTTCTTCTCTAAACCCCTGACACACACAGATGCCAAGTTTGTGAAACTGAACTTTAAGAACATAACTGTTATATGACGGTATAATCATGGCGACGGTTATGGATATGGACGAAGACACCATGTTGGCGATGGAGTCGACGGCTTGTGAACCTCATCATGCGGATCTTCCAGAATTTTCTGGAGTTTCCTCCATAACATCACAGGTTATAAGATTGCAAATCCGTTCATAACACATAATGTCCATCTTTATGTTTATATATAGCGCTGTGTGGTGTTTGTGTGCAGAGCGAGAGCGCTGAGGTCTCTGAGCAACAGCAGCTTCGAGTTTACTTAAAAGTTCGGCCTTTCAGTGAAGAAGAGCTGAGAAGCAATGAAGAACAGGTACGGTTAGGCTCAATCCAATGATGATGTCTGCCTTCGGAAACAAGGGTGGTATAATGCCCTTGATCATGTAAAATAAGTCTCTGATGTCCCCAGAGTGTGTGTGTGTGAAGTTTCAGCTCAAAATACCTCAGAGATGATTTTTCTAGCATGTTAAAATTGTTGCCTTTTGAGGGTGAGCAAAACCCGTTTTTGTGTGTCCCTTTAAATGCAAATGAGCTGCTCTTATAGTTCAGAGGGCGGAGCTTCACCAACGCGTGTGTGTGATTACCTCACACACACACACACTGAAAGGAAAATATCAAAAACTTTTAGCCTTTTATGTTCAAACCGGAGTCGGACAAAGATGGAGAGACTCAAGAAATGACAACATGTAGAACAACAGGACGTTTCTGAACGGTTGGTTGAGTTTATGTAGCCAGGGCTGCCAACTCTCGGGCGTTCTCGCGAGACCCGCGAAATTGAGACTTTTCACTCTCACTACACATCTATTTTCTCAGTCAGAGAAAAATCGCGAAGCAAAGCTCACACCGACAACAACAGACAGGACAGAGCAGGTTACTATTGAAATGGAAAAAAAATCTCAGCTCTCAGATTCTGTAAGTTTTATTACGAATATCAAACAATAAATACCGTTTTGCCGCTTGTAAATGTGACGTGGCCGATCGCTGTAGCGCCTCAGTGAACCGATCCTCTCTTACTCTTTACTACAAGTTAATTGTAAATAAACACAAATGAACAATAGGTTGGTATATTGAAAGATACAGAACAATTTACTGAAATGTATATGCCTCATACATAATATTGATCAATAAGTGTTTTTTAACCGCGGAAAGAGATCAACAAATCCGCTGGAGAACAAGATCACGTACATTTACCTCAGGAAAGCCATTAATGACTAGAGAACATTAGTTTGTTAGAAAAATTAGTTGAGGCGTATTTAGCTAAATATGTGCACTATATTACATATGTATTATATTTTTACTTAACGTTATAATTAAAAAAAAAACTTAATCTGGGTTGATATTTTTAACGTTTTATTAATAATACCAGCTGACAGGGCTCTCTGGATGTTTACAGCATTAGCTGAGGGTTTTTTTTTTTATAGAGAAATTAACGTGCATCTACTGTAACCATCTTGAATCAAATCACAAGAATTGAATTGAAATCGTGAAGTTTCTCAAGCAATAATAAAAACCGTAGCCTACCGGTCGTTGTACGATGTAAACATTGTAGCCTAACATGTTGTCACTAAACTTAATAAAATTATGTTTTGTTACCAAATAATTCCATAATTCTCACTCCAAGCTAAACTCAAAAGTTGGCAGCCCTGATGGTGGAGGTAACTCTCTTCTAGTCATTGATTAGCATATTCTGTCATGATGATCTATAAATCTCGTTCCAGGGGCGGAGTTTATGTAAATTTAGTGTTAGTGATGTCACTAACCGTGAAGAAGCTCGTGTAGTTCTACCAGCCGTTTGTTGTAGTCCTTAAAGTGATTTCTGTAAAAGCAAATCTCTCCCTTTGCCCTGAGCGTTGAGTGTCGTAACTTTGCAGATGTTTATGCTCAAACAGCAACACTACACTAAAGTTAAAACATTTTAATCAATGAACCGCCCCTTTATCTGTCCTCTCAGGGCTGTGTTGTGTTGGAGGATGCGGAGAACATCTCTCTTCACGCTCCGCAAGGATCCGCCAGCATGAAGAGCAGCGAGAAGGGGATCGGCCAGCAGGTCTACAAGTTCAGCTTCACGCAGGTGACTCCTAACGCAAACCTCATCCTTCGGTCCGGGAAACTAAACTTGACCCGCACCCTGATTAAAAAATCGAAAGTTCATCAGAGGGGTCCAAGCCTCTAGGACTTGTGTTGCACGTGAACAATGAATACACACACACACAAAAATTAAATGGATTCGATGAGTTTTGTGCTTGAAATTTAAAAAAGTAACATCCTAAAACCAATCAATTTGACCCCCTTAGGAATTAATTGAATGCGAGGAATGGTTCAGTTCACACAGAGAAACCTAAAAATGCTAAAGCTGTACCAAAAAATGATTGTGTAATGTCTACATGTGTGTCTGAATGCACACTGAAGCGTACTGGCTTTAGGACCCAGCGGAACAGAGCTATAAGCACATCTAGAGTCAGGAAATATCATGTGCTATTATTATTTCTCCACAAGAGGTCAAAGACTCCCAGTGTAAGATATTTAGAGCTGAATTAAAAGGTTTATGCATGAAATTGAGTTATTTTGAATTGAAGTTGAAAGAGTGAGGAATGTGCTTAAATTACTATTTATTGATTAAATCCAGTAATTTAAAGGTAAATAAAATAAAACATAACAATCTCCCAAAAAATTGCATTTAAAAACAGAAAAAATTATCAAAATAAGCTTTCTGAAAAAAGTGGGGTCATTTTGCCCCGGTGTAAAGGTGTGTGTGTGTGTGCAGATCTTCGGGCCGGCGTGCTCCCAGACCGAGTTCTTCGACGGCACCATCAGCTCACAGGTGCACGAGTTCCTGCACGGCAAGAACGCATTGGTGTTCAGCTACGGAGTGACCAACGCCGGGAAAACATACACCATACAAGGTGACCGAACCTCACTAAACACTCATGGTGCGTTCAAGTCCTCCTGAGACCGCGAGACATGCGTGTTCAAGTCCTCCTGAGACCGCGAGACATGCGTGTTCAAGTCCTCCTGAGACCGCGAGACATGCGTGTTCAAGTCCTCCTGAGACCGCGAGACATGCGTGTTCAAGTCCTCCTGAGACCGCGAGACATGCGTGTTCAAGTCCTCCTGAGACCGCGAGACATGCGTGTTCAAGTCCTCCTGAGACCGCGAGACATGCGTGTTCAAGTCCTCCTGAGACCGCGAGACATGCGTGTTCAAGTCCTCCTGAGACCGCGAGACATGCGTGTTCAAGTCACTTTCATCGCTACTTTCTCTTAATTACACAAATACAGCAAGGTTCTTAAAATCTACGTCCAGGAGTGAGCAAGGAATGTGCATCAGGTTTGTCTTAAAGTTCAGAGTGTTCAAAAATTAATTAAAAACATAGTTTAGGGGTGTAACGGTTCACAAAATTCACGGTTCGATACGATACAGTTGTGTCACGGTTCGGTATGTTTTCGATACAGCAAAAAGAAAGAAATGCCATAATTATAAATTATATTTTTATTAAAACCAACATCAAAGTAGGATATTTTTTACTTTGAGCAGTGATGGAGCTATACTTGACTTTTCTTAGGAGCTTATAAAACAAAACAGCTCCTTGGACGAAATGTAATATTGTAGTAGTTATAAACAAAGGTGTATTTTAGTTCAGATTAACATTTGAGGGCAGGAATTGTATTCATAATATCAAAATAAAACCGACGTAATGTTACTTGAAAGTAGTGTTGTCACGGTACCAAAGTTTCAGTATTCGGTACCAATACCAGTGAAAATCCACGGTTCTCGGTACCAATTTCGGTACCAAAGCTTAATTTAGATAAAATTTACATATATTAAAGTGTATATCACAGTTACAAAGATGGAAACTGTAGTATTAAAAACACTTTACAATAAGATTCTATTTGTTAGATAAAATGACCTAACAATAAACCATAGTTATACTGTAGCAATTATTCTCCTTGGGGTTAATTTAAAAATATACTAAATACATTTTTAAAATCAAAAGTTTTATCTGTTAACATTATTTAATGCACAATGAATGAAGTGAACAAACATGACCAATCAAGTGTTTGTATTAAATAACATTCACAAACATTAATTAATGTTGTAAAAATATATTGTTCACTCAATGTGTGGATGTTAACACATCAAGTAATGTTAATGAATGGTATCTTAATGTAGTGTTACCAAACTATACAGGAGATAAAACATGTTTTATTTGACTTAACTGTAGCCTACTTTTATTTAATCCAAAACTGCCAAAAATGTCACTCTTGCCTGTCTTCAAAACTTGAGAACCCTGTAGCTGATTTCTAATGATACTTCCTCGTCATCACGGAGAGCGCAGTTTGCACCGCTTTCTCCTTCTCTCCACAAGCTCTCGCGTGTCTCCGCTATGCAACCATAAACAGTGACGCGCCTGGAAAAACAAGCTCGCACGTCGCTTCTATTATGAGTGCGCTTCCCGCGCGCCTACATTTGAAATTTGCACGCGCAAAAAACGTGCTATGTGACCATGTGACCGGCCCTTTATGGCAACGTGACATTAGCCTAATTCAACATATTTCCATGTGTGGCTCTTTCCTCCTTTCGTGTCAACAAGTGGATTCAGAGCCGACGCATTAGCAGCGCCGCGGGTCGCCATGTCTCAGTGTTTTTATGAAGAGGACGCAACTCTGCACCTTTCGGACAGCGCATCAAGAGCCGGATTAACCCGGTACTCGGTACCTAGAAAAGCTGGTACCGTAACCGTTAATTTTTTTTTAGTACCGACTTGAAAGCATTATAGCCTACTATTCCTGCCACACTCCCATGGTTACAGTTAGTAGTGTTACTCCAGTGAGCAGTGTTACTCCAGTGAGCAGTGTTACTCCAGTGAGCAGTGTTACTCCAGTGAGCAGTGTTACTCCAGTCAGCAGTGTTACTCCAGTGAGCAGTGTTACTCCAGTGAGCAGTGTTACTCCAGTGAGCAGTGTTACTCCAGTGAGCAGTGTTACTCCAGTGAGCAGTGTTACTCCAGTGAGCAGTGTTACTCCAGTGAGCAGTGTTACTCCAGTGAGCAGTGTTACTCCAGTGAGCAGTGTTACTCCAGTGAGCAGTGTTACTCCAGTGAGCAGTGTTACTCCAGTGAGCAGTGTTACTCCAGTGAGCAGTGTTACTCCAGTGAGCAGTGTTACTCCAGTGAGCAGTGTTACTCCAGTGAGCAGTGTTACTCCAGTGAGCAGTGTTACTCCAGTGAGCAGTGTTACTCCAGTGAGCAGTGTTACTCCAGTGAGCAGTGTTACTCCAGTGAGCAGTGTTACTCCAGTGAGCAGTGTTACTCCAGTGAGCAGTGTTACTCCAGTGAGCAGTGTTACTCCAGTGAGCAGTGTTACTCCAGTGAGCAGTGTTACTCCAGTGAGCAGTGTTACTCCAGTGAGCAGTGTTACTCCAGTGAGCAGTGTTACTCCAGTGAGCAGTGTTACTCCAGTGAGCAGTGTTACTCCAGTGAGCAGTGTTACTCCAGTGAGCAGTGTTACTCCAGTGAGCAGTGTTACTCCAGTGAGCAGTGTTACTCCAGTGAGCAGTGTTACTCCAGTGAGCAGTGTTACTCCAGTGAGCAGTGTTACTCCAGTGAGCAGTGTTACTCCAGTGAGCAGTGTTACTCCAGTGAGCAGTGTTACTCCAGTGAGCAGTGTTACTCCAGTGAGCAGTGTTACTCCAGTGAGCAGTGTTACTCCAGTGAGCAGTGTTACTCCAGTGAGCAGTGTTACTCCAGTGAGCAGTGTTACTCCAGTGAGCAGTGTTACTCCAGTGAGCAGTGTTACTCCAGTGAGCAGTGTTACTCCAGTGAGCAGTGTTACTCCAGTGAGCAGTGTTACTCCAGTGAGCAGTGTTACTCCAGTGAGCAGTGCTACTCCAGTCAGCAGTGCTACTCCAGTCAGCAGTGCTACTCCAGTCAGCAGGCAGTGCTACTCCAGTCAGCAGGCAGTGCTACTCCAGTCAGCAGGCAGTGCTACTCCAGTCAGCAGGCAGTGCTACTCCAGTCAGCAGGCAGTGCTACTCCAGTCAGCAGGCAGTGCTACTCCAGTCAGCAGGCAGTGCTACTCCAGTCAGCAGGCAGTGCTACTCCAGTCAGCAGGCAGTGCTACTCCAGTCAGCAGGCAGTGCTACTCCAGTCAGCTCGCAGTGCTACTCCAGCCAGCTCGCAGTGCTACTCCAGCCAGCTCGCAGTGCTACTCCAGCCAGCTCGCAGTGCTACTCCAGCCAGCTCGCAGTGCTACTCCAGCCAGCTCGCAGTGCTACTCCAGCCAGCTCGCAGTGCTACTCCAGCCAGCTCGCAGTGCTACTCCAGCCAGTTCGCAGTGCTACTCCAGCCAGTTCGCAGTGCTACTCCAGCCAGTTCGCAGTGCTACTCCAGCCAGTTCGCAGTGCTACTCCAGCCAGTTCGCAGTGCTACTCCAGCCAGTTCGCAGTGCTACTCCAGCCAGTTCGCAGTGCTACTCCAGCCAGTTCGCAGTGCTACTCCAGCCAGTTCGCAGTGCTACTCCAGCCAGTTCGCAGTGCTACTCCAGCCAGTTCGCAGTGCTACTCCAGCCAGTTCGCAGTGCTACTCCAGCCAGTTCGCAGTGCTACTCCAGCCAGTTCGCAGTGCTACTCCAGCCAGTTCGCAGTGCTACTCCAGCCAGTTAGCAGTGCTACTCCAGCCAGTTAGCAGTGTTGCTCCAGTAAACCCATGGTGATGCTGCTGATCTGTGGACACTGGATAGTTCATTCATGGCACAATGTCTCTTCCTGGTTTCACGTCAGCGCTGTTTGATCCGTTAATAACGGAGAAATGTGAATGTTTCTCACTAGATGTCGCAGCGATGTTATTACTTCAGTGGCGAACTCAAATGCTTTCTTTACTGGATTTGGCTGTGTAGTGACAGTGCTGATGATGAAGATCGGCTCGCGCTGCATTGGTCCACACTGATAAACGGTCCGTCAACCACACAATAACGAGTAGCTCAGTTTCGTTCCGCTTACATTAGCCATTTGATGTTGGGCGATGTTGTGGTCACGCCAGCGTCTCTTACATCATGAGCGCACTTGCCACGCGTGACGCGTCTACATTTGAAATAACGAAATGTTGGTCGGCAGGAAAAATGGTCCAACGAACCGTTCGGTTTAAAAACGCGTACCGAAAACCGAACCGAAACGGTTCAATACGAATACGTGTATCGTTACACCCCTAGTTACATTATATTGTTATATTAATGCTATCATGTCCTGTGCAGGCAATCCGCTTACTTCGTTGTAAATTATAGCAATATCACGGCTAAATGCCTTCAAGTATCGCGGTGTTCCGCCATGTTTCTCACAGATCGGGGCTTAAAGAAAATCCCGAGCTTTCCACTTGCATTGTGGCGTTCATGTGCGTTCAACTCTCACACACGCGATCTTCCCGAGATGACTTGAACGCACCGCATGTCCTCCGCCGTCACCTCACGCGAGTGGTCGTGTTCAGGCTCCCAGAAGGACCCGGGGATCCTGCCGCGCGCGCTGGACGCGGTGTTCCGGCACGTGGCGGGCCGCCAGTACGAGCACGCCGACCTGAAGCCCTTCCTGAGCTCGGATGTGCAGAAACTCGACTCGGAACAAGTCAAAGTGGAGAAGAACGCCAAGGCCGCGCTCTTCAGTTTACTCAAAGAGGTACGAGAACCGCTTCCCGGAACACGGCTAGCTCTTCCTAACGCTTGTCCGGGTTAGCCAGGAACGCTTTTCGTCACGGAAATGGATTTTTTTTTTTTTTTTTACCGTAGCGTTCCCCTGACATCCTATTAACCTTTTCATATTTATTCTACATATTCTCCCACATCATATGGACTAAGCATGGAAGAATAATCCAAACAAACAATGTCTTGATTTGAACTTGTTTTGAATCAATATTTAAATAATCGGAGCACATAAACCATCATTATGGAGGATTACATGAGTTTGGTTTTATACATTATGTAAGATTTCCTAACTTTTCTCACTGTACCCCACTAACCGAGTTTACATTAACCACCAAATGACTGATTCAATACATTACAAAAGGAATAACAATAATGTGACTGACTGTAGGATAACTACATGTACATCAGCGGGACGTGCTTGTGGCCCGAGGAACCGTTAACTTCATGTTCTCTTCATCTCTGAAATCACACCATTTACTCTCGTTTATTGAATTATAATATATGAACGAGTGTTAGTAAATGCGCAGTAAAGTTACAAACCCTCGTATCTTTATGATCTGTCATGCGCTTTACCTCGGCTCAACATTTATATCTATACAATTGGATTTATCTGAAGTTATAATGTGTTTTGACTGATCAATCCAGGTTGTAACGAACTGGTGAAATATAGGCCTAGTTTATGGAAAATTACCAATTTCAGCAAAACATATGGTTAGAATATTCCCTGCAAGTTATTTTTAGGTTTAATTTGATAAGTTCGTTTTTTTCATCAGTTTTTTGGGAAAAATGTACTATTTTAATCTCTTTATATGCTTCTTTAATGCTAACTAGAAGACACCGGCCCGGTTGTAATGCTGCGTAACGTTTCTCGCTATTGTTCTTGTGTTATTAATCACTGTGTGTTTTATTAATCACTGTGTGTTATTAATCACTGTGTGTTATTAATCACTGTGTCTTCTCTCGTCTCAGGATACTGAACCCACTAAATCCAGTCGAAGTAGAAGCTCGAACTCCTCCGTCAACAGTTTGTCGTTTTCCAGTGTTTCGTATGACCATACAGGTATACCCGGCTACTGTGTGTGTGTGTGTGTGATCTCTGGCGTGTCCTCCAGTGGAGTGTGTGTGTGATCTCTGGCGTGTCCTGCAGTGGATTGTGTGTGTAATCTCTGGCGTGTCCTCCAGTGGAGTGTGTGTGTGATCTCTGGCGTGTCCTGCAGTGGATTGTGTGTGTAATCTCTGGCGTGTCCTCCAGTGGAGTGTGTGTGTGTAATCTCTGGCGTGTCCTCCAGTGGAGTGTGTGTGTAATCTCTGGCGTGTCCTCCAGTGGAGTGTGTGTGTAATCTCTGGCGTGTCCTCCAGTGGAGTGTGTGTGATCTCTGGCGTGTCCTCCAGTGGAGTGTGTGTGATCTCTGGCGTGTCCTCCAGTGGAGTGTGTGTGTAATCTCTGGCGTGTCCTCCAGTGGAGTGTGTGTAATCTCTGGCGTGTCCTCCAGTGGAGTGTGTGTGTGTAATCTCTGGCGTGTCCTCCAGTGGAGTGTGTGTGTAATCTCTGGCGTGTCCTCCAGTGGAGTGTGTGTAATCTCTGGCGTGTCCTGCAGTGGAGTGTGTGTGTAATCTCTGGCGTGTCCTCCAGTGGAGTGTGTAATCTCTGGCGTGTCCTCCAGTGGAGTGTGTGTGTGTAATCTCTGGCGTGTCCTCCAGTGGAGTGTGTGTGTAATCTCTGGCGTGTCCTCCAGTGGAGTGTGTGTGTAATCTCTGGCGTGTCCTCCAGTGGAGTGTGTGTGTGTGATCTCTGGCGTGTCCTCCAGTGGAGTGTGTGTGTAATCTCTGGCGTGTCCTCCAGTGGAGTGTGTGTGTAATCTCTGGCGTGTCCTGCAGTGGAGTGTGTGTGTAATCTCTGGCGTGTCCTCCAGTGGAGTGTGTGTGTGATCTCTGGCGTGTCCTCCAGTGGAGTGTGTGTGATCTCTGGCGTGTCCTCCAGTGGAGTGTGTGTGTGATCTCTGGCGTGTCCTCCAGTGGAGTGTGTGTGTAATCTCTGGCGTGTCCTCCAGTGGAGTGTGTGTGTAATCTCTGGCGTGTCCTGCAGTGGAGTGTGTGTGTAATCTCTGGCGTGTCCTGCAGTGGAGTGTGTGTGTGATCTCTGGCGTGTCCTGCAGTGGAGTGTGTGTGATCTCTGGCGTGTCCTCCAGTGGAGTGTGTGTAATCTCTGGCGTGTCCTCCAGTGGAGTGTGTGTAATCTCTGGCGTGTCCTCCAGTGGAGTGTGTGTGATCTCTGGCGTGTCCTCCAGTGGAGTGTGTGTGTAATCTCTGGCGTGTCCTCCAGTGGAGTGTGTGTGTAATCTCTGGCGTGTCCTCCAGTGGAGTGTGTGTGTAATCTCTGGCGTGTCCTCCAGTGGAGTGTGTGTGTAATCTCTGGCGTGTCCTCCAGTGGAGTGTGTGTGTAATCTCTGGCGTGTCCTCCAGTGGAGTGTGTGTGTAATCTCTGGCGTGTCCTCCAGTGGAGTGTGTGTGTAATCTCTGGCGTGTCCTCCAGTGGAGTGTGTGTGATCTCTGGCGTGTCCTCCAGTGGAGTGTGTGTGTGATCTCTGGCGTGTCCTCCAGTGGAGTGTGTGTGTAATCTCTGGCGTGTCCTCCAGTGGAGTGTGTGTGATCTCTGGCGTGTCCTCCAGTGGAGTGTGTGTGTGTGATCTCTGGCGTGTCCTCCAGTGGAGTGTGTGTGAAATCTCTGGCGTGTCCTCCAGTCGAGTGTGTGTGTGTGATCTCTGGCGTGTCCTCCAGTGGAGTGTGTGTGATCTCTGGCGTGTCCTCCAGTGGAGTGTGTGTGTAATCTCTGGCGTGTCCTCCAGTGGAGTGTGTGTGTGTGATCTCTGGCGTGTCCTCCAGTGGAGTGTGTGTGTGTGATCTCTGGCGTGTCCTCCAGTGGAGTGTGTGTGATCTCTGGCGTGTCCTCCAGTGGAGTGTGTGTAATCTCTGGCGTGTCCTCCAGTGGAGTGTGTGTGTGTGATCTCTGGCGTGTCCTCCAGTGGAGTGTGTGTGTGTGATCTCTGGCGTGTCCTCCAGTGGAGTGTGTGTGTGTGATCTCTGGCGTGTCCTCCAGTGGAGTGTGTGTAATCTCTGGCGTGTCCTCCAGTGGAGTGTGTGTAATCTCTGGCGTGTCCTCCAGTGGAGTGTGTGTGTGTGATCTCTGGCGTGTCCTCCAGTGGAGTGTGTGTAATCTCTGGCGTGTCCTCCAGTGGAGTGTGTGTAATCTCTGGCGTGTCCTCCAGTGGAGTGTGTGTGATCTCTGGCGTGTCCTCCAGTGGAGTGTGTGTAATCTCTGGCGTGTCCTCCAGTGGAGTGTGTGTAATCTCTGGCGTGTCCTCCAGTGGAGAGTGTGTGATCTCTGGCGTGTCCTCCAGTGGAGTGTGTGATCTCTGGCGTGTCCTCCAGTGGAGTGTGTGTGATCTCTGGCGTGTCCTGCAGTGGAGTGTGTGTGATCTCTGGCGTGTCCTCCAGTGGAGTGTGTGTAATCTCTGGCGTGTCCTCCAGTGGAGTGTGTGTGTGTAATCTCTGGCGTGTCCTCCAGTGGAGAGTGTGTGATCTCTGGCGTGTCCTCCAGTGGAGTGTGTGATCTCTGGCGTGTCCTCCAGTGGAGTGTGTGTGTGTAATCTCTGGCGTGTCCTCCAGTGGAGTGTGTGTAATCTCTGGCGTGTCCTCCAGTGGAGTGTGTGTAATCTCTGGCGTGTCCTCCAGTGGAGTGTGTGTGATCTCTGGCGTGTCCTCCAGTGGAGTGTGTGTGATCTCTGGCGTGTCCTGCAGTGGAGTGTGTGTGATCTCTGGCGTGTCCTCCAGTGGAGTGTGTGTAATCTCTGGCGTGTCCTGCAGTGGAGTGTGTGTGATCTCTGGCGTGTCCTCCAGTGGAGTGTGTGTGTAATCTCTGGCGTGTCCTCCAGTGGAGTGTGTGTGTGTAATCTCTGGCGTGTCCTCCAGTGGAGTGTGTGTAATCTCTGGCGTGTCCTCCAGTGGAGTGTGTGTGTGTAATCTCTGGCGTGTCCTCCAGTGGAGAGTGTGTGATCTCTGGCGTGTCCTCCAGTGGAGTGTGTGATCTCTGGCGTGTCCTCCAGTGGAGTGTGTGTGTGTAATCTCTGGCGTGTCCTCCAGTGGAGTGTGTGTAATCTCTGGCGTGTCCTCCAGTGGAGTGTGTGTAATCTCTGGCGTGTCCTCCAGTGGAGTGTGTGTGATCTCTGGCGTGTCCTGCAGTGGAGTGTGTGTAATCTCTGGCGTGTCCTCCAGTGGAGTGTGTGTAATCTCTGGCGTGTCCTCCAGTGGAGTGTGTGTAATCTCTGGCGTGTCCTCCAGTGGAGAGTGTGTGATCTCTGGCGTGTCCTCCAGTGGAGTGTGTGTAATCTCTGGCGTGTCCTGCAGTGGAGTGTGTGTGATCTCTGGCGTGTCCTCCAGTGGAGTGTGTGTAATCTCTGGCGTGTCCTCCAGTGGAGTGTGTGTGTGTAATCTCTGGCGTGTCCTGCAGTGGAGTGTGTGATCTCTGGCGTGTCCTCCAGTGGAGTGTGTGTAATCTCTGGCGTGTCCTCCAGTGGAGTGTGTGTAATCTCTGGCGTGTCCTCCAGTGGAGTGTGTGTGTGTAATCTCTGGCGTGTCCTCCAGTGGAGTGTGTGATCTCTGGCGTGTCCTCCAGTGGAGTGTGTGATCTCTGGCGTGTCCTCCAGTGGAGTGTGTGATCTCTGGCGTGTCCTCCAGTGGAGTGTGTGTAATCTCTGGCGTGTCCTCCAGTGGAGTGTGTGTGTAATCTCTGGCGTGTCCTCCAGTGGAGTGTGTGTGTAATCTCTGGCGTGTCCTCCAGTGGAGTGTGTGTGTGATCTCTGGCGTGTCCTCCAGTGGAGTGTGTGTGTAATCTCTGGCGTGTCCTGCAGTGGAGTGTGTGTGATCTCTGGCGTGTCCTCCAGTGGAGTGTGTGTAATCTCTGGCGTGTCCTCCAGTGGAGTGTGTGTGTGTAATCTCTGGCGTGTCCTGCAGTGGAGTGTGTGATCTCTGGCGTGTCCTCCAGTGGAGTGTGTGTAATCTCTGGCGTGTCCTCCAGTGGAGTGTGTGTAATCTCTGGCGTGTCCTCCAGTGGAGTGTGTGTGTGTAATCTCTGGCGTGTCCTCCAGTGGAGAGTGTGTGATCTCTGGCGTGTCCTCCAGTGGAGTGTGTGATCTCTGGCGTGTCCTCCAGTGGAGTGTGTGATCTCTGGCGTGTCCTCCAGTGGAGTGTGTGTGTAATCTCTGGCGTGTCCTGCAGTGGAGTGTGTGTGTAATCTCTGGCGTGTCCTCCAGTGGAGTGTGTGTGTGTAATCTCTGGCGTGTCCTGCAGTGGAGTGTGTGTGTAATCTCTGGCGTGTCCTCCAGTGGAGTGTGTGTTATCTCTGGCGTGTCCTCCAGTGGAGTGTGTGTGTAATCTCTGGCGTGTCCTCCAGTGGAGTGTGTGTGTAATCTCTGGCGTGTCCTCCAGTGGAGTGTGTGTAATCTCTGGCGTGTCCTGCAGTGGAGTGTGTGTGTAATCTCTGGCGTGTCCTCCAGTGGAGTGTGTGTAATCTCTGGCGTGTCCTCCAGTGGAGTGTGTGTGTGATCTCTGGCGTGTCCTGCAGTGGAGTGTGTGTGTGTGATCTCTGGCGTGTCCTCCAGTGGAGTGTGTGTAATCTCTGGCGTGTCCTCCAGTGGAGTGTGTGTAATCTCTGGCGTGTCCTCCAGTGGAGTGTGTGTAATCTCTGGCGTGTCCTCCAGTGGAGTGTGTGTAATCTCTGGCGTGTCCTCCAGTGGAGTGTGTGTGTAATCTCTGGCGTGTCCTGCAGTGGAGTGTGTGTAATCTCTGGCGTGTCCTCCAGTGGAGTGTGTGTAATCTCTGGCGTGTCCTGCAGTGGAGTGTGTGTGTAATCTCTGGCGTGTCCTGCAGTGGAGTGTGTGTAATCTCTGGCGTGTCCTCCAGTGGAGTGTGTGTAATCTCTGGCGTGTCCTCCAGTGGAGTGTGTGTGTAATCTCTGGCGTGTCCTCCAGTGGAGTGTGTGTAATCTCTGGCGTGTCCTCCAGTGGAGTGTGTGTGTAATCTCTGGCGTGTCCTGCAGTGGAGTGTGTGTGTAATCTCTGGCGTGTCCTGCAGTGGAGTGTGTGTGTAATCTCTGGCGTGTCCTGCAGTGGAGTGTGTGTGTAATCTCTGGCGTGTCCTGCAGTGGAGTGTGTGTGTAATCTCTGGCGTGTCCTCCAGTGGAGTGTGTGTGTGATCTCTGGCGTGTCCTCCAGTGGAGTGTGTGTAATCTCTGGCGTGTCCTCCAGTGGAGTGTGTGTGTAATCTCTGGCGTGTCCTGCAGTGGAGTGTGTGTGTAATCTCTGGCGTGTCCTCCAGTGGAGTGTGTGTAATCTCTGGCGTGTCCTGCAGTGGAGTGTGTGTAATCTCTGGCGTGTCCTCCAGTGGAGTGTGTGTAATCTCTGGCGTGTCCTCCAGTGGAGTGTGTAATCTCTGGCGTGTCCTCCAGTGGAGTGTGTGTAATCTCTGGCGTGTCCTCCAGTGGAGTGTGTGTAATCTCTGGCGTGTCCTCCAGTGGAGTGTGTGTGTGTAATCTCTGGCGTGTCCTCCAGTGGAGTGTGTGTAATCTCTGGCGTGTCCTGCAGTGGAGTGTGTGTAATCTCTGGCGTGTCCTCCAGTGGAGTGTGTGTAATCTCTGGCGTGTCCTGCAGTGGAGTGTGTGTAATCTCTGGCGTGTCCTCCAGTGGAGTGTGTGTAATCTCTGGCGTGTCCTCCAGTGGAGTGTGTGTGTAATCTCTGGCGTGTCCTCCAGTGGAGTGTGTGTGATCTCTGGCGTGTCCTCCAGTGGAGTGTGTGTGTAATCTCTGGCGTGTCCTGCAGTGGAGTGTGTGTGTAATCTCTGGCGTGTCCTGCAGTGGAGTGTGTGTAATCTCTGGCGTGTTCTCCAGTGGAGTGTGTGTGTAATCTCTGGCGTGTCCTCCAGTGGAGTGTGTGTGTAATCTCTGGCGTGTCCTGCAGTGGAGTGTGTGTGTAATCTCTGGCGTGTCCTCCAGTGGAGTGTGTGTGTAATCTCTGGCGTGTCCTGCAGTGGAGTGTGTGTGTGTGATCTCTGGCGTGTCCTGCAGTGGAGTGTGTGTGTGTGTAATCTCTGGCGTGTCCTGCAGTGGAGTGTGTGTGTAATCTCTGGCGTGTCCTGCAGTGGAGTGTGTGTGATCTCTGGCGTGTCCTGCAGTGGAGTGTGTGTGTAATCTCTGGCGTGTCCTCCAGTGGAGTGTGTGTAATCTCTGGCGTGTCCTGCAGTGGAGTGTGTGTGTAATCTCTGGCGTGTCCTCCAGTGGAGTGTGTGTGTAATCTCTGGCGTGTCCTGCAGTGGAGTGTGTGTGTAATCTCTGGCGTGTCCTGCAGTGGAGTGTGTGTGTAATCTCTGGCGTGTCCTCCAGTGGAGTGTGTGTGTAATCTCTGGCGTGTCCTGCAGTGGAGTGTGTGTGATCTCTGGCGTGTCCTGCAGTGGAGTGTGTGTGTAATCTCTGGCGTGTCCTGCAGTGGAGTGTGTGTGTGTGATCTCTGGCGTGTCCTCCAGTGGAGTGTGTGTGTGTAATCTCTGGCGTGTCCTCCAGTGGAGTGTGTGTGTAATCTCTGGCTTGTCCTCCAGTGGAGTGTGTGTGTAATCTCTGGCGTGTCCTCCAGTGGAGTGTGTGTGATCTCTGGCGTGTCCTCCAGTGGAGTGTGTGTGTAATCTCTGGCGTGTCCTCCAGTGGAGTGTGTGTGTGTAATCTCTGGCGTGTCCTCCAGTGGAGTGTGTGTGTGTAATCTCTGGCGTGTCCTCCAGTGGAGTGTGTGTGTAATCTCTGGCGTGTCCTCCAGTGGAGTGTGTGTGATCTCTGGCGTGTCCTCCAGTGGAGTGTGTGTGTAATCTCTGGCGTGTCCTCCAGTGGAGTGTGTGTGTAATCTCTGGCGTGTCCTCCAGTGGAGTGTGTGTGATCTCTGGCGTGTCCTCCAGTGGAGTGTGTGTGATCTCTGGCTTGTCCTCCAGTGGAGTGTGTGTGATCTCTGGCGTGTCCTCCAGTGGAGTGTGTGTGATCTCTGGCTTGTCCTCCAGTGGAGTGTTTTTGTAATCTCTGGCGTGTCCTCCAGTGGAGTGTGTGTGTAATCTCTGGCGTGTCCTCCAGTGGAGTGTGTGTGATCTCTGGCGTGTCCTGCAGTGGAGTGTGTGTGTAATCTCTGGCGTGTCCTGCAGTGGAGTGTGTGTGTGTGATCTCTGGCGTGTCCTCCAGTGGAGTGTGTGTGTAATCTCTGGCGTGTCCTGCAGTGGAGTGTGTGTAATCTCTGGCGTGTCCTGCAGTGGAGTGTGTGTGTAATCTCTGGCGTGTCCTGCAGTGGAGTGTGTGTAATCTCTGGCGTGTCCTGCAGTGGAGTGTGTGTGTAATCTCTGGCGTGTCCTGCAGTGGAGTGTGTGTGTGTAATCTCTGGCGTGTCCTCCAGTGGAGTGTGTGTGTAATCTCTGGCGTGTCCTGCAGTGGAGTGTGTGTGTAATCTCTGGCGTGTCCTCCAGTGGAGTGTGTGTGTAATCTCTGGCGTGTCCTGCAGTGGAGTGTGTGTGTAATCTCTGGCGTGTCCTGCAGTGGAGTGTGTGTGATCTCTGGCGTGTCCTGCAGTGGAGTGTGTGTGTAATCTCTGGCGTGTCCTCCAGTGGAGTGTGTGTGTAATCTCTGGCGTGTCCTCCAGTGGAGTGTGTGTGTAATCTCTGGCGTGTCCTCCAGTGGAGTGTGTGTGTAATCTCTGGCGTGTCCTCCAGTGGAGTGTGTGTGATCTCTGGCGTGTCCTCCAGTGGAGTGTGTGTGATCTCTGGCGTGTCCTCCAGTGGAGTGTGTGTGTAATCTCTGGCGTGTCCTCCAGTGGAGTGTGTGTGTAATCTCTGGCGTGTCCTCCAGTGGAGTGTGTGTGTGATCTCTGGCGTGTCCTGCAGTGGAGTGTGTGTGTAATCTCTGGCGTGTCCTGCAGTGGAGTGTGTGTGTGTAATCTCTGGCGTGTCCTGCAGTGGAGTGTGTGTGTAATCTCTGGCGTGTCCTGCAGTGGAGTGTGTGTAATCTCTGGCGTGTCCTGCAGTGGAGTGTGTGTAATCTCTGGCGTGTCCTGCAGTGGAGTGTGTGTGTAATCTCTGGCGTGTCCTGCAGTGGAGTGTGTGTAATCTCTGGCGTGTCCTCCAGTGGAGTGTGTGTGTGTAATCTCTGGCGTGTCCTCCAGTGGAGTGTGTGTAATCTCTGGCGTGTCCTCCAGTGGAGTGTGTGTGTGTAATCTCTGGCGTGTCCTGCAGTGGAGTGTGTGTAATCTCTGGCGTGTCCTGCAGTGGAGTGTGTGTGTAATCTCTGGCGTGTCCTCCAGTGGAGTGTGTGTGTGTAATCTCTGGCGTGTCCTGCAGTGGAGTGTGTGTAATCTCTGGCGTGTCCTGCAGTGGAGTGTGTGTGTAATCTCTGGCGTGTCCTGCAGTGGACAGTGCTGATGTCACGGCTGATGATGGACACTGGCTTTACTGCGTCTGGGTGGCGTTCTACGAGATCTACAACGAGCACGTGTACGACCTGCTCCAGCCGACCCACGCCAGCAGAACCCGGAGGCGGCCGGCGCTGAGAGTGTGTGAGGACAGCGCCGGGAGCTCCTACATCAGAGGTGCGGTCCACACGAGTGTGTGCCTGAACTCACGTGTCGTCACACTTGACCGATCTTTGTTTTTTTTATTTTTTTTTATTTCAATTTCTGTACCATATTTGAGTTCGATCATGTTTTGATTTATTTAATATTTTGTATTATTTAGGGGATTTTATGGTACTAAATTATATTTTCGCTGTGTTTATAATCCATTTATTCACTTTGAGCGTAGACCTGAACATGTCCAGCTTTAACTGTGGTAAATCTAGAATGCTTTAGATCACAGACTGAAGTCTGATCTCTTCAAACACGACGCTTGGCAGATTATTGCTGAAGTGAGAAGGTTTAAATAGTGAACGTAAATTACAGAATTACTTTTATTGTTATGAAAAATGTGCAAAAATACTGTTTTACGTTTTTATATGAAATACAGTTTTAGAGTAAAACATGTTTTTAAAAAATGTATAAGAAAATCAAAGCCAAAAAATGAGGCTGATATCTCAGTAAAAGATATGTTGTTCGGCTGCAGTTCCACACGCTTCCACTAGAGGAAACTCGTCTCTCTCATTTCCAGTGCGTCATTCCTGACCGCGAGGAGCACAAGTGTGGCTATCTTTAGCGTGCGTCCAGTAAAGTGTGTGTGTGTGTCTTGTTGTAGATCTGCGATGGGTTAATGTGCAGAACGCAGAGGAGGCCAGTAAAGTGCTGCGCGTGGGCAATAAGAACCGGAGCGCAGCCGCGACCAAGATGAACCAGTCGTCCAGCAGAAGGTCATCATGAGTGTGATGTCATGATCAATGAGTGTGATGTCATTAGTACTGAATACACATTTCCATGCCAAAGCAAATCCGTTGTTCTGTCTTACAGCCACAGTATCTTCACCATCAAGCTGATCCGCCTCGACGGAGCCGATGTTCAGGGACTGTCGGAGTGAGTGAACTGTGAAACACATGATCAAGAAGCTACAAAAACATTTTTACATTGCTATATCTCATAAGAAATGTTGAAAATTGCTTAACTAACTTTAAGTTATACAAAGTCTGTTTAATGTAATTTAAGTTGAAATAACTTAAACATCCAAGTTGATTGTACTTAAATTTAAAGTCCCGCTGTAGTCAATCATTTTATCCTTTAACTCTGATCACCAAAATGACATTTTAAAGTGTTTTTCCTTGAAATATCTTGAATGTAACTCGACACCATTGCCTCATTAAATATACGAGGGTCTATGAATATGCAAATGAGCCCCGCCTCCACTCACTCCCTCAGCTCAGAGATCCACTGGTTGATGATCACACGTTGATCTGATTGGTTACAAGGTCGTTTGTGACGTCAGAAACACCAGCGATTTCAAACCGTGTTTTTGAGGCTGTCTTTGGTTCACTGCAGTTTTAAGGAGGAAATACTCAGCAATGCTGTCGACTTATGAACTTACACATGTGTGTCTTAAAGCGTATTAAAAACACCACATGGACACATAAACAACATTAAACGCTGGATTTTCACCACAGGGGGACTTTAAACTGATTAAGCAATTTCAACATTAATGTTATACAAGATTCAACTAATGTAATTTAAGTAGAAATAACTTGAAAATCCAAGTGTATTGTACTTTTAAAAATTCAGTGAAGCAAATCCGTTTGGAAAGTGTAACGTCTTTCTTTTCTCACAAAGTCTTTCACTTTGTGACTTGGCCGGCTCCGAAAGATGCAACAAAACCAAAACGTTTGGGGAGCGTCTGAAAGAAGCTGGAAACATCAACAATTCCCTGCTGATCCTGGGCAAGTGCATCGCCGCGCTGCGGAGCAACCAGAGCTACAGGTACTGGCGATCGCCCTCGCGAACCACAGGCGCCCCGTCTCTGCTCACACGCGTCTCTGATCCGCCAGGGCGAGGACGAGCTACGTGCCGTTCCGCGAGAGCAAGCTGACCCGGCTCTTCCAGGGCATGTTCTGCGGCCGAGGACGGGCTTGCATGATCGTCAACATCAACCAGTGCGCCTCCACCTACGACGAGACCCTCCACGTCATGAAGTTCTCCGCCGTGGCCAAGCAGGTTTGGGATCGCAAAGTTCACTTCAAGCCCTGATCTAACGTTTGTGAGCTTTATGGGAACCCGGGTTGTTGTAGGGCTGATTATAATGTCAGGTTCTAGGACAGATTCATAAGTTTACAGATAGCCATAGTCTAAGCAAATTGACCACGTCAACTAGTGATGGTCGATTTCATTTATTTGGAATCAGGGATTCAGAGTGTGTATCAAAGTCTGGTTATGACGTTACGAAGCATCGTTTACTGAAATCACATGTGTTGTCAATGTACAGACTTTTGTCACCTAGATTAGCGACTTCTCAGACCCATTTTGCGTCTTAAAAAAAGCGACTAGCGATATTTTTGATTGCTGGTTAACAGTCAGTCACTAAATCAAAACCGCTTTATTGGACATTTGGCTATATAATATGTTAATTTACAGTGTGTGAGCTCGGACTAGGATGTAAACTGCCGACAGGTCCCGTAGGTTAGCGCTTTACGCCATCTAGCGACATTTAGTGACTCTTTAAGCAGGATTTAGCTACTTTCCATTGAAAATAGTTTGCAATATCACGGTTTCCAAATGTCAATGATTCGCCGCTAGGGGGCGATGATCTCTGTGAACCCATGAACTTTATGATTTTACCTGATCTCGGATCAGTTTTATACATTTTGCAGATGTTTAATTGCATAAAGAGTTGTAGTCAAGTCTCTTACTGGTCTGATTAACCAAGCTCTTCATAAACAATACAAGCTCTACAATTTAATAAAATAACACATATTATAGAGACACTTCATATTTAGTATTATCAGATGATTTGTTAATTGCATTTAATAGATGACGGCTTCAATGAAACATTGCTGGTTTGTAAAAGCTGTTTTTCTGCATGTTTTGACTGAGTTTTCGCTGCATTTACACTGATCTGACCAGCAGGGGTCGCCAGCGAGTGACTCTTCCAAACACTGAAACTTTTAATTAAATGAATTGCTTTGGCAAAATGATTCAAAGGCTCGTTTCTCCCATTGCCCGTGTCATTCGGGTCTGTGTGTGTCAGGTGTTACAGGTCATGCCTCAAAGATCTGTGGAGTCTCTGGCGCCGCGTCTGGTGGGTCTGGATGGGAAGCCATTGCTGAGGAATGGAGTGATTGATGACCAGGCTGTGGATGAATATCTGTCAGAGGAAGAGTTGCTGGACGGAGACGAGGCGGACGTGTCAATATTACCCCAAGAGGTGCTCGAGCACGTCAACATGATCCTCGATGCTCACACTGCAAAACACCTCTCTTACTCTGTGTTTTTGTCCTGTTTTCAGTCCAAATATCTAGTAAAGACATCTTTATTTTAAGAATATTTAAAGTAGTGAAATGCCATAAATTCCTCTTAATTCAAAGAGAAACCAGATAATTTCTTTCCCCATTGGCAGATCACTTTGCTTTTTAATAAGTTAAAAGAAAAAGCTTAATTTTGACAAACAAGACATAATATCGCATGGCATTTTACTTATATAGTAAACTGCATCTTGATATGTCAAAATTAAGCTTTTTTTGCTTAAAAAGCAAAATTAATTTTGACATAAGACAAAAGACAAATCAAGATGCAGTTTACTATACAAGTAAAATGCCATGCGATATTATGTCTTGTTTGTCAAAATTAAGCTTTTTCTTTTAACTTATTAAAAAGCAAAGTGATCTGCCAATGGGGAAAGAAATTATCTGGTTTCTCTTTGAATTAAGTTTTTTTTTCTTACCCCATTGGCAGATAATTTTGCTTGTTTTAAGCAACCTCACTTAAGATATGTCTCGTTTTCTGGGTATATAAATCAAAATTATGGCATTTTACTACTTTAGTAAAGACATCTTTATTTTAATAATGTTTAGGTATCTGGACAGTATTTTTTGCCTTGTTTACTGAGTAAGAAAAGCATGTTTTGCGGTGCAGAGATGGAGGCCTTTGCCACATGTCTGTCATTCTCTTGCAGGAGTTGTTGAACTTGGTGGAGAGCTTGCGCTCGAAGCTGATGGCCGAGCGCAGGAAGAATCTTGTCCAGGAGATTCAGATCCGTAAGGAGATGGGAGACGCGATGCTGCAGCAGATCACGGAGGCAGAGGAGCTTCACAGGTGAGGAGCCGAAGCTGGGCACCGGAACATGGACATGCTTCACCTCATGAAGGAGCCTTCCCAGGGCTCCCACGGGTCTGAAGGAGCCTTCCCAGGGCTCCCTCTGGTCTGAATGAGCCTTCCCAGGTCTCTTACGGGTCTGAAGGAGCCTTCCCAGGGCTCCCACGGGTCTGAAGGAGCCTTCCCAGGGCTCCCACGGGTCTGAAGGAGCCTTCCCAGGGCTCCCTCTGGTCTGAATGAGCCTTCCCAGGTCTCTTACGGGTCTGAAGGAGCCTTCCCAGGGCTCCCACGGGTCTGAAGGAGCCTTCCCAGGGCTCCCACGGGTCTGAAGGAGCCTTCCCAGGGCTCCCACGGGTCTGAAGGAGCCTTCCCAGGGCTCCCACGGGTCTGAAGGAGCCTTCCCAGGGCTCCCACGGGTCTGAAGGAGCCTTCCCAGGGCTCCCACGGGTCTGAAGGAGCCTTCCCAGGGTTCCCTCTGGTCTGAAGGAGCCTTCCCAGGGATCCCACGGGTCTGAAGGAGCCTTCCCAGGGCTCCCTCGGGTCTGAAAGAGCCTTCCCAGGGCTCCCACGGGTCTGAAGGAGCCTTCCCAGGGTTCCCTCTGGTCTGAAGGAGCCTTCCCAGGGTTCCCTCGGGTCTGAAGGAGCCTTCCCAGGGCCCCCACGGGTCTGAAGGAGCCTTCCCAGGGCCCCCACGGGTCTGAAGGAGCCTTCCCAGGGCCCCCTCGGGTCTGAAGGAGCCTTCCCATGGTTCCCTCGGGTCTGAAGGTGCCTTCCCAGGGTTCCCTCGGGTCTGAAGGAGCCTTCCCAGGGCCCCCACGGGTCTGAAGGAGCCTTCCCAGGGCCCCCACGGGTCTGAAGGAGCCTTCCCAGGGCCCCCACGGGTCTGAAGGAGCCTTCCCAGGGCCCCCACGGGTCTGAAGGAGCCTTCCCAGGGCCCCCTCGGGTCTGAAGGAGCCTTCCCATGGTTCCCTCGGGTCTGAAGGCGCCTTCCCAGGGCTCCCTCGGGTCTGAAGGCGCCTTCCCAGGGTTCCCTCGGGTCTGAAGGAGCCTTCCCAGGGTTCCCTCGGGTCTAAAGGAGCCTTCCCATACCTATAGACTAAATACGTGATGTGCATGTGCGCGCCATCAGTGGTTTCACATTCGTGTTTAAGTTTGTGCAGAATTTTTATTTTTCTTATTTTTCACCGCTTGCACCTTGGAACCGGTTTCAAGGCTTGCGTTCTCAAGCACCAAACACTGTTGTTGTGTGAATGAGCGGCCAGAACACATTCAAAGTTTTCTGTGTGAACGGTGTCGTGTTAGCGGCCCCTAAGTTAATAACTAATGATCTTCGCAACGGAAGTGAATCAATCAAAACTAACTTTAGCTGAACAGTAACTTTATTCTAGAGCTGCTGTAAAGCCAAACAATCTGTTACTGTAATCTCCTGTTATCACTGTAAAGCTGCTTTGAAACATGTTAAAGCGCTGTATACATGAAGCTGACTTGACTTTAACCGTCTGTGTTTCAGTCGTCAGCTGGAGGACCTGAAGGAGAGCTATGAGGAGAAGATGGACAGCACGTTTGATATGTATAAAGAGGCGTTGAAAGAGCACGCGTACCAGTGCGCTCTCGAGAGACTGGAGGAGGATTACATCCCTATAGACGAATACAACGAAGAGCACGAGCGAGCCAAGGCACACACACCTTTAAATCTAATTAATCCCAGTGTATGATGGGAAGGTTTAAGCAGGTCAAATTACACCGATTTGTATTGGAGGGATTTCTATGAAATTCTTGTGCACTTCCAACAGTGTAACAATCTAGTTGCATTTATTTTATTGACAATCTTGTTTATTATTATTATGGTCCAAGCACCACTTATTGTAATCGTTAGTGTTCTTATTCCTCCGCTCTGGAAGCCCATAGAAAGGCTTGTGGGAAAATTATGAAATTTGGCATATAGATAGAGGACAGTCTGAACTGTCACCACAGCGATTTTGGAGTCTTTAAGTCATTCCCTCTAGTGCCACCAACTGTCCAAATTGTCACTTATGTTTGTTAACTTTTGAAATTTAAGGCCCATAAACAATCTTCTGATTCCTTTTTTCACGATGATGCGATTGCACACGATGACGTCAGTTTTCGCCACTTGAATTTTCCAAAAACAGTACTTTCTCAAACTGCTAGACCATTGCTCCGATTTTCACGAAAATTGAGCCAGATCATGCCAACAAAGTTATGGAATTCAAGTTGATTTGTCAAACTGTTTACGAATGGCGAACGAATTCAAATTGGAGCGCGCCAACATGGAAGTGAGGCTAAATCTCTGCAACCCTTTAGCATATTCTGACCAAACTTGGTGCGTGTTATCACAACCATGACATGCATGAGGTTACCTGCACAGTTTTGGGACAGTGCCACCTAGTGGTCAGGAGATATGCTCTATTTGCTTAACTTCTGAACGGTTCAGCCAAAAATCACAGAACTGGTCTCTTTAGATTCGGTGCAGCATGCCGACTCGAACATCATATCGGCCATTTTGGGCATCTACCATTTTAAATTGTCTTAAAAGCAATCTTTTACTAACACATGGTGTCGTTATGAAACTTTGTATGTGTTCGGCACCATGCCCTAAAGCGAATAAAAGTTTGGTCACAGCGCCACATATTGGTCGAAAGTGATAAACCATTAAATCATAACTAATGACCAATTAAGATTTTAGGCTGAATTCCTGGGAAATTATAAAGTCTTTAATTGCTTGTTGCAGTTGGTCTGTTCCAGCCATGCTTGCATGACTTCTCGTTCCTTTGTGCTTGGCCTCTTAATGTCTGCTTGCAGCGATTTAATCCCTATCATCTTATTTATAGGCGCTAGAGAAACTTGTATTTGAGTTGGAACAGAAATGCCAGTGTTCTGGTCCTCAACCCCTCAAACAGGACAACTCTACGCAGACAAGCCCACTGCCGTCCATGGACACAGGTATCGTGTGTGTGTGTGTAATCCTGACTTTTTTGTCCTCAAGGGAACTTTTTTTTTTTTTGGCCCCTACGAGGAAAACGGCTTATAAATCATACTAAATGTTTTTTCAAAATGTAAAACTGCAGGAGGCTCTGTGACGGTGGTGTTTAGGGGTAGAGATCTAATATACAGCTTGTTCAGTATATAAATAATCCTCTGTATGATCTCACTCAATTGACTGCAGATGCAGAAAGGTATAAGATGCTGTACAAGGAAAAGTGTGCGGTGGAGAATCTGTGTGTTGAGAAGCAAGAGGTAAACGCACCAGAGATGGAGAACTCCTGGAAGGTCTGCAGAATCGTGAGTGTCTGCTCTGTGTTTCAGCTGATCATGTCTCTCGAGCGGCGCATCGGCGAGCTGAACGAGACGCTTCAGGAAGCCGGCGAGAGCTATATGGAAAAACTTGCGGAGGTCCAAACTCTACAAAACAGACTCTCGAATCAGGTTAGGACACTTAAATGAAACCTATGTGCTGACCATAGACAGTAAAAAAAAATGTGTGAGTGTGACGTCACCCTGACGTGACGTTCAGAGCATTTTTGAAAACCCAAAGTGGGTGGAGCCGGCCGTCGCCATCTTGGCAGCGTCATTCCCCGGATAAACGATCGTATGCAGCGAGGCGGATTAGCTGACGTGACGTGATGCTAACAGACAGCAGACAAACGGCTAGCAGTGACATCAGCGGCAATCCACCTGTCACTCAAGTGGCCACATCCTTAATTATGCAAAACTTTAAGGCTTAATATAATTTAAACGGATGAGTTATAAAAATATTCACCCCCCTCACAGTCGTCATGAAGGGCAACATTAGTGATATAGACCAAAACCACTTTTTGCACCAGAGTGTAAACATGTTTTATTCTGCTGTAAAGTTGGGCATTTTAACATGCGGGTCTATGGGAGTGAGTCTCTTCTGCAGCCGGCCTCTAGTGGCCAGTGGAGGAACTGCAGGTTAACTCACTCAGTGTCGGATTCAAGAGAGAGACGCGCTCGTTCTGAGAGCTGTGTGTGTGTTGACAGGAGCAGAAAGCGGAGTGTTTGGAGAGTGATGCCAGCGCTCGAGAGCAGGAGATCGGCCGTCTGCGTGAGGAGGTGAAGCGTGCGAGTGTGTGTGTCGGCTCGTCTCGGGCGAGTGTGTGTGTCGGGTCTCGTCCGCGGTGTGGTCTTCTGCTCAACATTAAAGAGTCCATGACTCCTCCGTCCACTGGGAGTCTGTGCCGCACCATCAGGAAGTCCGTGAGAGCCACGACCCTGAGGAAGAAGCCCAGCTGATCATGTCCTGGAGCGCCGTGTGTTTGTTCAACGTTTCTATGAAAGTTTTTATTTGTGTAATAAAAGTGTATTTTTAAATCTTTCCACTTTTTTGTTTCAAATCTCTTTTTGACTTTTTCCAACTTATGTTAGTGATTCTATGATTGTGATATTTAATTTTTTTCCTTGTGTTTTAAAATATCTTGAGTGTAACTCGACACCCTTGCCTCATTTAGTATACGTGGTTCTATGAATATGCAAATGAGCCCCGCCTCCACTCACTCAGCTCAGAGATCCACTGGTTGACGATCACACGTTGATCTGATTGGTTACAAGGTCGTTTGTGACGTCAGAAACACCAGCGATTTCAAACCGTGTTTTTGAGACTGTCTTTGGTTCACTGCAGTTTTAAGGAGGAAATACTCAGCAATGCTGTCGACTTATGAACTTACACATTTACATGTGTAAATTCATATCTATGGGATTGAGAAAATTTGAAAAATTACTGTCGTTTAGCAAGTAAATGACAGTTACATATTACTAACATTTCATGTAAGCTTTATGGTAAGCCTCATACAAGGGAATTTATAGTAATTTATGGTGTTAATATTAATCAGTGAGTCCATGAATGGCTGTGTGCAGAGCTTATGTACTAGCCACTGCTGTACAGTAAAGGAGATTTAGGTGCCATAAAATGAATCCCCCAAACTGCTGTTATACAAATATTACAGTCCCTGCTTGGGACTTTTGTTCTGTTTTTGTTCCTGTTAAGATTGTAGTCGGTTTGTAGTTTTCTGATTGATGTTTGCCATTCATCCCTGTCTGTATTGAAGTCTTTTGCTGCGTCCCAGTTCACATGCTATCCACCCTTAATAGTATTCAAAATTAGAATTAGTTTTCCAAACCGTGGTATGTTGAAATGATCATTCCAAAGATGGTAGTTTCCAGTTTATTTCAACTAAAGTTTCCCACAACCCATTGCGCGTTAGACGAGGGTTCGATTAGAACTACAAACATGGCGGATTTGTGAGATGATAGAGAGGTTTGAATAAAGGGGTTTGAGTGATTAATCCGTATATAACCTGACGAAAGGATATTTATTCAATGTTATTTACAATGCAACAGTATTGTGAACTTTAATTAATATACGGCTGGTCTTTAACTATTAAATGCATCATTATACACCAGGAGAGTCTCCGAAAGACTCACGACTGGCAGATCAACGACGAGCTGCTGCATTTCTCTCCGAAACGGTAGGAAATTAAATCTAATGATTTTAACTTTGACAAGATGATTGACAGATCAGTTTAAACGGTGACACGGTGCAAGACGCAATTATGATGTATGTACCAAATCTTATTCTACTCATTCACAAGTATAACTACTTTAAAGCGTAGCATAGGCGAGTTGTGTGTTTCCCTTGTTCAGGATCTGGTGTGTTTTGTGGTGGTTTAGTTTAGTGTGTTTTCAGTTCTGTTTAGTGACCGGAGAAACGAAGTGTTTAGAAACTTGAATAAACTAAACTGCTTGGCAAAATGATTCACTGTTTGGCGACCCCTGCTGGTCAGATCAGTGTAAATGCAGCGGAAACTCAGTCAAAACATGCAGAAAAACAGCTTTTACAAACAAACTGCAGTTTCTTTGAAGCTGTCATCTATTAAATGCAATTACCAAATCATCTGATAACACTAAATATGAAGTGTCTCTATAATGCGTATTAAATTGTAGACCTGAATTCAAAATTTCTGAAAAATTACGTGATAAAATTATTATACAGGCCTATGTGTGCGCCAAAATAAATGTGATTTTTCCTTCCACGGTCATAGACATAACCTGAGATATGGATATTGGTGAAGTGGTACAATTTAAAATTGACTTTCCCTTACACTTTTAATAAGGATCTAAATTCCATATATGATTTTTACCTTAAGTCGCAAACAAAAATTCTCGTGTCGTCACACTTTGCTGTTATGGGAAAGAGGGAAAAATTGTGTACCAATTATTTTGAATTGCTTTATATTGTTTGATACACTAATCCACATAAAATAAACAATTAAGTGAACTTTTACTTTTTTATTAACCAGATTCATCTAATTTACCTTAATTGAAGCTCAGCCATTCATAATGAAAACGCTTAACTGTCCCACTAATTCCAATTTATATTTATTTAAAATGTTAGATATTCTAATAATATCCCCTTTTCCCCTTCAACAAGACCATTTTAAATAGTCATGCAGTCTAATCTCAAATAAAACGTGTGAATATTACACGTAACCTCTTCACTGATTAAAATGCATGCATATAAAGACAAAAATGTTTAAAAGAATAATAAATAATAATGCACATTTTATTTACTTGGTGTTATCGTGTATGGGTGGGTATAAGTTAGACTGATGTGAACAAAACAAAAATCCCAGACAAAGACACAGGACTCATCAATAATTCAACATTTTTAATGACAAGATTTCTATGGAAACTTCTGCTGCCACTGAGTGGATTTACAGTCTATGGCAGAGAAAGAAAGATCTCCAGTTCATGAAAAAGAGGACATAATAAACACACGTTTAACTGAGCAAATTTTTTTTTTTTTTAATTATTAATACACATAAGCTGCCATTGATTGAGGAGTCTCACTTTCAAAAAACAGTACAAGTTTTTTGTGCGTATTGTACCGTACACAAGTTACACAGTCTTACTGTATCGAGCTTCTTCACACTCATATTTCATAAATAGAGTTTTGAAAATAAAGGTTCTTAATTGGCATCTATGGTTCTATGAAAAACCTTGCACTATAGGTTTATATATATATATATATATATAAAGGTGGTGACACTTTATTTCGATGGTCCATTTCAGACATTCTACTGACTATAAGTAACTTTTCAACTACATGTCGACTTATTCTACTAACCCGAACCCTAACAGTCTACTAATGCTACCAAAATAACAACACACGTTTGAACAAATCTACCGGCATTTCTAAAAAGCCTTGCATTTACAAATAAATAAATACATACAACTTACAAACACAAATTTATAATTGTTTGAAATAAATGTGATATCTCCAACTTTCCCTTAGTGGTCACAGGCAGCGTGGTCATACAACATACACTGGTAGATGAATAGAAATCACATGAATATGTTCTACGCTTTGGGCAAAAAGACAGATAAGCTCTTCCAGCTCCGCCAACAGCGAGAGGTTGAGCATGTCTACAGCAGGCGGAGACTTTGGGGAGTGGCCATTTCAATAGACAAATATGTTTTTCTTTGATTCCTCTATCCTCCTTTTCTTTCCCTGCATCCTAAGAAAACAAGGATGCACAATTTCGTGAAAAAGCTTGTCATGCAAATGAAGGCTGGAGAGCTGTTGCCCAGAGCATGATCTCTGTTTATAATGTGCTAGAGGAGTCATGATAAAAACTGGTTGATGCCATTCATTAATTGTCTTATTCTGGAGTAAAATTGGTGTGCCAAGAAGTTCAACTTTTGAAAAGGCATCTTGAGATCTTGCAAATTTTTCCATTCCAATGCACTGCGTCTTGCATTTATTCAAAAACATTCTGTATAAATGGTCTCTTCGCCCATTCAGCATGTCGTAGTTCGTTCTGTGCGAATCAATCTTCCCTGAATGCTAATCCACGGCCAGCACAGCGGCCACTGCTTCTCATCAGGGACAGACAGACTAGACCAGGGCTGGGCATCTCCGGCCCTCGAGATCCACTCTCCAAACACACCTTCAGGGTTACTAGAGCCACAGACAGGTGAGTTTGGTCAGGGTCGGAGCAGAACTCAGCAGGAGAGTGCATCTCGAGGGCCGGAGATGCCCAGCCCAAGACTAGCGGGATTGAGGAACATTCTGTCGCGGAACATTATAACATTCTCTTTGAATCATGGAAAAGACAAACATGGCAAAGGTAAGATCACCCACAGATTTCTAATAATGATTAGCGGGATACATAATTTAGCAATGATGTTTATATTGAAATACTACGAAGTGTGCATACTTGGTTGTAATATCACCTTAAACACTCATTCACACCTTTTTCAAAGTTCTGCCCACCAAAGTAACCTGAAAGCTTGCCCAAAGCCAGCCTAGCATTTGTTCTTCTCAGTTTGAGTTCATGTTGGTGGCCATTGCCAATGTCAAGGTGAGGACTATTGTCGATATAGTACAAATAAATTATTTCACAATCTGAAGCAAGTTTAGAGTATGGGGCAGTGTTGTCCACAAAACATATATATAATCTCCAGTGCATCAGGTTCTGCAGAGCGTCTTGTGACTTCAGTGCTTTGTCCTTTAGTTGGCTGGGTAACTACTGGAGGTGTAGTTTCTGTGATTGGATGCACCTTATTAGAAGGTGGTGTCAAGACAGACACAATGCTGTGTTTTTCAGCCCAACATTTAGGAGGCTCTGTAAAAGGACTACCCTTGATCTCTGTTTTCCCCTCTGGAGGGTCAGGGTTTTGCTCTTCTGGCTGTATCTCTGAATCATTGGCATTTGGAAGGTGAAAGTAGGTGAACGTCCTCCCTAGGCACCCGGTGTTTTCCCCTTGTTCTGTGAGAGACGAATCCTTGTCAGGTATGATAGGAGAATGGCCAAATAGGGAATATGGAATATCCTCTTTCCCAGAATCCTGCTCTGACTTTACATGCTTGAGTGTGTCTTCATTCTCTGGACACGATTTCGGACTCGTTTGGCTTTCCCTGCATAACCAGCGACCCTTATCAATTAGGACTGCATCATTTGGTCCCACCCTGGCATTCAGAGTAACGCAATGCGTTGGCTCATTGAAGCCGTCTCTTGTGCTTGTGGCATTAAAGTATGACAAATCCTGTATGGCATTTGTGTGAGCCTCATTGATTGAGGGCAGCCTGGGGGAATTTGTACCTTTAAGGCCTTCTCTTTTCTTGACTTTGTGGGCTGAAGAAGATCTCTTCTCATCAGAACTAAATCCTTTAGAGCCTTGTCCATAAAGCCGCTCAATAGTACTTTTTACGTAACCTTTGGCAATAGACAACTTGCATGGATCTTCCTCTTCTCTTGATTCGCCTGAGGATTGGTGTTCTTTTTTGTCAGAAGATTCAAATTGGTATTCTGCCGAATCAGAACTTGGGCTTCTCGGCTGTGTCTGTCTCTGCTGTATGTCTGTAGTGTTCTTAGCTAGAAACATGTCTCTGATGGATTTCACTTTGTTGGTCTGAATGTGTACCTCTGAATCTTTTGCCAAAGCACTGTTCTTGGAATCATAGCTGAATGCTAATGAGGATGAGACTGAATCCATTGATGCCCTATCTGTGGTTTTGGTAATCTCTGCTGCCTCTAGATTTGGTTCATTGATGTGGTTCAAGAGCTGTTCGCCAAATGTTTGTGCTGTATTATAAGGTCTCTTACACACTGATTTTTCCTGGTCCTGTAGACTGCAGATAAGCTTTGCAACAGTGCTTGCTATTTCTTCCTTAAAATTAATGTCATTTTCCTCCCACTCTGTGGCTTCATTAGACATCTCCTCAAAGTCCTCCTGGTAGATGGTGTAGCATTCTGGCGCTTCTAGGATCACCTGTTCCTCTTCTGAATAAGTCCCACTTTCCATACACAAGTCTTGATGTTGTATTTCATCCACTTCTGTATTTGATTCAATATGATCAAAATGAGAAATACCTTGCACCTCAGGTAATGCAACATCCCTCTCGTTGTTCCAAAGTCCTGAAATCTTCTCTTTTGAATATATCTGTTCTACTACATCTTTCAGCCCAGGACTTTTCACAGTAAGATTCTCTTCTTTATTGAAAGTCTTTTCCTCAGGAAAGATCTCACTCTCGTTCTCCTCCAGTTGGCGGAACTTTTCTTTCACAGAGAAACTTAGTTTTCCTGTACAGGTAATAAGTGACTCCTCTGATAATTTAGTTCCTTCCTCTTCAACAGTGTCTATGATTTTTTCGATATCATTTACCGCTTTTTCTATGACAACTTCTTTTTTAAATAATGTCTTCTCTACTTCAGAACTACTTTCTTCCCATGTACCTCTTCCCTCATCAATTTCCCATTGTCTCTCTTCCTTTTCTTGATGTTTCTTGACAGTCTCTTCTTCTTCCTGTCGCTTGCGTCTTACTTTCTCCATTCCTTGCAATCCTGTTCTCTTTAACCCCATTTCTCGGCACATTTCTGCCTCAAAGCTAGATTCACTAGATGACATATCCTCGCAGATATCTGAGTCAGGTATCGCATCACCCTGAAAAGTTCTCTTAATGTTGGAAAAGATCTCATTTCTCAAATCTCGTTGGTATTTATCAGTGATCACAAGATTGTCCATATCAGGTCTTGCCTGTGAGCCTGCTGTGAGGTGTGCATTTATAGCTCTGTCAATAACTGAATTAACATAGATGCTCACATAATCTTCCAGCACAAACTCTGAGAAACTAACCATCTGCTCTTTCGAGCGGTGCTCTGAAACGCCATTCATATTCCTCTCTGGGAGTGAATCACTTACTGTGTCAGTGTCTTCCATCTGATTGCAAATCATGTACTCTACATCTGCATGGTTGAGGGCTGCCAGCTCCTCTCGGACTCTCTCAGGAACACCTAGATGTTCCATCAGCACTTGGATTGAATGTTCTTCCTCCTCTATACTTGACCTGTGATGGGACTCACTCCCACCCCTAATTCTTGCTTTATTGTTCAGTACTTGGAAGCCCTTCCAGTTCTGAAGCAGCTGAACAGATGCTGAGTTGTAGAGGTCAGATAGACTTATCATTAGATGTTCTGCATCCTCTATTACTGCCAGGTCCTGTAGAGACTGCAGCATGAGCATTGCCTCAGAACTGCTTAGGTTGGCCTCAGTCTGACATGTATTTAAATGGCTTAAGCCATCCTTTAAAGTCATGATAGAAAGAAAGGCAAGGAGTACCCTGGAGGAAGAGCTAAACTTAGATGCCAAGGATGAAGAAAAATCTGGTAGATGTTTGGATGTTTTCAAACATAATGACCGCTTGTGTTGTGTGATCTCACGAAGTGACTGAATGGAATTGCAAAGCTGATCAAGTACTGGCTTCATATCGGGCCTTACAGCCATTTTAACTGTATAGTATTTTTGTGCTTGCAGATCTATCAGCTCTGTTAGAGGCTTTGTTTGGATATTAACTGGTCTCCTCAAAGTATTTTCTGTGTCATACGAGGAGGTCTTACTTATTAGCTCAGAAATCTGTTGATTTCCATTTGTTTTTGTTAAGTGATCACTTTGTTCTTTGTCTGAAAGTGCTGGCTTTTTGGTGTTTGGCGAATATACATGGATTCCTTTCTCATCAAATGTGTCCTTTGTTGATGGTTGTATTGTCTTAGAAGATTGATAATTGAACAGTGATGCTTTTACCATTGTGTTATTTTTGGGTATAGCTTCTAAACAGGACTGTGCTGGAATCTGTTGAGATTGTAGCCAGAGTTCAACATAGTCTGATGTTTGCTGTGTCATTGTGCCTTTGCTGAGGGATGCATTATGGAGGTTTTCCTTTGGCAGAACTTGTAGGTTGTTTTGTTCTTTATCAACCAATTGTGGGCTTGGGTCGTCTGTACTCGTTTGAACACACTCTGTTTGAGGCTTTAGTCCATTCCCACTATTATTTCTCCTTTTCAGAAGTTTTTGAACCGCTTTTGCTCTGAAATGTTTTATAGCTCCTTTCTGGCTCAATATATCAGCTCTTATTTTCTTTATTTCTTTCAGGATGTCATCTTTTTTATCTCTCTGCTTTCTTTCTGGATAAGCAGACCTAAACAAGTGATTCTTTTTCACTATTACTCTCACTGACTTCCTCTTTGTGGTTGTATCAACAGTAATAACTCCTCTAGATACCGAGGCTTCTGAGGATGCAGTAACTGGTGTTACTGACACCTTGGCCCTTTGTGTTGAGGAGGTGTTTGTTTTGTAAGTGGAAGCATATGGTTTATCTTTTTTCCTAATTGACTGACATTTGATAGTTGCCAAGGTCTCAGATTTCATATCTTCATTAAAGTAATGGAATGTTTTATCTGAGGATACTGTGTCAGAAGATGCTATATAGCCATGTTGCGTATTGCCTGAGAAGTTCTCTTGACAAATCTGCTCTTCACAGATGTGTAACACTGCTTTTTTCTGATAGTCCTGGAACTGGAGGACTTCTGAAGATCTGTAGTCACTGGACTGTATCGCTGTGGTGGTGTTCGTATCAGAGGGAAGAGTGCATCGAGGCTTGGGAACAGGGTGGTTCTGCTTCACCTCTCCATTGTCCAGATCTTCCATGTAAGAGTATGAAGAGTTCTTATGAATTTCACTAGCAGTTATGATGCTCTCGATGGATCCTTGTTTGTGAGCAAGTGGGGAACAAAGCCGCTCTAACTCCATGCTTACCTTACAGTCTTCCTCAGGGCAGGAGCGGCTGCTGTTATTGGGGTCACTCTTGTTGACCTCTATGGCACCAGGATCATTTTGAGGGGGTAAGCTATCCGCTAAATTAGCTTCCAGGTCAGGACAGGGAAGAGTGGCTGCTAGAAATTGATTGCACACATTGGAGCGACTGACTGTGGTTGTCCAATGTATTGTTTCCTCCTCTTTAATAGTGAGGCGTACCTTCATTTCAACGGTCATACTTCCATCTTGATTGACCCGAAAGGATTTCTCAATGTCATCATCAGAGGGCATGTGTGAGTCATCCTCTCTCTCACCATCCAGACTGGTGATTATTTCTGTTTCAGAAACTGACTCAAGATGATATCCAGTAGCTGCTTCCACAGAGCCATTTGGGTTGCTTGGAAAATCACACATACTTCCTGGCAAACTGCTTTGTATTTGATTCACAATGTAGCTTTCTGAAGATAGGGAGAAGGGACAAGATTTGGCGCTGCGGGATTTCTTTTTTCCTTTATAATGTTGGTGATATGTTGACAGATGAAGAGTTGTTGGATCAAGTCAGGACAGCAGTAAAGCAATGCAAGTGAGAAAAATAGGAACACAGATTAGAGAGAGAGCATGTATGCTATAATCCATATTGAAGAAAGTGGGTCACTGTAGGTATTACAGTCGATATGAATGCCTCAGCACTTGCTTCAAGACAGTCTCAGTAATAGATTATCTTGACATGCAGTAAGACACATGTTTTATAGTATTGAATATCTGCAAAGTTACTTTTTCCTCATTATTATGGCAGTTGAGCTCTGTTCTGGAATAAAAGTAAAATTAATCAACTTACTGGTTATTGGACGCCGCCGTCCCAGTCTTTTAGCCGGTAGCCACTTTGGTGGAGATGACTTCTGGACATCATAGTTGCTTTTTTTGAAGGGTTCTCGGCCAGCGGCCACCAATACCCCAGAGCATAAGATCAATGCAGGAAGCCCATCCACCTATGATAATGTGAAACATCTTTATCATTTGTCAATAAAGCAGATATAAAATATTAGTGTAGTTAGTAGTCATTCTACAATACAGTGCACTTCATAATTGTCGGATTAGGTCATTTATTAAAGTTAAGAGTTAACAAAGTCAAATTCAAGCAGAGTGTGGCTTTAATAAAGGGCAGTAGGGTCCGATGTCATTCTTAGACTCATTTTATGGACAAAAATAGTTATTCAACTCTTCAAAAAA
Organism: Rhinichthys klamathensis goyatoka; assembly: GCF_029890125.1. Classification (NCBI taxonomy): domain Eukaryota; kingdom Metazoa; phylum Chordata; class Actinopteri; order Cypriniformes; family Leuciscidae; genus Rhinichthys; species Rhinichthys klamathensis. The sequence continues at coordinate 718,266 of NW_026606849.1, read as the reverse complement.
TATCTTCTTTCGTGCTCCACAGAGGAAAGAGAGTTGTACAGGTTTGGAATGACATAAGGGTGAGTAAATGATTACAGACTTAGCAGAGGATGTGTATGTTGTGTAAGAGCATTGCAGATCTACATTGACTGCACTAGCAGCCAATGGCGTGAGTCTGAACAGTTGTTTATTTGTTTTAGGGACTGAAAAAAGGGTGTAGCCTAAAAGGCTATTCCAGAAGTTAGTGAAAGCAATTTTGTGCACCTATGAGGTCTGCGGATTGATATCACCAATGGTTCCTGGCTTCCTCTTGGCCTTTAACCCAATATAGTTTTTATTGGATTTTATAGAGAAATTTGAACAGAGGACTAACACCTGCTCCTCAGTTTTTGATCAGGGTTAAATGTTACAGTGTGTGCTTAACATGCTTGTTACGCAGGCTGGTAGAGGTTGAAGCTATAAGGGCTTTCACACCGCAGGAACGTCATCATAGTTCTTTTGACTATAATCGTAAGTACCCACTTTTGGCTAGTTTGCAACGCATGACTTTAGTTATAGGAATGCCTTTTTGAGGGGACTAAATTAGCTCCTACTTCAGAGTGGAGTCTAACATGGGACAATAGGATCTTTACCAGTGACGTAAGTGTGTGTCGTTTGGCCAAGCGCATGCGAAACGCTGGCACCCACCATTTAAAAAAAAAAAACTTTGTAAATAGACAGTTTACATAAATTAAGCGTAGTGTCAGTTATGGCACGTCACGTTAGTCAAGCTCGCATCAGCTGACTCTCAGCTGATCCACGTCTACCTATAGGAATATGACGCCTAGTACTGTATACATATATAAGCTCCTTCAGTATTTTGTTCTTGGGGAACCAGTCTGGAGGCTAGTTCCTATAACTGAGTTCCTATAACTACCTGGTGCGAAAGCCCCTTTCTTATATGGTATACAGTTCCCAGAGCATCAGCTACTGCAGAACAAATTAAAGAGAATGTCTCGGATTAAGCATGTAATCCTGTTTCCTTGAGTAGGCGTTACATATCTCAGCCACACTCCCTTTATAGCTTTTTTACAGAAATCTGAGGGAGATTATGCAAGCACACTCCTATAGGCAGCTGATTATGCAGCACTTATTAGGTGGTGTCAAGCGACATCAGCCGATGAATTGGAGTGATTCTATAGGACTTCAGGTAATCGTCACACCTGAAAGGTGTTCTTGTAGTATCAGCACTAAATTATTGGACTAACTGAGGCCCATATGGATTTATAGAGAAATATGAACACATTATCACTCCCAACCCGTCACATATTGACACTTGGTCAGGGCGTTCAGGGCACTCCATTGCTTTCAGTTGTTTGCCATATCCGTCAGATGAAGACGCATTTAATACTTTGCATTTGTAAAAGTAGTAGATTTTTTGGATTAACTAACCCCACCCGAAGAAAAGAGTGGAAGGTTTAATCACTGAAAATGATCGCAGTCCATGAATGGACGAGGTAATATCTCATTCAAAAGATACAGCCAAACTTTAGCATGACACAATCGACACGAGAGCCAATGGCATTTCACAATCAGAGCTGACGTAACGCTAAGCTTCGCAGCTAATGTTGAACGTGCACATGATCTGAGCTTCACGGCGGATCGTTTTTGGGTCCGTTTCACACACAAATCAATCGTCTGGCCTCTGAACACTTGGAATATTTGTACTTTTTGAATAAATTGTGACTCTAGTCGTATCTGCTGGTTATATCCTGTGTTTTATATTATATAATACACAAATGGGTATGTTTAGGGGGTCGAGGTTGGGTTACGTGCTCAAACATTTCTAAATGTTGTAAATAAAATAAATGTAAATTAAAAAATCACACCCCAACATATATGTCATAATGGCAAAATTATACCCCAATATATAATGTCATCATGAGGATATATTTCCCATTCCCATCGCATCTGTGTGTGACACCAAAGGCTTCTCATTGAAAGTTCCTGCACGTGGAAAAATAACGTTACAAGTCCCGCCCAAGGGGTCCTACCCAAGTGTTGAGAATATATATATATATATATATATAGGTTACTCTATTGAATGTGTACTTCATAAATAACCATAAATAACAATCATGCCCTGAAGAACACTTAAGTTAGCATTATTAATAAAGCTGGTTTGGTGGTCTATATGCCGTGCCTCTTTTTCCCTTCTGTGTTCTATCCCAGATTGCAGAGTATAATAGGATGAAATGGTAAAGAGGATTAGCATCACTGGGCAGCAGGTCTTCCTCGGTCTGTAAATGCTATTTATGACTGGGCCAGCTTACTTGCACCAGAGCCACACCTGACATGGTCACCACTCTAATCAAATAAAACACTCTGGAAATAGAGTCATAGTTTATTTTTGTTTGCATGTGTCCAAAGCGTGCATGTATAGCTTGGTGTTGCGTCCTGTTTTACATTTAAATTGTGGCACAGTAATAATGCAAGTTTACTGAGAATAAGGGGAAACCTGGGAGAGAAACATTATTTTTTGAGTTCCGTTTGATGCCTGTAGGGGTGCAAAAAAACCAAACATTTAATCCTTTCAGGTCAATGGACCAAATTAAAGGAGTAGTTCACTTCAGAATTCAAATTTCCTGATCATTTACTCTCCCTCACGTTATCCAAGATGTTCATGACCTTGTTTCTTCAGTCAAAAAGAAATTAAGATAAATATTTGCACGTTCGCTCTGTAAACACTGGGTCGGTTCTTCCGCCTACGTCCCGCTTGACCTTTCACCCTGATCACGTAATGTGTGTCGCATCACAGCTCGAGCAAGACCAGCATTAGTAGTTAAAAGTATCTAAATGTTTATTTTGTTATAAATGTCGGCTGGTTTGTCTAGATCAGACTCTTATTCCTCGGCTGGATCGTGTCGAGACTTTGAAGCTGCACTGAAACTCACATCTGGACCTTCCAAGTAGATTATCAGGAAATTTTCATTCTGAAGTGAACTACTCCTTTAAATCGAAAAACCAATTTAAATCATAGATTTAAAGAACTGAAGTTAACACTTTACAATAAGGTTTATTAGTTAACATTAATTAATATATTAACTAACATGAACTAAACATGAGCAATCCATTTGTTACAGTATTTATTAATCTTTGTTAATGTTAATAAAAATACAGCTGTTCATGTTAGTTCACATTGCATTAAATAATGTTAACAAGATTTTAATATAGTATTAGTAAATGTTGAAATTAACATTAACAAAGATTAATAAATGCTGTATACATGCAGTTCATTATTAGTTCATGTTAACTAACGAACCTTATTGTAAAGTGTTACCGAACTGAATGAAAAATAAAATATCGCAACTAAAAATGAATGCAATCTGGTGGCAAAATCCTTACCCTTCTTCCTTCAGGTGTGTGTAACTTGAGTACAGGGAAGTGCATGACCTCTGACATGTGATCTAAGAGTGCTTCGAACGAGTATGTCGTCCTCCTCTGCAGCGTCAGCGTGTGCTTCACTTCTGGCTCTCCGTTGCTGAAAAGCACCAGCCGTTTTGGCGTATGCAGCAGGACCCGCTCGTTCCTCCTCGCGCTGTAGACTCCGCGTTGAGCAGGGCTGTGCGTGTACCAAGCTAATCGCCGGGCGCTAACGGGTCGAGCGTGGTACCAGGGCGGCGGCTTCCGGCGCGCGCGCTCCAGGTCAATGGGTTTGACGGTTCTGCGATCAGAACAAATGTAGGATTGCCCATGATGCAACTGTTCAAGGGACCGAACCGACGTATGACCTCGAGGAGTCGTGATGGTGCGGACTCCAAACGGTAGCGGCACGCGCTTCGATAAGCTGTCCAAGAGAGCCCCGAAGGTTTTGAAGGTGCGGTTGTTGATGATCACAGGTAGACCACTGAACTGGGAGTCTCCGCTTTTGTAAAAGCACACGCGTTTAGAGGAGGTCTTCTCCGTGATGTGTGGTTGCCGGGAGGTCATCTGAGTGTGACCACTAGCGGTGGACTGGGCCGGTGGAATAGCCTTCCTCACAACCGGAGCTTCACTCATCATCATCATCACGATTCAGCCGCATCCTACATGAAGGAATGCATGACATTAACTCAAAGAACTCAAAAATGTAGAATGATTATGGCCACTTTAAATAGTAACAAATCATGCTTTTGCCCAGGTGAAAGCATTTACCCTGTGGTGAAACTCCAGCTTTTAATGTTGTTTATGTGTCTATGTGGTGTTTTTAATATGCTTTAAGACACACCATGTGTAAGTTCATAAGTCGACAGCATTGCTGAGTATTTTCTGCTTAAAACTGCAGTGAACCAAAGACAGTCTCAAAAACACGGCTTGAAATCGCTGGTGTTTCTGACATCACAAACGACCTTGTAACCAATCAGATCAACGTGTGATCGTCAACCAGTGGATCTCTGAGCTGAGGGAGTGAGTGGAGGCGGGGCTCATTTGCATATTCATAGACCCGCGCATACTAAATGAGGCAAGGGTGTCGAGTTACACTAAACCCAATAGTGTTGACAAGAACAAACGTGGGATAAAAAAAAACATTTTCTGAAGCAACATGCCAGTTCAGTAGCATTACTCGTACCCGAGCGCTTCACATCACGACTGCACTGCTGCAAGTTTACTACGCCAGAAAAGACAAATAGAGCTGGTTATGTGATGCGAACCTCAAAATGTATTAGTTTACAAATCATGCACTATGGTAAAAGTGTTTTGAGATCATAAAACAGTATTTTGCAAGGAGCCACGTGAAAATAAGTATTTATTAACTCTTTTCCCGCCAGCGATTTAAAAAAAAAGTTGCCAGCCACCGTCAGCGTTTTTGATAATTTTCACAAAGGTTTCATGGCCAGAATATTTTGTTGTATGAATATCTAAACATGCATTAAATATCAAAAGAAAGAACAGATCCTGTGCATTCATGCATTCTTTTTTATCAACACTTGTGGGTAAGTTTCATTTAAAAAAAGCAACATTCAGCAAAAAGCTGAGAAAAACACAGACTCAGGACGATGATTAAACACAAATGTGGATCGAGTCCATCAACAGCCCTAATGCTTGCGCAGTCGTTATTCCTTCCCGGGTCGACGTCTCATTCAGTAAAAGTACGCGGTTTTGGTTTATATGCCGTTTAAAATTGATGACCGCGTTATTTTTCATATGCATCTGCTTACATGTGAAACCGCATGTTTCTGCATCTTCTTCTCCACGTGTGTGTTGATCAGGAGATGCAGACTCTTTCAGGAGATGTGTAACAGCGCCCCCTACCGTACAACAGGGGAAACACGGAAACACCCGTCACTGGCGCGGGAAGAGTTAATCAATAATCTGGCTTTACAGTTCAGTGCTCGCTGTTTTACTGTGTCTGTTGTTAACGTCAGATGGAAACTGCAATGATTTGCATGTATTGGTAGTTTTCTTTGCGTTCTGCGTTTGGAGAAAAATGTAGGTAGAGGTTCGTTTTTCCAGTGATCTTAAGTTGGAAGTGTATTTAATGTCTATAATTGCTACAGCTTCCAAACACACATATCTTTTCAGCAGATTTGTTATAATATTGGGCATTACTGGAGATAACATTGGATTATGTTTTCAACCACATTACAAATAAGCTTTGTGATTGCATTTTCTTAAATCACCATATAGATATAAGTTGAGTTGTTCAAGCCTGTTTGTGTGGATCACAGACTGTACATCCCTTTAATGTTGTTTACTGTTCAACAGGTCTGGATTAAACCATCAGAGCTGTGCTCAAATCAGCCAGTTCATCTACGTAATACCACGACACCATCATAATCACTATATTATAAATGCTAAACGACAATCTTACACAAAACTCCTGTTGAATTTATGTGGAAACGGCATTCTTTAAAAGGTAAACTAATTAAGATATTTTCATTGAAAAAAAAAATCCAATATCAATTTTGATACTCAGGATTAAATCTATGAACGCTCTATCATTAAGTTACTATAAGGAAACGGTTTGGGCTTTTTTTCAACGTGTAGAAAGCACACATTTCCTAAACTAATGTCGCTTAATGCTCTGAATGCAGATTATCCGTGGAGGATTTTCCCGGTGACGACGAAACCGCTCCAGAAAACACTTCTCGAGTCTAAACAACACAACACTACATGTACAGTCACAGAGGTGGAAGATACTCACTGTGTTACTCGTTCCAGCGAGTTAGCGTGAACATTTGCTCAAACGCCGGACAGAGAAGCTGTGATGGAGGCCGAGGTATTCTCGGCCACTTAATCTTTTCTCGCTTGTAATCTCACCAACCTGTGTGTGTGTGTGTGTGTGTGTGTGAGGGAGAGAGATGAACACGCTAAGCACATCACCCGAACACACCTTCTCTTGTGTAAGAGTAAAGAATAACTCATCAATAAAAGAAATAACACGGTACGTCTGAAAAATGGTCAAATATTCTCAAATATTATTCAATATTTTTTACTCTCACTGTAACAAACTGATGAGGTGAACAAACAAATGTTCTTAAGTTCACATTATTAGTGTAAACAGTGAAACACTTCTGTTTGATCCATGATGATTCTTACTGAAATATGATTGTCAAATATAATCAATTCTGTATTTACAGAACTATAACTACACAGACAGTGAGACCATTATACTATAATAGCAATAAAATTGATTTATTTGCATAAACTGTAACCCATTACAATTTCATGATGATAAAGGAGGACACGCAAGTCGATTAAAACTTTCCCTCATTAATTCAGCCATAAACATGATCAAATCGATGTATAAAACATGTTCTTCTGTCATCTGACGCTGGTCACACGTGTGGTTCCGTTCCCCGGTTCTTCTGCTCCAGAACAAAAAAGAAAATTATATATTTATCCCTGGATCTCTTAGCGTTTACAGTCGTTTTTAATTCTTTTCCCGCCGGCGTTTTTGACCATTTTCACGAATGTTTCATGATGGCCTCCAGAATAATATCTGAACATGCAATATATACTGTAAAAAGGAATAACAGACCCTCTGCTTTTAAAGCAGCACTGAGTAGGAATTCCGCTTTTGTCAAACAGCGCCCCCTAGAGTCGCTGTGGAGCACTTGTACTGTCGTGAATAGCACTCACGCAGAGATGGCTCGCACTCACGGCCGGATCCCCTCCCCCTGTACACCGGCACCTGTTCAGTAGGATGGACGCTGTAACGAGTGGAAATAAGGTGTGGCCCCTTTAAGAGCTGCGCGCGCCATGTTTAACTGTCGGCAGTCTGTATTGTATGTGCGCCTCGAACACCACATGTATACGGCGCCGGGTTATTTCTGTTTGATGCTCATTTTATCAGAATTTTATCAGATTTGTTTTTTTTACAAATTTGTTTACAAAACTCTTCTTCTTCTTCTCTGTGGGCCTCGAGTGAGTTCGCGTAGTGTAACAGCGCAGCGCTTCTGTGTTGTACGTCAGAACGAAGGCTCACTATTGGCCGACGCTGGTCATGTGTGTGATGCTGGCCAATAGTGAGCCTTCGTTCTGACGTACAACACAGAAGCGCTGCGCTGTTACACTACGCGAACTCACTCGAGGCCCACAGAGAAGAAGAAGAAGAGTTGAATAAAGTCGTTATTTTTGTTGTTTTTTTGCGCACAGAAAGTATTCTCGTCGCTTGATAAACTTAAGGTTGAGCCGCTGTCGTCACTCGGACTATTTTAACGATGTCTTTAATAACTTTCTGGGCCGGCAAGTTTCAATTACAGACCATTTTGATTTATATGCTGTTTAATGTTGATAATCGCGTCATTTTACACATGAGATTCCTCTCTTCTGCTTCTTCTTCTCCTCCTGTGTGTTGATCCGGAGACTCAGCACTCTTCAGGAGATGTGTAACAGCGCCCCCTACTGGATAACAGTGGGAACACGACAAGCCCAACAAGCCTGTCAATGGAGGGGAAAGAGTTAACTTAAAGATACAAAACAAAAGAAATGGGTTTTATGATGTATATATTTGAGAACAGAACTCCCCAAACATGCAAAACTCTGCTGTGAGCTAATCTGTGTGTGAACACGTGATGTTCTGACCCGCTGAGAATCATGAAGAGTGTGTAAAGGAGTGAAAACACACACACACGAGAGAGACTCGCTCGCTCAGCATGTACCCTGAGGTATTCATCTGGAATGTGTGGATCTATATTTAACCCTTTGCAGTTTTCCAGGCGCCGGCTTCAGATCCCCGAGCGAGCATTGCTTATACTGGGAAAACATCCAAGACATGTTTGGGATAAACATGGGATTTGTTTGATATGTCTGTGGACCCGCAAAAGTGCATGCAGAGAAAACATGAAGCGAAGCGGCCCTGCTGTGTCACATGATCCTCCGGCACTCTCTACACTGACTGCAGGAGAACGGGGTCTAATCAAAACAAAACTGCATACAGTATTTGAACATGTTGATGGCTCACGGTTTATACGGTAAACCCCAACACATATTCATAAACTCACTTCTGCACGGGCCCTTCTCAATGCGTTCATGAAACCCCGAAATGACAAATACAATAAAAAGGGAACACTTTACACTAATGTTCATTAGTTAACATGAACGGTAACACTTTACTTGAAGGGGTGTGCATAAGACTGACATGACACCTTCATAAACATGACATAGCAGATTAATTATCAAACTTAAGAAAGCACTTAGCTTTATGGGTTAACATTACATTAAACTGTCAGGTGGCTGGTTTTGACATTGGCTGTCATGAGGCCGTTATAACATTTTAATGACAAATTCAATGTGTATCACTGTAGTTGAGGTCACGAAACATATTCATGACACAGTTATAATGCCTCATGACAGCCAATGTCAAAACCAACCGCATGACAGTTTAATGTAATGTTAACCCATAAAGCTAAGTGCTTTCTTAAGTTTGATAATTAATCTGCTATGTCATGTTTATGACATATTTATGACAGGTTGTGTTGTCTTAGTAATTTCAAGTTGTCATAACAAAGACATCTCAAACAATGTCATATTTGCATTAAAAATGTCATAATTGAGCGAAAGACACTTAACGACAGTTGTCATAAACATGCATAAACCCTCCTTGTGTCATGTCATGATTATGAAGGTGTAATGTCAGTCTTATGCACACCCCTTCAAGTAAAGTGTTGCCACATGAACTAAGAATGAACAATACTTCTACAGCATTTATTAATATTAGTTCATATTAGTTTCAACATTTACTAATACTTTATTAAAGTCAAAGGTTGTATTAGTTAACATTAGTTAATGCACTATGAACTAATGATGAACAGCTGTATTTTTATTAACTGACATTAACAAAGATGAATAAATACTGTAACAAATGTATCGCTCATTGAGCAAGCATAATACATTAACTAATGAACCTTATTGTAAAGTGTTACCAATATAAAAATTAAATATTTTACCCTATATACTAAGCAAAAATGTAATAATCAAATGTATACTATAAAATTAAACTCTGCATAGTCTTTACCGTATAATTAAACACATTGATTCTTATTGAAGTTACTAAAGTTATCAGTGAGTGATTCTCTTGTCTTTTGTTGTGTGATTATTAGGCTACTGTCACTTTAAGAGTGAATGCACTGATCTAATATACTGACACACGCTGGGAACGCTACGGGGAGCGGGAGACACCATTCTCACCCGAACAGGTTATTTAACCATACAAATGATTTATAAACGGTTTTATTAAGTTGAAATAGTTCCCCTTCAAGACAAAACCAACTGCGTTTAGTTAAAAACTCGCCAAGATGGGCATTTATGACATATTTTTGTGAGTATTAGTCCGTTTAAGCGCACACTGAAGCCGGACCTCGGATCACACGCGCTGAAACAGCGGCTCGATACTCTTTTAACTCTATTTTTAATATCGTCCGGCGGGAGATTGTATATCACCACATGTTACGTGATTTGACTGATTTGTTATGCTAAGAAGGGCGACAGCGCAGGTTTTCATGATCGTTGAAAGCCAAAATCAAAAGCGAAAGTAAAATGCTAGTCAATAAATCATGTTTGAGAGCGAGGGGTTCAAAACCACACTTGACAGGCAAATTCTCTTGTCCCAATCAAGTTTTCGCAACTTCACTTTGAAATAAAGGTTACAGATATGACGGCTAAGACAGTGACGGGGAGACGGGAGGACAGAACCTGCAAGTCCTCACTGCAACATAAAACAGTCCTGGAATTATGAGTTGCATGGTTCATTTTGTGCTAAATCATGCTAGCTACATGTTAAAACATACTAGCAGCATGTTATGTTAGCACCATGCTAAGTCATGCTAGCATCGTGTTAAATAATGTAAGCTAAATGTTAGCAATGTGCTAAATCATGCTAGCTACATGTTCAAAAAATGCTAGCACCATGCTAATTCATGCTAGAATCATGCTAGCAACATGTTAAAAAATGTTAGCAAAATGTTGAAACATGTTAGCAATGTGCCAAATCATGCTGGCTATATGCTAAAACATGCTAGCACGGGTTCTTTAACTCTAGCGTGACGCTTGGTGCTCTTTTTTTATATTGCCCTTTTTCCTATCACTTATTTTATTAATAATCATAAATTAGGTATCATTCAAAAGCTAAAACTCTCAGTATTCATTTTGAGAAAACCATTTTAAAATTTTATATTGCGGAACGGTACTTTTAATTCCTTATAGTGGCTCCTCGAGTGGGCGGTGTCTATTTTATAATCAAAACCTTTTCTAATCTTGACAAAATGCATATGGATGGAAAGGTCTGAGACTCTGGCTTCCATATTTGGTAATTGTTTTTCTGAAAGAAGTGATATTGAGACAGAAATGTTTACATTTGTGACAGGAGAACCCATAGTAGAATCAGTGGAATGTGTGTGACACCCGGTGGACATTTTTGGTAAAGCGCCAAAACAAAATCTCATAGGAACTTACATTTTTGTGATATCAACTTTCAAATATCAAATTTCCAACAAAACTTAAATAGACATATGGCTTTAAATAGACATTTCATGGCATTTTCAGAGTAAAAAAAAATATTTTGTAAAATATTATGTAAAAAGTATGTGTGTGTGTGTGTGTGTGTGTGTGTGTGTGTGTGTGTCACTATTCTTTAGGTGCAAATGTGGAACTTGTTTGATAAACAGGAACATCGTGTGAAGCTTCTCTGAGACGTGTGAAACACATTTACACACATTCATACACACACAAACACACATCCGCACACACACACTCATATGCACACAAACACATTCATACACACACACACACATACACACACAAACACACACATACACACACAAACACACACACACATACACACATACATTCATACACACACAAACACACACACACACAAACACACATTCATACACACACACACATACACACACAAACACACACAGTCACACGCACACACACACACTCTCACACGCACACACTCACATACACACACACAATCTCGCACACACTCTCATACACAAGCAAGTGAGTGTGTGTGTATGTGTGTGAGAGTGTGTGTGTGTGTGAGAGAGAGAGAGTGTGTGTGTTTGTGTGTGTGTGTATGCGAGTACGCGTGTGAGGGAGTGTGTGTGTGTGTGTGTGTGTGTGTGCGCGCGTAAGAGAGTGTGTGTGAGTCAGTGTGTGTGTGTGTGTGTGTGTGTGTGTGCGTGCGAGTGTGTGTGTGTGTGTGTGTGTGACAGAAATGTATAATCCTGTAAATATGTGTCTCCAGGCTTTATCAGGTTCATAAGCTCGTTCTCAATCCCAGTCCAGTTGTGCTGATGATAAATATAGACACACACACACACACACACACACACACACACACACACACACTGTATAGGAGCTCAATAACACAGCCAGATATTCCTCACACTGATTTACACACTTACATCTATAAATATCTCTGACACACACGGATGCTTTTGTTACTCGTGTGTGTTAGTGGAGTACATCTATAAATGTACCTGATATTACAGGAATACTGACTAAAAACTGTCTGTGTGTGTCTGTGTATGAATGTGTGTTTGTGTGTATGTGTGTTTGTGTGCGTATGAATGTGTGTTTGTGTGCATATGAGTGTGTGTGTTTGTGTGTGTGTGTGTGTTTGTGTGTGTATGAATGTATGTGTGTGTGTGTGTATGAATGTGTGTGTCTGTGTATGAATGTGTGTGTGTGTGTGTGTGCGTGGGTATGAATGTGTGTGTGTGGGTATGTGTGTTTGTGTGCGTGGTATGAATGTGTGTTTGTGTGTATGTGTGTTTGTGTGCGTATGAATGTGTGTTTGTGTGCATATGAGTGTGTGTGCGTATGTGTGTGTGTGTGTCTGTGTGTGTGTGTGTGTGTGTGTGTGTGTGTGTGTGTGTGTGTGTGTGTGTGTGTGTGTGTGTGTGTGTGTGAATGTATGTGTGTGTGTGTGTGTGTGTGTGTGTGTGAGTAAGTGAGTGTGCGTGTGAGTGAGTGTGTGTGAGAGTGTGTGTGTGTGTGTGGAAGAGAGTGTGTGTGTGAGAGAGAGTGTGTGTGTGTGTGTGTGTGTGTGAGAGAGAGAGAGAGTGTGTGTCTGTGTGTGAGAGTGTTTGTGTGTGTGTTTGCCTCCAAACATTGTCTTCCTCTCAAACACAAACCTTTACTTATAAAACACACTCAAATGTGTCGCACATTAAATAAAACAAAAATCATGAATATCTGAACTGTTTTCCAGACATTAATGAACATCTTCTGATCCTCAGACTCTGCTCAGGTCAACCAAAGGTCAATCTCAATATAAGTACATTTCAGAAAGAACATTTGAGACAAAGTTTATACTTGATGAAACATTATTGAGAACTGCATTAATTATTCTAATGAATAACAGTTTCATATTCACAGTTTCCCCGAGTACTTTGAATCTGTTCCTCACATTATTGCTAGCATTAGCCAATAATTATATATTTTTAGTAGCCTACGCATTCACAGATTATGATCATATTTTAGTCACGTGTGCAAAAGAGCCTCGAACAGTTCAACACGCAAGAACGAGCGAGTGAAGCGGGAACGCGCAACATCTAGAAACGCGTTCTTCAAAAGTTGAACTTATTTTAACAAGCGTTCAGAGCGTGACGTCACGCACGCGACGCCGCAATGACGCGACGCTCAAACGCGTTCACACAGAACAACAATAGAGAAGTAGCGAGGAGAAGTGTGTGTGTGTGTGTGTGTGTGTGTGTGTATGAACCGGGAAGTTTTAACTCGAGCACGAACATCATTTACACACAATACAGCAGAATAGAGTTCAGATCAGCAGAGTTTGACTCCAGGAGGAATTCATTTAAACAGAGGAACAAACACAATATGCTTTCCTTTTATTTTTCAAAAATACAAAAAAACAAAGAAAAAATAAAATAAACAAAAAATGATTCTGTAAGGGTTTTACTGTACAGTTCATTTTACACTGACAATATTTACAGTAGAGGCACCAGAGTTATTATCATATTAGTGTTTTTGTCCTGCTTTACCGAAAGAGAAATATTGCACATTTTGAAACTCAAATTATGCTTTAATGCTGCCGTTTTAATAGGTTTGACTACTCAAAAAAAAAAAAAAAAGTGAAACCATTTAAGGGCCTCTGAAACTTCATCTCTAGGGGAATTACACCAGTGGATCCCTGAGCTGAGCGAGTGAGTGGAGGCGGGGCTCATTTGCATATTCATAGAACCGCCGCGAATACTAAATGAGGCAAGAGTGTCGAGTTACGTTCAAGATATTTTAATGAAAAAAAACACATTTAAATATGTAATTTTATTGATCAAAGATGAGTTTTAAGGGATAAAACGATCGACTGCAGGGGAACTTTAATATTATAAACAATCCTGGCAAATGAGAAAAACTATATTAAACTGAAATGAAACTCAAATTATGCTTTAATGCCGTTTTAATGGGTTCGGCTATAAAAGTGTTCAGTTCTCTACCTTAAAAATTTTTTAGGAAACCTGTTGCCTTAAAATTATTAAGTAAATATACTTAATTCTTATTTGAAAAGTTATTTAATTAAGTGAACTTGACAATTCCACATTAGTTCATATTTTCGATTAGAGAGACTGTCTAGAGAGCGTCCCACCAGAATAGTTTATTATTATTAGTGTTTTTTTGTCCTGCTTTACAGAAAGAGAAAGATTGCACATTCTGAAACTCAAATTATGCTTTAATTCTGCCGTTTTAATGGGTTTTAATTAAAAAAAAATTGTAAACAATTGAAATTTCATCTCTATGGGGAATTACAACCAGTGGATCTCTGAGCTGAGTGAGTGAGTGGAGGCGGGGCTCATTTGCATATTCATAAAACCGTGAATACTAAATGAGGTGTCGAGTTACATTCAGGCTATTTCAATGAAGAAGAAAAAAACGTTTAAATATGTCATTTTGGTGATCAAAGATGAGTTTTAAGGGGAAAAATGATCAACTACAGGGACTTTAATATTATAAACACCAGCTGGAAATGAACCAAACTGAAATGAACCTCAAATTATGGTTTAATGCTGATATTAATGGGTTCAGATACTCAAAATAAGTGTGAAAACTACCGAAGGGCCTCTGAATCTCATACGCGGAATTACAATTTCATTGATCGAAAGCTAGAAATAATTCATCAAGTTGGATTGAGTTTTTCTCTAAGCCAGCCCAGAGCGGCTCAGGAGTGAGTGTAATAATACACAGCGTTGCTGGCGTCAGACAGAGCGGTGGAGATCAGATCGGGCCCTTGGGGGACATGAGGGACCCCGTAGAGCACACACTCGTCCATCATCGGCCCCGGATCCGGCATGCTGTGTCTGAGAGAGGACTCCTCATACGGACGCTTGCAGAACACGTCTGAAGAGTTATACACACTGAGGCTCTCATCATACGGCTGTGTGTCGCTCATCAGACCGAGCTGCGGATCGGGGTGTGTGTAGGCGGTGTGTGTGTCGGTGTGCTCCTGGAAGTGTGTGTATCTGCATGCCGACTGGTGTGCGCTGAATCCCACCGGAGTGGAGCCGAAGCTCTCGAACGCTTGGCTCTCGAAGTACGCAGGGAAACCCGGCTCGTCCGGAGCGGACCGCAGGAGCGCCGAGTCCAGGCGCTTGGCTCGCGGCGCCGGTTTGCGGCGCCGGGGACGGTACTTGTAGTTGGGATGATCCTGCATGTGTTTCGCTCGCAGGCGTTCGGCCTCCTCCACGAACGGCCGCTTCTCCGACAGCGCCAGCGACTTCCACGACTTCCCTGGAGACAACACGAACACTGAACATTTACAGGAGTGCTCACTTTACAGTACGCTTCGTTAGTAAACATTAAGAACATGAACTAACCGTGAGCATTTGTTACCGTATTTATTAATCTTTGTTAATGTTAGTTATTAAAATAGTATACAGCTGTTCATGCTAGTTCACAGTGACTAATGTTAAGAAATACAACCTTTGATTTCAATAATGCATTATTAAATGTTGAAATGAACATTAACGAAGATTAGTAAATGCTGTAGAAATGTCGTTCATACTTAGTTCATAACTAATTAACCTTATTGTGAAGTGTTATCAATTAGCGCTTGATTCTCTACACTGTAAAAAGTGATTAGTTGACAACTTAAAAAAGTGAGGAAACTCGTTGCTTTGAAATTAAGTAAATAAACTTCATGCGTAATTGAAAAAAAATAAGTTATGTGGAATTGTCAACTTTACAACTTAATTATGTCAAGTTGACAAGTCCACATAACTTAATTTTTTCAATTACGTATGGTTTATTTTTTAAGTGAAGTTGATCACGGTTAACACACAGCACATCTCCAATGTAAGAAAAAAAAAAAAACGTAAAATAAAGTAGCTGCCGTAAAGTTTTACATGGTTGTTTAACTTTTAATTACATTAAACTGACTTTTAAAAAATGAGTTGAATCTTGTTTTAAAAAGTTGAAACCTGTTTTGGTGAGTTAATGTAGAAACATATGATGTCTCAACTTATTGATCATATCATTTTTTACAGTGGAAAAAAATGAAGCAAAATATGCATGAACAAAGAGCAGGATAGAAACACAACTCCAGAATGTGTGTCTCTTACACTTACTCATAAATAATTTGATTCTATGCAAATCACATTATTATAAAACAACAGTAACTAAATCATATAATAAAAATAAAAATATTTTATTTTTTGCTGTCAACATTACTTGTATTACATGTATTACACTTTACACGTTCATGTCGAATGATATTAATATACGACATTAGATTCTGCTTTTATTTCACCTTGGGTCAATGATAAACTTACACGTGTTTGGCAAAGTCTGCGTTCTTGTTTTATTCCGATGCTGCATATTACTATATTTACAACCGTATTTATATGCAATTTGACTGTTAACAATCCAGCCTGGAAGTAATAATGAAGAATAATGTGATTTGAATAATTATGTTTTTGAACAAAAGCTGCTGCGTAATGAACCTCTCTCTGCTTCAGTAAACAGTAATAGACACACATCTCCACTCACCGAGTATTTTGCTGAGCTCTGCGTTGTGCAGGTCCGGGTTTTTCAGCGCGAGCCTCTTTCTCTCATCTTTCGCCCAAACCATGAACGCGTTCATCGGCCTGCGGACGCGCGCCTCGCTCTTTCCGCGCGCGGGAGTCTCGCGCTTCGCTTTGGCGTCCGAGAGCGCGTGGAGCGCGTCTACCTCCGGCCACGCGCACTGTCGCGCGCCGGGCATCATGACTGAGCTCGTGCCTCGGCTCAGGCTCGGGTCCGGCTCGGGTCTGGCTCGGGTCAGGCTCGGGTCGTCACTGGCGTAACCCGCATCGGGACTGCTCATCTCCTGCACGCGGCGCGCGCGTTCCTTTGGTGATCACCGGTGATAAACTAGACTGTGTGTGGCCTGGAGACTTCCTCCACTGGATGCCCTCTGCTAGTCTCCCAGTGCTGAGCGCATACAGTATCCAGTAAGGTCAGAAGTGCACACAGATTTAAACTCCACCAATAGTGACCCGTGTGGGCGGACCGAACCGAGCCGGGGAAGGTGTGAGAGACTCCGCGTTCACAAACACTGCGCGTTCACAGCGATCCTTCCCCCGGGACATTTCACTTAATTACATTCAACGAATATAAAGCATGTGAGTAATCACATCAGCTGACAGTTTTGTGCGGTGAAAAGTTCTCATGGTTCCCGTTTGCGCGTTTATTTATGACAAAAATGCATTGCATAGCTCTTGATTTAACTTTTACTCATGCATTAGGAACACTTATTTTTCTTTCTAGGAGGCATATGCTTAAAACGAATGTGTTTGTATGTGTTAAGACCCTTTTTATTTGTCATGAGGATAAAAAAGTTCGAGCGTAAAGCATGTGAATAGCCTAATCCAGCCCGATCTCATGACACTTCAGCATGCTCAAAACACATGTTATGTCAGGTGAAGTGCGAATCTATAGCGTGCATTTTATGTCTCGTGCCATTTATACGCCAAAAATAGTTTTGCCTGCATATGATACGCACTTTATGGCGTGTATACGCACAAGAACTATTTTTGGCGTATAAATGGCACGAGAAATAAAATGCACGCTATAGATTCGCGCTTCACCTGACATAGCAAATGTTTTGTGCTTGGTGAAAAGTTCTTACTGATTCTGTTTGCGAGTGTTTATTATGACACAAATGCACTGCATGAATAGCTTGTAATTTAACTTTTATTTTCTCTCTAGGAGGCATACTCTTAAAACGAATGTGCTTTTTATTTGTCATGATAAAAAGTGCAAGCATAAAGACTTTAAATACATCATAGCTATTCTAAATATCAGGCGTATTATTTAAAGAAGAGTATTATCTAAATTAAGAGTTTGGCCGCAAGCACACAAAATAAATCATATTCATCACACGTGAAATTGTAAAGCGATTTAACTTTTATTTCGCAAACGTGTAATCGTGTGTTGTCACGTGTTAAGAGTTTGCCTCGCGGATGCGATAAATGTTTGGTTTAGGATTAATATCCTGATTCCTGCCATAGATTTAACCTGGATTTGCAAACAGTAGTAGGAGGATCGTCACACACTGATAATGAAGAGAAAGGTGTTGCATTGTATTCAGTGAAGAAACTCTCGAGCGTTTGAGTGAATATTAAGTAGTTGTTATAATGCGATGTTCTGCATAACGTTGAACTGGCTTTACTTACAGTACAAAACTAGTGATATTTACAATCTTGAGTTTAAAACGAGACTGTACAGTGTTTTGTTTAATGATTTTAATGTTAAAAACAAACTATTTATTGTTGTTATAAATACTGTTGCCTCAGTGAAGGGTCGTGCGAGGCTTGTTGAGGATGGACTGTAAAATGTGCGTGCGAAGTTGCGAACGGTAAATGTTCACTGCAAAAACTAAAAATCTTGCCAAGTATATTTTTCTAATTTCTAGTCAAAATATCTCATCACACTTAATATAAGACAAAATCACCTAAATACCAAGATTTAAGTGAGATAAAGGAGCTTGTTTTTAGACAGTGCATCTTGAATATCTTGTTAAGTGAAACTGTCTTAAAAATATCTTGTTTTGAGTCATATCTCAGATGAAACAAGCTTTTTTGACATGTCATAAGGTTTTTAAGCTGCTGTGTTATTTGTAAAAGATGAATCGTCTTGTTTCAAGAAACAGACTTGACTTGAATTGAGACAACAAATCTGCTTTATTGAAAACTGCAGGTCAACATGCCCAACTCACAACAACTCACAATGACATATATTGACGGCAAAAAAACGTAATTTATTTACGTATAAACAACTTTACCGACGTACAAATTTGTATGTATTCCTATTTAACTTATGCATATTAAAATCGTGGTTTTGACTCTATTGCATTCAATTGTCTTATCAATTAAATTTTCAGTCGCATTTATTAATAGTTTAATGTTACACCCCATATGGAAAAGGTTTGCTAAAAACTCCTGTGATTCTTATATGTTCCAACAGAATATTGTAAGGGACATATATGCTGCAAAAACCACATATGTTTTAAACATTTAAACTACACACACAAGCACACATTTTAATTACAAAAATATTTTATTAGAATGTGTTCTACAATATACAGTTGCATATTTCACATATCAATAGTTTTCATTTTAAATCCTGCATCACCAGATTTCATTTTCATTTGTGACAATTTCTCTAAACTTTATCACAGTACTACTAGGTATACAACAGTTCTATTCTTAACCTACAAACATAAAACTTTCCTAAATGTTGAAGTGATTCTTATGCGTATCACTCTAAAAAATAATTCAGTGGCTTAGTAAATATCACAGTAATAATTAACTTTATTACCTAAAATCTCTGAATATCACTTGATAGTTTGAGTTGAACATAGCCTACCGAAATAATTGACTAAAACTCCAACAATAAATTTTGTCTGAAATTTACAGTTATATTTAAGTTTGAAGTTTTTCACTAAAATAATTTAGTATTTGACTAACCAATTATTTATTTAAAATACACTGAGCTAAATTTGTGAAATTTCCATCACAATATTTGAGAATGGATAATTAAACTAATCTGTTTCAAGAACCACAAATATTACTTAAATAAAATCAATATTATTAATATTTAACAAGCATAAGAAATTGTATTTTACTGTCTATGATTACAACAACGCACCCCTCCCCCACCCTCTGACGTGACGACAACTCGACGGTTGAGTGAGCGCGCGCTGTTTGAACTCCAGTGCAGAACAGTTCTCCTCTCCTCAGCCTCGCAGAATTGGTGCATTTCCTCTGTGAAATTCAGGTGTGTATGTTTTATTTTATCCGTATAATCATTAATGTGCTTTAAATAATTTTATTTAATGTGAAGGAACATACAGAGACGCAATGTTACTCGCCTTAAACGAGTGTCGACTCGCGCCTGCCTTTTCGCGTGATTGTAAGGCCTCGCATATAAAACACACGACTATATTCTTAAAGATAATGAATTATAACTAATTTGGATGATAAAATGTCCTCAGAACTGTGCACTGTTTGTTTATTGGCAGGTTATGGAGTCAGTCGCGTCGCAGCATCTTTCGGCTGTGAGTGACGCAGGACGGCGGTGTAAAGTTAGAGGTTCCCCCGCAGAGGCGAGTCCATCTCCGGCACGCGAAACAGCGCTGATCCGGTGGATACTGGATAACAGACCGGTTGATTACACTTGAATTACTTTATTGTTTAGGCCTAAATGTTTAATTTTTACTTCGAAAATGTTTCTTACATGAGTTTAGATGTAGGCAATATTGCATACGTGTTAAAAATAGTATAAAATATATGCTGTTTTGCTGTAATGTTAGGCTACTAATCGACAATAAAGGCCAATGTCATGTAGTTATACCGGTGGTTGTATGGAATATTTTTTACAAAGGTTTAGAGGAAATAAAAAAGTTAATATTACTGCCATATAAACACAGTTTATATTACTCATAAATATTTGTTTTTAAATGTTTCCCCCTAATTATTTCTACTCAAGTTTATTTGTTAATGTACCAAATGCAGTTACTCGGATCTATTTAATTTGTTTTACTAACATTTACTCAGTTAATACAGTGTAAGTAATTGCTTTCACTGCTTAAAAATCTAATCAATATTCTAAGTTTAAAAATGTTTCACCAAAAAAATTGAGTAAATCATATTAAATGTTTTTAGAGTGCATCACCACCAGAGTTCATGTCACATACAAAAACATATTCCAGCCAATTTTAATCACTGTTCTAGAAACATATTTGACTCAGCTTTGTTCATTTGCAATAATATGTTATGATTTTGTTCACAAACAACAGGCCCAGACAGTTAACAATTAATACACAATCTTACAATATCATTTCTTTTCAACTGCTCTTTCAAATCCTGTAGTAAAATTAACAGTCTTCATAAAGATCAGTGATATTCTGACAGTAATCCTCTAACCGGCATCTGCACTGTACAATTTAAAGGGATACTCCACTTTAAAATGAAAATTTTCATCATATACTCCCCCTCATGTTGTTTTAATCCTTAATGAATTTCTTTCTTCTGCTGAACAGAAAGGAAGATATTTAGAAGAATATCAGTAACCAGACAGTTTCTGGTCTCATTGACTTACATAGTATAAAAGTCAATGAGACCAGAAACTGTCTGGTTACTGATATTCTTCTAAATATCTTCCTTTCTGTTCAGCAGAAGAAAGAAATTCATAAAGGATTAAAACAACATGAGGGTGAGTATATGATGAAAGAATTTTCTTTTTAAAGTGGAGTATCCCTTTAAGAATCTGCCAACTGCATATAAGTGAATCAGATGTTGGTCATCAAAACATGAAATCTGTACGAAACACATAAACAAATGACACAAAATGTGTATAAATTCTATATGACTTTAATTTGACTAGCATATAATTAAATATAAGAACTTTAAATTATTATATATGAATTTTATATATTTCGAGTAATACCATACACATTTGCATACTTTTGTCATGTAAAACTCATACAAGTCTTTTAACAGTATTCATATATAACGCAAAAATCCCCTACAAGTTGTATGTGTGTTATTTAGTATGAAATGGGCCATAATCGGTCTGATTTTGTATAGGACATGTATTGGCCTTATATGAAACACAGAAGGTAATTCTGGCCGATTTAAGTAAGGAAGATAATATATGGTTGCTGTATATGAACCATGCAGGTTTTTTTCATATGGGTTAAAAATACCTTCTTTAATTGTTTAACCATTTTGTAATATTTGGTTTATTTATTGTGAAACACAAAAGGCATTTTCTCCTATAGACCCATAATACACTAAAACATAAATTCACAAAAGACATCAATTTTATTAGCTTGGTGTAATCCAAATCTTTAGAATCCATGCGTTGTTTGCAAAAAACAGATCCAAATTCAGCCCTTCATCCAGTGATCTTCATAATTTCTCTCAGCAGAGACCGTAAACGCCAAATCCTGGCATCCCGCGCTCGTGGTGAATTCAAATTCAAAAATTGCGCCCGAAGCGTTACGACATGTTTTACAGCAGTGATATCAGACGCTCATTGGCTCTCGCATGCTTCGTCACAGATTGCGACATGCCATGTTTAATTGGTGTACTACATTTGAAATGGAGAATCGCGCGCGCCTTCAAAGAGCGAACCGAAACCGGATTAGCGTTTTCATGGATTAATAACTTAAATTCTGCTCTATAACGTTACCTCATACAAATATATTATATAGCCTACTGCCAGAGAGGACTGCGACACATCGTCCTGTGAACGACTTTTGGTACCGGTTTTGACATTTTCTCACTAAATAAAATTATTGCGATTAAACGTGTAACGTTATGTCTGTGTTTTTCTTTATAATTGTAACATTAGTTACATAGTTTTAAGAAATGGTTAGGTGTAGGGGTAGGATTAGCCTAGTGGCTCAAACTATATTTTAATGCTTTATTGTTAATAAAACTGCCATTTCCCTACACATTATGTTCATTACGTTTGATCCTTTTAATATTGTCTATAAAATGGGTATGTTTAGGTGTGGGAGTAGGGTAAAGGGATCTTACATTTATAATCTATAAAATGTTCTACTATGTTTTCATATTGCAGTTCCATAAATACTGTGAGCCAAAATGTTGAGAAAAATGAAGCTGTTTCCCTTTTATGCAGTCCTCTGGGACTTTTTGCTGTTTAAAAAAAAAAGGTTGTGTATTTTTCACTTTTTCTGTCTAGTAAACAGTAGTTAATGTCTTGAATCTAGTAGGTAAAATGTCTTGAATCTAGAACAGTATTACTTTTGTTGAGCTTACAATAAGGTAGCCTAAATACACTTGAGATGATGACAGGATGGTAAATTATGGCTTATTATGGCAAAAGAGCACTGCCTAATATGAGTCAGGAATGCTAACTTCAAGGCATTTTGTCTCAAAATGCCCGTTTCCAATCTTATTTCAAGTTGGTGGTGACTTAAATCTAGAACAGTGTAACAATTATAGAACTAAAAATTAGTTAAATACACTTGAAACAAACAGGATGACAAAAGAAAATGCTACTTTTGAGCATGACTAGCTTATTATGAGACACAAAACATCACAATACTAGTAAAATATAGCTAAAAATGAGTTTTCCCAGCTAATTTCAAGATCACTCATATCTTTTAAGGCTTAAATATAATGTCTTATTTCAAGAAATCTTACCAAGAGAATTTTCACTTGTTCCATTGGCAGATTTTTTTGCTTATTACAAGCAAAAATATCTTGTATTCATTTTTTTTTGCTTATTTTTGGAGGGGCCTTTTTTCCAGTGTTGACGTTTTGAGAACTAAAATGTCCCGATCGTGTGCAGTGTTACCGGAGCAAGTGGGAACTTTACCAAAACCACATCCTATTTTCTGGTCACCTTGATTTGAATGTTTTTACTCTCTAACTCTTTGTGTTATAATGGCTTCATGATTGTGTTTATAAGAAGAGCATTACACACACACACCGCTCCGCGTGTGTAACGCCCTCATACAGCACTGTGATACATCAACTATTTTACTTGTGAAGAAGCAGTGGGCCGTGTGTGTGTGTGTGTGTGTGTGTGTGTGTGTGTGTGTGAGAGAGAGAGAGTGCGAACACATATACGGCTTCCGTCTGACTCATGTAAAGTCCCCCGGCACTCAGGAGCCAGTGCTATTGTGTAATTCCCCACAAAGGCCTGCCTGGCGACAGTGTGTGCGTATATTCATAAATGTGAGTCTATAGAGCTGTCTGTGCATGGGGGACAGCGTGTGTGTGTGTGTGTGTGTGTGTCTGAAGGCTCCAACGCCAAGGACAGGAAGCAGTTTGTGAGGGACAGGAAATGCAGGCTGAAGCACTATAGTCTAGATAAGGGTGAGAGACCTCTCCCACACACACACACACACACACACACACACACACATACACACACACACACACATACATATATATAAATGGGGAAATTTTATAAGCTTCTACTGTTTTTATATACAGCTAGTTGAACATACTAAAACATAACCCAGACAAAGTTTCACATTTTTCCAACAAAAAACCCCAACGTTTTTTAATTTTTTTAATTTTTAAAAATAAGGACATCCCTAAAGGGAGGCCACAAATGTGTCCCTAAAATATGTTTAAGTAGGTACACACACACCCCTCTCCATCCCAGCCTCCCCTCTTGGTGCCAAACATGTTAACACTCCCAAAAAAAAAAGCTATAAATGCATAATGGTGTTATCAAGGCCAGTAATAGAGAGAGAACCCAAATCACGCCCGACGTCGATGGCTTTCATGATCTCAAGTTTATATAGCACATTTCATACACTATGGTAATTCAAAGTGCTTTGCGCAGAAATGAATTAAAATAATCACAAAATAAAAGCAAGGAAAATGAAAACAGTTATAAAAGCAATTAAAAGAGTAAAAAGATGATGCATAGATAAACTTCTCATCCTGCAAAACACCGGTGTATCGTGTGTTTCACAGCTCCCAGTTTTACTGTGAGAGTTTCCCATGTTGGTTGTACTGTGGTGTTCTTTCGCTGTGCGTGAGTAATCTTTTATATGTCTTCAATAGATCAGATTTTCACTAAAATCGGACAGGAAGAGTTCTAGGAAAGCGAACCCCATCCAGAACACGATTTCAACCGCAAGCCGCCCTTAGATTCATAAAAGCCGTGTGCCTGCCGCCAGGCCTGACCCAGACGCAGGAGAGGCGGGGAGGCTTGTTCTGAGGTCTGGGCAGGCAAGGGTCAGAGCCAGTAGTGCACACCGAACCAATAGCAAGGGCAGATCAGATAGCACAAGAGTCCACATAGAGGAGGTGGTTGACAGATGGAGAAACCAGGGAAACAGGTCCGGAGTAGATAACTCAGGCCGCATGTCCACCAAAGCGTGTTTAGCTGAAAACGCTAGGCGCTCTGCTGGAAACGCCTAGCTGTGGGCGCTTGAGAGCGTTGTGGCAGCGCAGCACCGTAGTCACAACAACAAGTGTGGCTTACGTTAATTCAGAGTTCCTATGGCGGTGCGAATGCAACCAGGAAAATGTTCCTAAGGGAACCATTAGTTCATGGGGATCCACCCTAGTTCCCAGAACCACCCGGTGCGAATGCCCCTTAGGACAGAAAGGTTTCCAGGAAGGGACAGAAGTCCACACAAACTCCACTTTGAGTTTCAGTAGCCAGGGTTGACTCGGCACAATGGAAGCACTGGGGGACTCAAGCAGATAATCTCCTCATGGTGGTAAAATAGTAAAATTTACAGTACAGTAGAATAGGAAATAAGGCCAAGACGCAAGCCATTAAGTGTACGGGCAGTCAGAGGAGCCTGGAGAGGTGTAGTGGGGACACCCCACTTCCCAGACAGCAACATAGTGTCGTCCCAGATCCGGCCCACATCTGGTACATATTGAATCCACACGGCCCAGATGTGGCCCGGATCTGGGATGACACTATGTTGCTGTCTGGATTAGCAGCCAAGAAGGCATCCATAAAGTTGCCAGTAAAGTCCATAAAGTCCACTTCACAGTGGCATGGAGACGATTAGAAGAGTGCATGCTGCGTGGAGGGAGGGAGGGTTGGGGTCATTGATGGGAGTTTTCACCAGCTACTGTCGAGCAGTGAGCTTTAACGGACAGGTAGAAGCAAAGTGTACAGATCTGGCACAGTCCTCTTTAGCCTTGAGACGGCTCTGGCCAACTTGGATGGGCTCAGGTTTCTCCAAGGATTCAGGATGAGGGCTGAGAGATGCAATTTGAGCATGCCCTCGCCCCAAAGCCAAATGAGCAGAACAATCAGAGTAGATAACTCAGTGTCCAAGGCTGCGTTTACACTGGCACAAAAAAATCCGATCTTTTACTCACATCTGACACAGATAGGAATTTGTTGCACGCGTGTATACACAAAAATCCGCACGAGATCCGATTTTTCCGCATCCGATCTGAGCCATTTCTAAATATGGTTTTAAATCAGATAAACGCGACTGAATAAGTAAGTGTGTCCTCTATCTTTTGTGAAATAACGGTAAACCACTTAATTTCTGTGTGACTAATGTGCAATTTTGACACAAATGAATTCATTATGATCAATGTATGTATTTACACATATCATGTATTTATTGTAAATCTTTAGTAAAACATTGATGCTAGGGTTTTAAATCTTTAAGTAGCCTAAACAACAAAAATGCCAGCAAACGGTCGCTTTATCATGTTCGTTTTGCGATCTCGCGTTTTCCAGTGATTCCTTTCTGATTAGTATTCTGATAAAACTACCATTTGTTGGTGAAACGATGGGT
This sequence comes from Rhinichthys klamathensis goyatoka, assembly GCF_029890125.1. Lineage (NCBI taxonomy): Eukaryota > Metazoa > Chordata > Actinopteri > Cypriniformes > Leuciscidae > Rhinichthys > Rhinichthys klamathensis. The sequence goes on along the minus strand of NW_026606849.1, from coordinate 692,051 downwards.
TTGTGTGACGTTGTTCCAGAGAGCCGTGTTACGGGCGTGTTTTAGTGAAGCCCCGCTCGCACTGCCCCGACAGTGGAAACACAGGAGGTTTTGGGCCCGGTGTTCCAGACCCGAGGCTATTAGTCCCGCCCACCTGTTTAAAGCCCTGCTCGCACTGGCCCGACAGTGGAAACACAGGAGGTTTTGGGCCCGGTGTTCCAGACTCAAAGCTATTAGCCCCACCCACCTGTTTAAAGCCCTGCTCGCACTGGCCCGACAGTGGAAACACAGCAGGTTTTGGGCCCGGTGTTCCAGACCCGAGGCTATTAGCCCCGTCGCCTGTTTAAAACCCTGCTCGCACTGGCCCGACAGTGGAAACACAGCAGGTTTTGGGCCCGGTGTTCCAGACCCGAGGCTATTAGCCCCGTCGCCTGTTTAAAACCCTGCTCGCACTGGCCCGACAGTGGAAACACAGCAGGTTTTGGGCCCGGTGTTCCAGACCCGAGGCTATTAGCCCCACCCACCTGTTTAAAGCCATGGTCACACTGGCCCGACAGTGGAAACACAGCAGGTTTTGGGCCCGGTGTTCCAGACCCGAGGCTATTAGCCCCGCCGCCTGTTTAAAGCCCTGCTCGCACTGGCCCGACAGTGGAAACACAGCAGGTTTTGGGCCCGGTGTTCCAGACCCGAGGCTATTAGCCCCGCTGCCTGTTTAAAGCCCCGCTCGCACTGGCCCGACAGTGGAAACACAGCAGGTTTTGGGCCCGGTGTTCCAGACCCGAGGCTATTAGCCCCGCCGCCTGTTTAAAGCCCTGCTCGCACTGGCCCCGACAGTGGAAACACAGCAGGTTTTGGGCCCGGTGTTCCAGACCCGAGGCTAATAGCCCCGCCGCCTGTTTAAAGCCCTGCTCGCACTGGCCCGACAGTGGAAACACAGAAGGTTTTGGGCCCGGTGTTCCAGACCCGAGGCTATTAGCCCCACCCACCTGTTTAAAGCCATGCTCGCACTGGCCCGACAGTGGAAACACAGCAGGTTTTGGGCCCGGTGTTCCAGACCCGAGGCTATTAGCCCCGTCGCCTGTTTAAAGCCCTGCTCGCACTGGCCCGACAGTGGAAACACAGCAGGTTTTGGGCCCGGTGTTCCAGACCCGAGGCTATTAGCCCCGCCCGCCTGTTTAAAGCCCTGCTCGCACTGGCCCGACAGTGGAAACACAGCAGGTTTTGGGCCCGGTGTTCCAGACCCGAGGCTATTAGCCCCGTCGCCTGTTTAAAGCCCTGCTCGCACTGGCCCGACAGTGGAAACACAGCAGGTTTTGGGCCCGGTGTTCCAGACCCGAGGCTATTAGCCCCGCCCGCCTGTTTAAAGCCCTGCTCGCACTGGCCCGACAGTGGAAACACAGCAGGTTTTGGGCCCGGTGTTCCAGACCCGAGGCTATTAGCCCCGCTGCCTGTTTAAAGCCCCGCTCGCACTGGCCCGACAGTGGAAACACAGCAGGTTTTGGGCCCGGTGTTCCAGACCCGAGGCTATTAGCCCCGTCGCCTGTTTAAAGCCCTGCTCGCACTGGCCCGACAGTGGAAACACAGCAGGTTTTGGGCCCGGTGTTCCAGACCCGAGGCTATTAGCCCCGCCCGCCTGTTTAAAGCCCTGCTCGCACTGGCCCGACAGTGGAAACACAGCAGGTTTTGGGCCCGGTGTTCCAGACCCGAGGCTATTAGCCCCGTCGCCTGTTAAAAGCCCTGCTCACACTGGCCCGACAGTGGAAACACAGCAGGTTTTGGGCCCGGTGTTCCAGACCCGAGGCTATTAGCCCCACCCACCTGTTTAAAGCCATGGTCGCACTGGCCCGACAGTGGAAACACAGCAGGTTTTGGGCCCGGTGTTCCAGACCCGAGGCTATTAGCCCCGCCGCCTGTTTAAAGCCCTGCTCGCACTGGCCCGACAGTGGAAACACAGCAGGTTTTGGGCCCGGTGTTCCAGACCCGAGGCTATTAGCCCCGCCGCCTGTTTAAAGCCCTGCTCGCACTGGCCCGACAGTGGAAACACAGCAGGTTTTGGGCCCGGTGTTCCAGACCCGAGGCTATTAGCCCCGCTGCCTGTTTAAAGCCCCGCTCGCACTGGCCCGACAGTGGAAACACAGCAGGTTTTGGGCCCGGTGTTCCAGACCCGAGGCTATTAGCCCCGCCGCCTGTTTAAAGCCCTGCTCGCACTGGCCCCGACAGTGGAAACACAGCAAGTTTTGGGCCCGGTGTTGCAGACCCGAGGCTAATAGCCCCGCCGCCTGTTTAAAGCCCTGCTCGCACTGGCCCGACAGTGGAAACACAGCAGGTTTTGGGCCCGGTGTTCCAGACCCGAGGCTATTAGCCCCACCCACCTGTTTAAAGCCATGCTCGCACTGGCCCGACAGTGGAAACACAGCAGGTTTTGGGCCCGGTGTTCCAGACCCGAGGCTATTAGCCCCGTCGCCTGTTTAAAGCCCTGCTCGCACTGGCCCGACAGTGGAAACACAGCAGGTTTTGGGCCCGGTGTTCCAGACCCGAGGCTATTAGCCCCGCCCGCCTGTTTAAAGCCCTGCTCGCACTGGCCCGACAGTGGAAACACAGCAGGTTTTGGGCCCGGTGTTCCAGACCCGAGGCTATTAGCCCCGTCGCCTGTTTAAAGCCCTGCTCGCACTGGCCCGACAGTGGAAACACAGCAGGTTTTGGGCCCGGTGTTCCAGACCCGAGGCTATTAGCCCCGCCCGCCTGTTTAAAGCCCTGCTCGCACTGGCCCGACAGTGGAAACACAGCAGGTTTTGGGCCCGGTGTTCGAGACCCGAGGCTATTAGCCCCGCCCGCCTGTTTTAAAGCCCTGCTCGCACTGGCCCGACAGTGGAAACACAGCAGGTTTTGGGCCCGGTGTTCCAGACCCGAGGCTATTAGCCCCGTCGCCTGTTTAAAGCCCTGCTCGCACTGGCCCGACAGTGGAAACACAGCAGGTTTTGGGCCCGGTGTTCCAGACCCGAGGCTATTAGCCCCGCCCGCCTGTTTATAGCCCTGCTCGCACTGGCCCGACAGTGGAAACACAGCAGGTTTTGGGCCCGGTGTTCCAGACCCCAGGCTATTAGCCCCGCCCGCCTGTTTAAAGCCCTGCTCGCACTGGCCCGACAGTGGACATACAGCAGGTTTTGGGCCCGGTGTTCCAGACCCGAGGCTATTAGCCCCGCGGCCTGTTTAAAGCCCTGCTCGCACTGGCCCGACAGTGGACACACAGGAGGTTTTGGGCCCGGTGTTCCAGACCCGAGGCTATTAGCCCCACCCACCTGTTTAAAGCCCTGCTCGCACTGGCCCGACAGTGGACACACAGGAGGTTTTGGGCCCGGTGTTCCAGACCCGAGGCTATTAGCCCCGTCGCCTGTTTAAAGCCCTGCTCGCACTGGCCCGACAGTGGAAACACAGCAGGTTTTGGGCCCGGTGTTCCAGACCCGAGGCTATTAGCCCCGCCCGCCTGTTTAAAGCCCTGCTCGCACTGGCCCGACAGTGGAAACACAGCAGGTTTTGGGCCCGGTGTTCCAGACCCGAGGCTATTAGCCCCGTCGCCTGTTTAAAGCCCTGCTCGCACTGGCCCGACAGTGGAAACACAGCAGGTTTTGGGCCCGGTGTTCCAGACCCGAGGCTATTAGCCCCGCCCGCCTGTTTAAAGCCCTGCTCGCACTGGCCCGACAGTGGAAACACAGCAGGTTTTGGGCCCGGTGTTCGAGACCCGAGGCTATTAGCCCCGCCTGCCTGTTTAAAGCCCTGCTCGCACTGGCCCGACAGTGGAAACACAGCAGGTTTTGGGCCCGGTGTTCCAGACCCGAGGCTATTAGCCCCGTCGCCTGTTTAAAGCCCTGCTCGCACTGGCCCGACAGTGGAAACACAGCAGGTTTTGGGCCCGGTGTTCCAGACCCGAGGCTATTAGCCCCGCCCGCCTGTTTATAGCCCTGCTCGCACTGGCCCGACAGTGGAAACACAGCAGGTTTTGGGCCCGGTGTTCCAGACCCGAGGCTATTAGCCCCGTCGCCTGTTTAAAGCCCTGCTCGCACTGGCCCGACAGTGGACACACAGCAGGTTTTGGGCCCGGTGTTCCAGACCCGAGGCTATTAGCCCCGCGGCCTGTTTAAAGCCCTGCTCGCACTGGCCCGACAGTGGACACACAGGAGGTTTTGGGCCCGGTGTTCCAGACCCGAGGCTATTAGCCCCACCCACCTGTTTAAAGCCCTGCTCGCACTGGCCCGACAGTGGAAACACAGCAGGTTTTGGGCCCGGTGTTCCAGACCCGAGGCTATTAGCCCCGTCGCCTGTTTAAAGCCCTGCTCGCACTGGCCCGACAGTGGAAACACAGCAGGTTTCGGGCCCGGTGTTCGAGACCCGAGGCTATTAGCCCCGCCTGCCTGTTTAAAGCCCTGCTCGCACTGGCCCGACAGTGGAAACACAGCAGGTTTTGGGCCCGGTGTTCCAGACCCGAGGCTATTAGCCCCGTCGCCTGTTTAAAGCCCTGCTCGCACTGGCCCGACAGTGGAAACACAGCAGGTTTTGGGCCCGGTGTTCGAGACCCGAGGCTATTAGCCCCGCCCGCCTGTTTAAAGCCATGCTCGCACTGGCCCGACAGTGGAAACACAGCAGGTTTTTGGGCCCGGTGTTCCAGACCCGAGGCTATTAGCCCCGTCGCCTGTTTAAAGCCCTGCTCGCACTGGCCCGACAGTGGAAACACAGCAGGTTTTGGGCCCGGTGTTCCAGACCCGAGGCTATTAGCCCCGCCCGCCTGTTTATAGCCCTGCTCGCACTGGCCCGACAGTGGAAACACAGCAGGTTTTGGGCCCGGTGTTCCAGACCCGAGGCTATTAGCCCCGTCGCCTGTTTAAAGCCCTGCTCGCACTGGCCCGACAGTGGAAACACAGCAGGTTTTGGGCCCGGTGTTCCAGACCCGAGGCTATTAGCCCCGCCGCCTGTTTAAAGCCCTGCTCGCACTGGCCCCGACAGTGGAAACACAGCAGGTTTTGGGCCCGGTGTTCCAGACCCGAGGCTATTAGCCCCGCCCGCCTGTTTAAAGCCCTGCTCGCACTGGCCCCGACAGTGGAAACACAGCAGGTTTTGGGCCCGGTGTTCCAGACCCGAGGCTATTAGCCCCGCCGCCTGTTTAAAGCCCTGCTCGCACTGGCCCCGACAGTGGAAACACAGCAGGTTTTGGGCCCGGTGTTCCAGACCCGAGGCTATTAGCCCCGCCCGCCTGTTTAAAGCCCTGCTCGCACTGGCCCCGACAGTGGAAACACAGCAGGTTTTGGGCCCGGTGTTCCAGACCCGAGGCTATTAGCCCCGTCGCCTGTTTAAAGCCCTGCTCGCACTGGCCCGACAGTGGACACACAGCAGGTTTTGGGCCCGGTGTTCCAGACCCGAGGCTATTAGCCCCGCGGCCTGTTTAAAGCCCTGCTCGCACTGGCCCGACAGTGGACACACAGGAGGTTTTGGGCCCGGTGTTCCAGACCCGAGGCTATTAGCCCCACCCACCTGTTTAAAGCCCTGCTCGCACTGGCCCGACAGTGGACACACAGGAGGTTTTGGGCCCGGTGTTCCAGACCCGAGGCTATTAGCCCCGCCCGCCTGTTTAAAGCCCCGCTCGCACTGGCCCGACAGTGGAAACACAGCTAATGCAGCCCAAGGCTAGCCTGACAAGCCAGACCCACATCAAGATGTTGGGTCTGGGAACACACCATTGGCAGGGCTCAATCTCAGGGGCGGGATAAACGGTTGTCTTTCCAATTCCCTCTGCACGCAATAGGATAGCGCTACAACCAACCAGAGTAACAAAGAAGTCAGAGTGACGGACTTCAGTGCCGTTCTTGGTTCTTTTCTCAAAGAAAAACTCCAACTTCCAGAGTCGCGGCCAAAGCCGATTCGAAAGGCCGTTGTCCGCCAGCAGCACCAGCATCTTCTTTGTTTTCAAGTAGCAGGGAATTCACGCGGAACTGTCACAACTCTGCCGTCATCATGTTAATCCCGCCCACCGACTCTGGTCTGGCCTGACTAGAGTTTGGTTTTTCCAGCTCGCAAGCCAACGGAGAGTTGCTAGACGACACTGGCTGCAAAATAAAATTAGCTGCTGCTAGCGTGCGTCTAGATTTCTAGGCTAGCCCAAGGCAGGCCAGAGACAATAATCAGGCAGGGGTGTGTTTCCCGTACAATGCTGTAACTCGCTGCTTCACTACCATAGTACGATGCATCGTTGAAGAAATCAACTAGCTAGTCACGACTGTTTCCCGAAACCATATTGTCGCCAAGTATCGTACAACCACGTTGGTTTATGACATCACACATGTGGTGGAGTAATAACTTATTTTAATGAAACAGTTTGAGATCGAATTAATGCTAGATGTTTTGCTATAAATTGCACACATGGCATCTGAGGACTATTTCTCAATTTTCTCAGTTATTTCACTTTATTTCCAGATTCAATCATCGGCTCGTTCTTACGCACTAGAGCTCGTTCACACATGCGCAGTCTTCAAAAACGGTGCTTTAAATCTCTTGACAAACTCAAAGACGTAAATTATATTTGAATGTATTCTGAATAAAAGACACAGTTTGCACTAAATGTCATCTTGCTTACTTTGCTCAAGATAAGGATTTATTGAGTCCACATGTCATGAACACTAGAAACTCTGCTTCTAACCGCAGCTCGAGAGCTGTCGATCAAACACACACACCTAAGGAGGGTAAGAAGGGAGAAAGTGAGGCAAATACACTTATAACAAAGGAACAAATGGGGCAGGATGAAGACAAAGGCTAACGAAACAAACAAAGGTCTGCTAGAGGTATATGGCATCCAAAATGGACCTTTTCTGATAAATAAACGGGCGTATCTGTGTGCAGACATGATGAAGCTGTACACATATTTTTTTTACATTTACTGCTAACTTTATAAAAATACAGTTCAAAATCGGCAGAGTTGTTTGGTGTTTTTTCTTTTATTAAAACAAATGCCACTTGTTTAATATTTTGTCTTCCAATTCCAATTAAATATTTCCTCATGAAAATCAATGGCCTTTTAAAGTCTGTC